>NC_135831.1:10944149-11265844 GCF_964213995.1 Mustelus asterias
GGGTGAAACTAGAACTAGGGGACATGGCCTCAAAGTAAGGGGGAGCAGATTTAGGACTGAGTTGAGGAGGAACTTCTTCACCGAAAGGATTGTGAATCTATGGAATTCCCTGCCCAGTGAAGCAGTTGAGGCGACCAAATGCCCATTCCTGCTCCTAGTTCTTATGTTCTTATGTTCACTGTGGCTTTTCTGCCTCTGCCCTCTTTGTATTCTTGATCGATCATCCTCTGGGGCTGATGCAATGATGTCACGAGAGTCAGTCTCTGCATCGACCGCAATGTGATTGTGGTGGAATTTGCTGAAATTTCCTCAGCGTTAAAAATTCCACTTTCTGAGAATTTTAAATAAAGTGTCCTTTGGCAAATCAATCATTATTAGCAAAGCAAAGCAAGGTTCCACTAAGATTTCAGCTTTGATCGCTGGATTCAGAGTCCAGAGTGCTCGCCATAGAAGTGAACCATCGAATGCCGACAGTGCAGAAGGAGGTTATTCAGCCCATTGATTCTGCACCGACCCTCCAAAAGAGGACCGTCCCATAACCCATGCGATTCAGCAAATTCACCGAACCTGCACTCCTTTCGACATTGAGGGGCAATTTAACATAGCAAATTCACCGAACCTGCACATCTTGGGACACGACAGGCTAAGTTAGCATGGCCAATCCATCTAACCCACACATCTTTGGACACCAAGGGGCAATTTAGTCATGGCCAATCCCTGTAACCTGGGATCCCTTGCGCTGTGAAGCCACAGTGCTAACCACTGTGTCACCGTCCCATCCACATTATGCTGCCTAGTGAAACCACCACCCCCTCCCCACTAAGCCTCAAACCATCTTGGCTCTGGAGTCACTTGTTGGCCAGACCGGATAAGGATGGCAGATTTTCCATTAATGAATCAGGCGTCTTTTGTTTAATTCCAGATTTTTAAAAATCAGAGCATGGAACTCCAGTTCCTTGGAGTGTGTTACCCTGTGTCTCTGGATCACTTCCCCAGGAACAATTCCACTGTACCAGTGTCTTCCCATGGCTGGGGTAGCAATCATAATCTTCTTGAATGGAGAAGGGCCAAGTGTCCTACTCCTTCTCCTAATTGATATGATCACATGTATCTCCATATGTACTGAGGCCCAGTGAGTGTCTTACAGAGATATGACATCATTTCTTTGTATTTAACTCCACTCAGACAGACTATTTTGTGTGTTTTAGACATAGAACATAGAACATTACAGCGCAGTACAGGCCCTTCGGCCCTCGATGTTGCGTCGACCTGTGAAACCAATCTAAAACCCATCTAACCTACACTATTCCAATATCATCCATATGTTTATCCAATGACCCTTTAAATGCCCTTAATGTTGACGAGTCCACTACTGCTGCAGGAAGGGCATTCCACGCCCTTATTACTCTCTGAGTGAAGAACCTACCTCTGACATCTGTCCTATATCTCTCACCCCTCAATTTAAAGCTATGTCCCCTCATGCTAGCCATCGCCATCTGAGGAAAAAGGCTCTCACTGTCCACCCTATCTAATCCTCTGATCATCTTGTATGCCTCTATTAAGTCACCTCTTAACCTTCTCTCTAACGAAAACAGCCTCAAGTCACTCAGCCTTTCCTCATAAGACCTTCCCACCATACCAGGCAACATCCTGGTAAATCTCCTCTGCACCCTTTCCAATGCTTCCACATCCTTCCTATAATGCGGCGACCAGAACTGTACGCAATACTCCAAGTGCGGCCGCACCAGAGTTTTGTACAGCTGCAACATGACATCATGACTCTGAAACTCAATCCCTCTACCAATAAAAGCTAACACACTGTACGCCTTCTTAACAACCCTATCAACCTGGGTGCAAACTTTCAGGGATCGATGCACATGGACCGAGATCTCTCTGTTCATCCACACTACCAAGTATCTTACCATTAGCCCAGTACTCTGTAACCCTGTTACTCCTTCCAAAGTGAATCACCTCACACTTTTCCGCATTAAACTCCATTTGCCACCTCTCAGCCCAGCTCTGCAGCTTATCTATGTCCCCCTGTAACCTGCAACATCCTTCCGCACTCTCCACAACTCCACCGACTTTAGTGTCATAAAACGTTTAGTGTTTTGTTCTCTGCAACCTTCGAATATTCGTATGAATTTGTGACGGATGCTTTTTTTTCCCTGTTCCTACAACAACTTAGCATATTTTCGATATTCCATCCCCTCGGCCCTCCATCCCAAATCCAAGAATTCATACATCTCAGCAGTAAATGGAATCTGCTGCCATTCTGCCCATCTGCACTGTCAGTGTATGTCTCCTACTTTGATTTTACTGATTCACATCCTTGCTTCTCATATGATCCAACCTTTGCAGACTCTGGAACTTTCTTAATCCAGCTTCTGGCAACCTTTCAAATATATCCTGCCTATCTAACTACTCTATCCAATTTACAAAAAAAAAATTCAAGGGATATGGGCGTCACTGGCTAGGCCCTGAATTTATTGCCCATCCCTAATTGCCCCTTGAGAAGGTAAGCAGCCTTCTTGAACCGCTGCAGTCTCTGATGTGTAGATACACCCATAGTGCTGTTAGGGTGATAGAATCATAGATTCTCGACAGTGCAGAAGGAGACCATTCAGCTCACTGAGTCCGCACCAACCACAATCCCACCCAGGTCCGATCCCCATAACCCCACCTGTTTACCCTAGCTTGTCCTCCTGACACTAAGAGGTAATATAGCATGGCCAATCCACACAACCTGCACATCTTTGGTAGCAGGAAACCGGAGCACCCGGAGGAAACCCACGCAGGAGAATGTGCAAACTCCAAACAGACGGTCCCCTGAGGTTTGAATTGAGCCCCGGTCCCTGGCACTGAGACACAGCAGTGATACCACTGTGCCACCATGCTGCCCCCAGGGGGCAAAGTGTTTAGCACTGCAAACCGTTGTTAGGGAAGGAGTTCCAGGGTTTTGACCCAGAGGCAATGAAGGAACATAGAACATAGAACATTACAGCGCAGTACAGGCCCTTCGGCCCTCGATGTTGCGCTGACCAGTGAAACCAATCTAAAGCCCATCTAACCTACACTATTCCAATATCATCCATATGCTTATCCAATAACCATTTGAATGCTCTCAATGTTGACGAGTCCACTACTGCTGCAGGCAGGGCATTCCACACCCTTACCACTCTCTGAGTAAAGAACCTACCTCTAAAATCTGTCCTATATCTATCACCCCTCAATTTAAAGCTATGTCCCCTCGTGCTAGCCATCACCATCCGAGGAAAAAGGCTCTCACTATCCACCCTATCTAATCCTCTGATCATCTTGTAAGCCTCTATTAAGTCACCTCTTAACCTTCTTCTCTCTAACGAAAACAACCTCAAGCCCCTCAGCCTTTCCTCATACGATTTTCCCACCTTACCAGGCAACATCCTGGTAAATCTCCTCTGCACCCTTTCCAACACTTCCACATCCTTCCTATAATGCAGCGACCAGAACTGTATGCAATACTCCAAGTGCGGCCGCACCAGAGTTTTGTACAGTTGCAACATGACCTCCTGGCTCCGAAACTCAATCCCTCTACCAATAAAAGCTAACACACCATACGCCTTCTTAACAACCCTATCAACCTGGGTGCCAACTTTCAGGGATCGATGCACATGGACACCCAGATCCCTTTGTTCATCCACACTACCAAGTATCTTACCATTAGCCCAGTACTCTGTATTCTTGTTACTCCTTCCAAAGTGAATCACTTCGCACTTTTCCGCATTAAACTCCATTTGCCACCTCTCAGCCCAGCTCTGCAGCTTATCTATGTCTCTCTGTAACCTGCCACTTCCCTCCGCACTGTCTACAACTCCACCGACTTTAGTGTCATCCACAAATTTACTAATCCATCCTTCCACGCCCTCACCCGGGTCATTTATAAAAATGACAAACAGCAGTGGCCCTAAAACAGATCCTTGCGGTACACCACTAGAAACTGAACTCCAGGATGAACATTTCCCATCAACCACCACCCTCTGTTTTCTTCCGGCTAGCCAATTCCTGATCCAAACCACTAAATCACCCTCAATCCCACGTGTCCGTATTTTCTGCCAAAGCTTACCATGGGGAACCTTATCAACCTCTTTGCTGAAATCCATATACACCACATCAACCGCTTTACCCTCATCCACCTCTTTGGTCATCTTCTCAAAGAACCCAATAAGGTTTGTGAGGCACGACCTACCCTTCACAAAACCATGCTGACTATCCCTAATCAAATTATTCCTTTACAGGCGATTATAAATCCTATCTCTTATAATCCTTTCCAATACTTTGCCCACAACAGAAGTAAGGCTCACCGGTCTATAATTACCAGGGTTGTCCCTACTCCCCTTTTTGAACAAGGGGACAACATTTGCTATCCTCCAGTCTTCTGGTACAGTTCCAGTAGATAATGACGACCCAAAGATCAAAGCCAAAGGCTCTGCAATCTCCTCTCTAGCCTCCCAGAGAATCCTAGGATAAATCCCATCTGGCCCAGGGGACTTATCTATTTTTACCCTTTCCAGAGTTGCTAACACCTCCTCCTTATGAATCTCAATCCCATCTAGTCCAACAGCCTGTATCTCAGTACTCCCCTCGACACAGTCCCTCTCCAGTGTGAATACTGACGAAAAATATTCATTTAGTGCCTCTCCTATCTCTTCAGACTCCACGCACAACTTCCCACTCCTGTCCTTGACTGGCCCTAATCTTACCCGAGTCATTCTTTTACTCCTGACATACCTATAGAAAGCTTTAGGGTTTTCCTTGATCCTACCTGCCAAAGACTTCTCATGTCCCCTCCTGGCTCTTCTTAACTCTTTCTTTAGGTCCTTCCTGGCTAACTTGTAACTTTCAAGCTCCCAAACTGAGCCTTCATGTCTCATCCTTACATAAGTCTCCTTCTTCCTCTTCACAAGAGATTCAACCTCCTTAGTAAACCACGGTTCCCTCACACGTCTGCTTCCTCCCTGCCTGACAGGTACATATTTATCAAGGACGGTTGATATATTTCCAAGTCAGCACGGTGAGGAACTTGGAGGGGAACCTCCAGGTGGTGATATTCCCATGTATCTGCTGTCCTTGGCCTTCTCGATGGAAGTGGTCATGGGTTTGGAAGGCACTGTCTAAGGAAGCTTGGTGAGTTCCTGCAGTGAATCTTGGAGATGGAACGCACTGCTGCTACTGAGCATTGGTGGTGGAGGAAGTGGATGTTTGTGGATGCGGTGCCAATCAAGAGGGGCTGCTTTGTCCTGGATGGTGTCGAGCTTCTTGAGTGTTGTTGGAGCTGCACCCATCCAGGCAAGTGGAGAGTATTCCACCATAGTCATAACTCGGGCCTTGTAGATAGTGGACAGGCTTTGGGGGAGTCAGGAGGTGACTTACTCACCACAGGATCCCCAGTCTTTTACTTTAGTTAGCCATGGTATTTATATGGCTAGTCAAGTTCAGTTTTGAGTCAAAAGTAATCCCTAGGATGTTGATAGTGGGGAGTTTAGGGATGGTATGTTGAATGTCAAGGGGGAGAATGTCAAAGGTCGCACAGTGGTTAGCGCTGCTGCCTCACAGCATTAGGGACATAGGTTCAATTCCAGCCTTGCATCACTGTCTGCGTGGAGTTTGCACATTTTCCCTATGTCTATGTGGAATTTCTCCGGGTGCTCCGGTTTCCTCCCACAGTCTAAAGATGTGGTGGTTAGGTGGATTGACCATGCTAAATTGCCCCTTAGTATCAGAGGGATTAGCAACCTAAATAAGTGGGGTTATGGAGATAGGGCCTGGATGGGATTGTGGTCTGGGCAGACTTATAGGTTTAAGGTGAGAGGGGAGATACAAAAGCGTCCAGAGAGGCAATTTTTCCACACAGAGGGTGGTGAGTGTCTGGAACAAGCTGCCAGAGGTAGTAGTAAAGGCGGGTACAATTTTGTCTTTTAAAAATCATTTAGACAGTTACATGGGTACGATGGGTATAGAGCGATATGGGCCAAATGCGGGCAATTGGGACTAGAACAAAGAACAAAGAACAATACAGCACAGGAACAGGCCCTTCGGCCCTCCAAGCCCGCGCCGCTCCCCGGTCCAGGATTGAATCCTGAATCCAGGATCCCCGCCCACTAGCTTAGGGGTTTTTTAAAAAAAGGGCAGCATGGACAAGTTGGGCCGAAGGGCCTGTTTCCATGCTGTAAACCTCTACGACTCTTTGACACGCTGGGCCAAATGGCCCTCTTCTGCACTGTAGGGCTTCTGTGATTGTTAGTTGGATTCTCTCTTGTGGAGGTGGCCATTGCCTGGTCCAACAAGAGAGCATCTCAATCTCGTGAACGTGTTAATCATTCTGCAAGACAGGAACAAGCTTCCTCTGCTCTGTGCAAAGAGTTTTTTAGTTTCTGAGCTTTGCCAAAGCCTCCACCAAAAGCGCCCATTTCAGACCAATTCTCACCAAAACTACATTTTTACGACTTTGGTTTTCATGCTTTCGTGGACATCACTGACTGGGCCGAACCTTTGTTTCCCATCCCTAGTTGCCCTTGAACTGAGCGTCTCTCTCACTTGCCCATTTCAGAGGGGCAGTAAGGAGTCGACCTCATTGCTGTGGGTCTGGAGTCACAGGTAGGCCAGAATAACAGATTTCCTTCCACAAAGGACATTAATGAACCAGATGGCTTTTTAATGACAATTCTCACCATTACCAAGGCCAGCTCTTAGCTCCATTTAAAGACTGAATTCGAATCTCACCGGTTTTCATGGTGAACCTTGATCTCAAACCGCTCTGAGCATTAGCCTGGGTTGTTGGACTAGTGAGGTTACCAATATGCTATTGTCTCCCCGTTTGATGATGCAATTAGATAAGGCTTTGCTGACTGCTTCGATGTTAGCTGTTAATCAGTTTTCATGTGTGCCTCCCTATATTTTTTTCAGATATCCAATTTCTATCATTATCATGCATGCGTAGTCTTTTCATCGCATGATCTTGACCATCATAATGACAGGATATTTCACTCCATTTCCCACCTCCTCTCTGAATTTCTTCTGGGTCACTGCATAAATAAACGTATTAGTGCAGCAGCTCAGCATCTGAAGCATGAAGCCAAGTTCCGTCACGAACGTGGGCAGAGAAACTGAATACCCCAAGTAATCCAGCCGTCTCCATATCGAGCAGAACATGAACACTGCCCACAGCAGCATGAAATTGGCCGAAATAACAAACAACAAGACCATGGATTTCCTCCGGTTTACCATTTCTGGGTCGTTGGGACTCTCCCCGCTGCTCTGGCTCCGGAGTCTTCTACGCGCCCTGCTGGCCACTAAAATGTTCTGGACCGTCAGTGCATTTAACAATAGAATCAAAACAAAGGGAACAAATGGTGTGAAAATGTAATGCATCAACTCGACGACAGTCCAGGCAATCGACTGGGATGTTTCACGGATCACGAGACAAAACCAGGGGCTGTTGGAAAGCCAATATTTATTCCTGTACATAAAATACCAGGAAATGTTCTTCAGCCAGCTCAGCACAGTCACCGTACCGAGGACCACAGTTGCCGTCTTCTCTGTGCAATATTTCACCTTCAGCTTCTGCCGACAAATGGCAACAAATCGATCAAAGGTGAACGTGACGGTGAACCAGACGGAACAGTCCGTGACGGCATAAAGCACAACAGCGTGGATGTTACACACTCTGACATCCAGCAGGAAAGTAAACTGTTCCCTGTAAACGATGGGAATCTGTCGTAGGAGCAGATCAACGATAACAATAAGGAGGTCTGCCATTGCCATGGCCACCAGATAGTAAGTCACACACTTGGAGAGGCCACACTTTCCCCGAGACAGGATCAGAATTGTCACAATGTTAACTGGGGATAGGAGGACAATTATTGAGTTATTCACCGAGATAATAATAGGAGTTGAACGCATTCCCAGTGAAATAAGAGACAGTTGTATATATATATATATATATAAAAGAGGGCACGGTGGCACAGTGGTTACTGCTGCCTCACAGTTTCAGTGACCTGGGTTCGATTCCTGGCTTAGGTGACTGTCTGTGTGGAGTCTGCACGTTCTCTCTGTGTCTGCATGGGTTTCCTCCGGGTGCTCCGGTTTCTTCCCACAGTCCAATGATGTACAGGATAGGTGGATTGGCCATGCCCATGGTCGGCCTATGATGAAAGTGAGGAGGTGTGGGATAGAGGGAAAGTTGGCCGATTGGATAGATAACTGGCTGTCTGATCGAAGACAGAGGGTGGTGGTGGTTGGAAAATTTTCGGACTGGAGGCAGGTTGCTAGCGGAGTGCCACAGGGATCAGTGCTTGGTCCTCTGCTCTTTGTGATTTTTATGAATGACTTAGAGGAGGGGGCTGAAGGGTGGATCAGTACATTTGCTGATGACACCAAGATTGGTGGAGTAGTGGATGAGGTGGAGGGCTGTTGTAGGCTGCAAAGAGACATAGATAGGATGCAAAGCTGGGCTGAAAAATGACAGATGGAGTTTAACCGTGATAAATGTGAGGTGATTCATTTTGGTAGGACTAATTTAAATGTGGATTACAGGGTCAAAGGTAGGGTTCTGAAGACTGTGGAGGAACAGAGAGATCTTGGGGTCCATATCCACAGATCTCTAAAGGTTGCCACTCAAGTGGATAGAGCTGTGAAGAAGGCCTATAGTGTGTTAGCTTTTATTAACAGGAGGTTGGAGTTTAAGAGCCGTGGGGTTATGCTGCAACTGTGCAGGACCTTGGTGAGACCACATTTGGAATATTGTGTGCAGTTCTGGTCACCTCACTATAAGAAGGATGTGGAAGCGCTGGAAAGAGTGCAGAGGAGATTTACCAGGATTCTGCCTCGTTTGGAGGGTAGGTCTTATGAGGAAAGGTTGAGGGAGCTAGGGCTGTTCTCTCTGGAGCGGAGGAGGCTGAGGGGAGACTTAATAGAGGTGTATAAAATGATGAAAGGGATAGATAGAGTGAACGTTCAGAGACTATTTCCTCGGGTGGATGGAGCTATTACAAGGGGGCATAACTATAGGGTTCGTGGTGGGAGATATAGGAAGGATATCAGAGGTAGGTTCTTTACGCAGAGAGTGGTTGGGGTGTGGAATGAACTGCCTGCAGTGATAGTGGAGTCAGACACTTTAGGAACATTTAAGCGGTTATTGGATAGGCACATGGAGCACACCAGGATGATAGGGAGTGGGATAGCTTGATCTTGGTTTCAGATAAAGATCGGCACAACATCGTGGGCCGAAGGCCTGTTCTGTGCTGTACTGTTCTATGTTCTATGCTAAATTGTCCCTTCGTGTCCAAAGATGTGCAGGTTAGGTGGATTGGCCATGCTAAATTGTCCCTTAGTGTCCAAAGATGTGCAGGTTAGGTGGATTGGCCATGCTAAATTGTCCCTTAGCATCACAGGATGGGTGGGTTTGGGGGATTAGTGGGGTAAATACATAGGTTTATGGGGATTGGAGCTGGGTAGGATGCTCTGTCTTGATTTGATGTCGACTGTATGCGCTAAATGGCCTCCTTCTGAAGTGCAAGAATCCTATGATATTTATATCTATTTGTATCTGCATCTGTGTGTGTGTGTGTGTGGCGGGGGGGTGGGGGGGGGCGGGGTTGTGTGTGTGTGTGGGGGGTGGGTGTGTGGGGGGAGGTGTGTGTGTATGCGTGTGTGTGTGGGATGGTGCGGGGGTGTGGGTGTGGGGGGGAGGGTTGGGTATGTGTGTGTGTGTGTATGTGCGTGTGGGGGGGGAGCTGGGGTGTGTGTGTGTGTGGGGGGTGGCGGGGGGGATGTCTGTTGAGGGGAGAGGTGGGTGTGTGTGGGGGGGGGGCGGGGGTGTGTGTGTGTGTGTGTGGGGGGAGAGGTGGGTGTGGGTGTGTGTGTGTGGGGGGGGGCGGGGGTGTGTGTGTGTGGGGGGAGGGGGGTATGTGTGTGGGTGTGCGTGTGTGTGGGGGAGAGGGGGGTATGTGTGTGGGTGTGTGTGTGTGTGTGTGGGGGGGGGTGGCGGGGGTGTGTGTGTGTGTGTGTGTGTGTGTGTGTGTGTGTGGACATACACAAACAAAATAGATTTATTTCTTCATAATTCACCGCAATTCATTGAGAAATATTCAAATAGTTTTGTTCCCGATGTTGGAATCTAATGATCTTACCTGTAAAAATACTGTTATTAGGTGGAGCGGCCATGACTGGGCAAATTATTCCTAATTTAGTCGTTAATGAAGCACTGGGTGGCACAGTGGTTAACATTGCTGCCGCATAGCGCCGGGTCCTGGGTTCAATTCCGGCCTTGGGTGACTGAGTGGAGTTTACACGTTCTCCCCGTGTCGGCGTGGGTTTTCTCCCATGTTCCAAACACATGCAGGATAGGTGGATTGGCCAGGCTAAATTGCCCCTTAGTCTCTAAAGATGTGCGCATTAAGTGGATTGGCCATGCCAGCTGACCACTTTAGTGCCCAAAGATGCGTAAGTTAAGTGGATTGGCCATGTTAAATTGGCCCTTGGGGGGAATTTTCCCATCCTGCTCGCCACAGGAATCATAGTGGGTGGGGGAGGGGGGGGGGCAGACCGTGCAAAGATGTGTTGACTTCAGGCGGGTTTGTCCAGTTTTTGGGGCCAGTGGGGCCGGAAAATCCCACCCTTCGTTTCCCAAAATGTGCAGCTTCAGGAGATTGGCTGAATTTCCCCGTAGTGTTTTTCAGGTTAGGTGGATTGGCTATGCTACATGCACATGATTATAGGGATAGGGTGGAGGAGAAATCTGTGTGTGGTGCTCTGTTGGGAGGTTGGTGCAGACTCGGTGAGCAGACTGGTCTCTTTCTGCATTGGAGGGATTCTCTGATTTTATTCTGTGGTAACATTGGAGCCACATTTACACAGGAGCAGGAAATTGAACAGCTTGGGGATGTTCTAACATTCAGATAGATCATGCGGAACTGTAACTGAGCTCCATTTCCCTGTAATCCTTAACCGCCGTGCTTTTCGAAAACAGAAATGCACTTTTTTGCGAGCTCAATTCACCTGATCTCCCCAGTCAAAGAACAAAGAAAATTACAGCACAGGAACAGGCCCTTCGGCCCACCATGCTGCCCGACTGAACTCGAACCCCCTCCCCTTCCGGGGACCGTATCCCTCCAATCCCATCCTATTCACATATTTGTCAAGATGCCAAGGGTAGCACAGTGGTTGGCACTGCTGCTTCACAGCGCCAGGGAACTGGATTCGATTCCCGGCTTGGGTCACTGTCTGTGTGGAGTTTGCACATTCTCCTCGTGTCTGCGCGGGTTTCCTCCGGGTGCTCTGGTTTCCTCCCACACTCCAAAGATGTGCGGGTTAGGTTGATTGGCCATGCTAAGATTGTCCCTTAGTGTCCTGAGATGCGTAGGTGAGAGGGATTAGTGGGTAAATGTGTTGGGATATGGGGGTAGGGCCTGGGTGGGATTGTGGTCGGTGCAGACTCGATGGACCAAATGGCCTCTTTCTGCACTGTAGGGTTTCTATGATTCTATGCCCCTTAATAGTCACTATCGTATCTGCTTCCACACCCTCCCCTGGCAACGGGTTCCAGGCACCCACCACCCTCTGTGTAAGAAATCTGCCTCATACATCTCCTTTAAACCTTGCCCCCTCGCACCTTAAACCTGTGACCCCTAGTAATTGAGATAAGTTAAGTGGATGTTTCAGTCCTTTTTCATTTGTTTGAGGAAGTGGTATCAAGTATCAGCCTCTGATCAGCCGAGTTCTAATTGTAAGGTCACACTCACAAGTCCTCATCCATCTGATCAAACAGGTCCTCTCCAACTACCAGATCAAAATGTCTGACCATCTTAAGCATCTTCATTCGATCAGATCTTAATAACCAAAGTTCAGGGGAGTATAACCCTCGTCTATGCAACTTCATCTCACAATTTAACCCCATTATCATTCTTGAAAGTCTGCACCACACCTTCCAGCCAAAGGTCATAGATCATAGAAACCATACAGTGCAGAACGAGGCCATTCGGCCCATTGAGTCTGCACAAACAACAATCCCACCCAGGCGTTATCCCCATAACACCACATATTTACCCTGCTAATCCCTCGAACCTACACATCCTGGGAGACTAAGGGGCAATTAAGCATGGCCAATGTACCTAACCCGCACACCTTTGGACTATGGGGCAAACTCCACACTTTGCATGCCAGACGTGCAAACTCCTGACAGTGACCCAAGCCAGGAATCAAACTCAGGTCCCTGGAGCTGTGAGACAACAGCTCAGATGTTGTCTCAATAGTGTCACCATGCCGTCCTGTCAAGGGATATGGGAGGGAAGGGGGGATCAGGATATTGAATTCGATGATCAGCCATGATCAAAATGAACAGCGGAGCAGGTTCAAATGGCCAAATAGCCTACCCCTGCTTCTAGTTTCTATGTTTCTAAATGTTTGCAGCTCACCAGCCCAATGACGAGACCTGATGTCCAGTGTAATATGTGCCTTGGTCCTATCCATTCAAGCGCAGGAATTAGTCATAGTCGTAGAGTCATAGAGGTTTACAGCAAGGAAACAGGCCCTTTGGCCCAACTTGTCCATGCCGCCCTTTTTTTAAAAAAACCCTGAAGCTAGTCCCAATTGCCCACATTTGGCCCTTCTCCCTCTATACCCATCGTACCCATGCAACTGTCTAAATGCTTTTTTAAAAATAAAATTGTACCCGCCTCTACTACTACCTCTGGCAGCTTGTTCCAGACACTCACCACCCTCTGTGTGAAAAAAATGCCCCTCTGGACACTTTTGTATCTCTTCCCTCTCACCTTAAACCTGTGCCCTCTAGTTTTAGACTCCCCTACCTTTGGGAAACGATATTGACTATCTGGCTGATCTGTGCCAAGTCCCTTCCTGAGGTTCCAATAGACTGAATACAATGATCTAACACGGTGGCAGCGGTACTCACTAAATTCTACATCTCTGGAAGTCTTCAGATACAAGCCAGCATTATAATTAGCCTCACCAGGGATGTTGCCTTGCCTGGGTGCTTTTCAGCTACGAAAAGAGGTTGGATAGGTTGGAGTTGTTTTCCTTAGAGCAGAGAAGGCCAAGGGGGGGTCGTGATCGAGGTGTGCAAAATTGTGAGGGGCATAGTTAGGGTAGAAATGGAGAAACGTTTCCCATTAGTAGCGAGGTCAACAACCGGGGGCATTGATTTAGAATAAAGGGCAGGAGGTTCAGAGGGAATTTGAGGTGAGACCTTTTCACCCAGAGGGTGGTAGAAATCTGGAACTTGCTGCCTGAAAGAGTGGGAGAGGCAAGAATCCTCACAATGTGTAAGCAGCATTTAGATGAGCATTTGTAATGCTATTGCATACAAGGCTGCAGAGCAAGTGCTGGAAAATGGGGTTAGAATTGATAGGTCATTGATGGCTGGCGCAGACACAGTGGGCTGAAGGGCCTTTTTTATGTTGTAAAACTCGATGACTTCAATTATTTATGCTTAAGTGGGCAAGGCGAAGGATGGGATGTTTTCACTTTTGGTTTGCATTGTGTGTGAGGGTTAGTTATTGATGGATAAACTGACCTCGGCATTGCAAAGGCAAAAAGAGTGCTCAGTAGAAGGAGTGCGGAGGCAAAGGGTTTTCTGAATGGGGTAGTAAACATTGTCAATTTTCAGGCTGGATGTGGGAGGAAACCGGAGCACCCGGAGGAAACCCACGCAGACACGGGGAGAACGTGCAGACACCACACAGACAGTGACCCAAGTCGAGAATCGAATCTGGTCCCTGGCGCTGTGAGGCAGCAGTGCTAACCACTGTGCCATCCTAAACGCAATTTGCAAAAGATCCCCATCACTTTGAAAACGGCCAATTGGTAAATGCACCTGAACTGGAATTCTAATTAAACATTTTCAGCCAATCCTTCCACTTTTCCCAACACAGTTCCAGTGGATCGAAAATCGAACCCCAGTTTGATTTGGACATTTGGCATGAGGCTGGATCTGATCTGTTGGTCCCGAACACTTTTTCTCAGGCTTTGCACTCCATCCTTAATCATTGGATACACGGTCACATCCAAACTCAGTGTTGGGAATCTTTTGCAAATTGCATTTAGGATGGCTCGGTGGCACAGTGGTTAGCACTGCTGCCTCACAGCGCCAGGGACCTGGGTTCAATTCCCGGCTACGGTCACTCTCTGTATGGAGTCTGCACGTTCTCCCCGTATCTGCATGGGTTTCCTCCGAGTGCTCCGGTTTCCTTCCTCAGTCCGAAAGACGTGCTGGTTAGGGTGCATTGGCCGTGCTAAATTCTCCCTCAGTGTTACCCGAACAGGCGCCGGAGTGTGGCGGCTGGGGGATTTTCACAGGAACTTCATTGCAGTGTTAATGTAAGCCTGATCGTCACACTCATAACTTAAGTAATTCCCACAGAACCTGAGATCGCAAATCACAAAGGACTCAAAAGGTTACCTCTGCTTTCTCTCTTAATAGATGTTGTCAAAACTTCCGGGATTTTTCCAGAATGTTCTGATCTTGTATCATAAAAGACGTGCTTGACAGATGGGCTCAGTGTTAACAACAAGGGCATGTGCATTATTTAACGAAATGATCCGGCATTAGGTGTAAGATCAGTGGGATGTTAAAAGGGTTGTCTCCAATGGGAGTAATACTGCTTCTGAAGCATTCAGGAATCAGAGAGCCTGTCCCAGTAAAAGGCAGCTGAGCATCAAGGAAAGGAGGATTATTAACAAGAACACAGGGGAGCATGAGAAGAGAAAGAAGGCCAACACCTTCTTGCAGTTATCAACAAGGTGTTGGCAAAGTGATACTGTCACTGGAGGCTGGGGCTAGTGTCTGGTGGCGTGGGTTCAAATCTCACCCTCTCAAGTGGTGAAATTTCAATTGGTGAATGTGGAATTACGGATCTTAGCCTCAATAACGCTAAGGCGACTAACGCCGAGTTTAAAAATTGGCAAGTCATGGTGCAGCTTTATACAGCCTGAGTTAGGCCGCACGTGGAATATAGAGTTCAATTCTGGTCACCAAACTACTAGAAGGATGTGGAGGCTTTGGAGAGGGCGCAGAAAAGATTTACCAGGATTATGCCTGGTATGGAGGGCGTTAGCCATGAGGAGAAGTTGGAGAAACTTGGTTTGTTCTCACTGGAACGACGGAGGTTGAGGTGAGACCTGGTAGAAGTCTACACAATTATGAGAGGCATGGACAGAATGGATCGTCAGAAGCTTTTTCCCCAGGGTGGAAGAGTCAATTACTAGGGGGCACAGGTTTAAGGTGCGAGGGGCAAGGTTTAAAGGAGATGTACTAGGCAGATTTTTTACACAGAGGGTGGTGGGTGCCTGGAACTCGCTACTGGGGGAGGTTGTGGAAGCAGATATGGTAGTGACTTTTAAGGGGCGTCTTGACAAATACATGAATAGCATGGGAGTGGAGGGACATGGCCCCCGGGAGGGTAGGGGGTTTTAGTTCAGTCGGGCAGCATGGTCGGTGCAGGCTTGGAGGGCCGAAGGGCCAGTTCCTGTGCTGTAATTTTCTTTGTTCTAAAGGTAAGTAACTCTGCTGTCCTCACCCACACTGCATCGGCCCTACACAGGACACCAGACCCACAGCAGTATGCTTGGCTCTAAAACACCAGCAAGCAACTCGGTTCAAAGACAATCCGAGGTGTGAAGCCCAGATTCCCACAATAGAATGAAAGAAAGAAGCAAATGAAAGAAAGCATCCGTGTACCGATATCTACATCTGCAAAATTCAGTTCCGAACACCCGCCAGGCAACCTCAGCATTATGTTACTGTCAACAAAGATGTTTACAGCTGTGGCTGTGGTTCCTCATTCATAGAATCATTGAATCTCATTAAGGGCGGCACGGTAGCACAGTGGTTAGCACTGCTGCCTCACAGCGCCAGGGACCTGGGTTCGATTCCCGGCCTCGGTCACTGTGTGGAGTTTGCACATTCTCCCCGTGTCTGCGTGGGTTTCCTCCGGGTGCTCCGGTTTCCTCCCACACTCCAAAGATGTGCAGTTAGGTTGATTCACCATGCTAAAATTGACCCTGAGTGTCAGGGGGCTAGCGAGGGTAAATGCATGGGGTTATGGGGATAGGGCCATGGGGTCATAGGGATTGTGGTCGGTGCAGACTCGATGGGCCGAATAGCCTCCTTCTGCACTGTAGGATTCTATGATTCTATGAATCCTGACAGTACAGAAGAGGTCATTCAGCCCATCGAGTCTGCACTGATTCTCTGACAGAGGCTCAAACGCAGCCCTATCCCCTGCCCTATTCCCATAACCCTAGACATTTAGCATGGCCAATCCACGCAACCTACTCATCTTTAGACACTAAGGGGAAATTTAGCATGACCAATCCACCTAACCTGCACATCCTTGGACACTAAGGGGAAATTTAGCATGGCCAATCCACCTAACCTGCACATCCTTGGACACTAAGGGGAAATTTAGCATGGCCAATCCACCTAACCTGCACATCCTTGGACACTAAGGGGAAATTTAGCATGGCCAATCCACTTAACCTGCACATCCTTGGACACTAAGAGGCAATTTAGCATGACCAATCCACCTAACCTGCACATCCTTGGACACTAGGGGGAAATTTAGCATGGCCAATCCACTTAACCTGCACATCCTTGGACACTAAGGGGAAATTTAGCATGACCAATCCACCTAACCTGCACATCCTTGGACACTAAGGGGAAATTTAACATGGCCAATCCACTTAACCTGCACATCCTTGGACACTAAGAGGCAATTTAGCATGACCAATCCACCTAACCTGCACATCCTTGGACACTAGGGGGAAATTTAGCATGGCCAATCCACTTAACCTGTACATCCTTGGACACTAAGGGGAAATTTAGCATGACCAATCCACCTAACCTGCACATCCTTGGACACTAAGGGGAAATTTAACATGGCCAATCCACTTAACCTGCACATCCTTGGACACTAGGGGGAAATTTAGCATGGCCAATCCACTTAACCTGCACATCCTTGGACACAAAGGGACAAATTAGCATAGCCAATCCACCCAACTTCAAACCATTGGACATTAAGGGGCAATTTAGTATGACCAATCCACTTAATCCACACATCTTTGGAGGGGGGAATTTCACAGTAACTTCATTGCAGTGTCAATGTAAACCTGACGTGTGACTAATAAATTAGCTTCAAACTTTAAACTGGAGAACCCAGAGGAAACTCACACGGACCTTCTCCATTCCAACAAAGTGTATAGGCACGGACTAACATATCACATTTTACTGAACTCCAATGGCTGTGATTACTTACCCGGGACACCAACCGCAACCAAAACTGGGTAGTAAATCTTTTGTATGTCGTAAAGCGCCCATAGAATCCTCAGCTTGGTCATAAAGCCCAAGCCCATCCTTCTGCTTTTCGATCAGAGGCAGTGAGTCAATGTTGGTCCTGACGCCGGGAGCAATTCCCCAACACCTCGATAAGATTCCCCTGCATGAGCCCCACCCTCTGTTATTAGTAGCAGAGAGAATCCATCGGGTCAGAAAATCTGGTCCCAAGTTGACTGGGCTTAATTACAGTCACTGAACAAATAAGCGGAATTCAATAACTTCCACTCCAAGAATTTTCAGAAAAACAACAGAATTTCCAATCAGACAATGACACAGAGACCAAACTAACCTCTGCCCCTTCATTCATTCATACTAGCCCCCAACCTCCACGATGTATGTTCTCAACAAATGAATATTAAATAGACACTGAGTCACTCCAATGTCTTGATTGGTAACCCATCCACTCCCTCTACCACCGACGCTCAGTAGCAGCGTGTGTACCATCTACAAGATGCACTGCAGCAACTCACCAACGATCCTTAGACAGCACCTTCCAAACCCACAACCACTTCTTGAAGGACAAGTGTAGCAGGTACATGAGAACACCACCACCTGTATGTTCCCCTCAAAGCCACTCACCATCTTGACTTGGAAATACATTGGCCGTTCCTTCACAGTCACTGGGTCAAAATCCTGGAATTCCCTCCCTAACGGCATTGTGGGTCAACTCACAGAACACTGACTGCAGCGATTCAAGAAGGCAGCTCAAAGAACAAAGAAAATTACAGCACAGGAACAGGCCCTTCAGCCCCACAAGCCTGCACTGACCTGCCCAACTTAACTGAAACCTCCTACCCTTCCGGGGACCATACCCCTCTATTCCATTCCTATTCATGTACTTGTCAAGACGCCCCTGAAAAGTCACTACCGTATTCGCTTCCACTACCTCCCCCGGCAACAAGTTCCAGGCACCCATTACTCTCTGTGTAAAAAATCTGCCCCATACAAGAGTACCGTGCCCAGTTCTGGTCGCCTCATTACAGAAAGGATGTGGAAGCCATAGAAAGGGTGCAGAGGAGATTTACAAGGATGTTGCCTGGATTGGGTGGCATGCCTTATGAGGATAGGTTGAGAGAGCTGGGTCTTTTCTCCTTGGAGAGGCGAAGGATGAGAGGTGACCTGATAGACGTGTATAAGATGTTGAGGGGTATTGATAGAGTGGATTCTCAGAGGCTTTTACCCAGGGCTGAAATGGTTGCCACAAGAGGTCACAGGTTTAGGGTGCTGGGGAGTAGGTATAGAGGAGATGTTAGGGGTAATGGAGGCAGACTTTCCTGTTGTTATAGTTGGTAACTCCAGGAATAGGTCACTAGTCTGTCTCCAGGGGACCTATAGCTTGAGGGGCACCACTCCACATTACGTGTGGCTGACCAGGAGTCTCTCCCACTCTTACTACCAGCCACTGGCACCTTTGGAAGGATTTTGCAGGTTGACACACTCAACGTGTTTGACCGCATTATGGATCATCATCAAGATCTGGGGTGGGTCTTGAACCCAGAGCTTCTGCTAAGTGTCAGAGACGCAAACCCTACTGAGTCACTCAACCTCCTCATGACTTTAATCACGTATAACAAATCTCTCAACTTTCCCCATCCTGAAGGAAAAATAACTGTTATATATCCTCCAATCTCTCAGCATAACTAAGGTACCTCATCCCTGGAAACACTCCTGTTATGTTTATCTAAACCTCGCTGCAGCCTTTGCACTCTTCCCAAACCACAGTGCCTGCAATGGAACACAACACTCCAATCAAGGTCCTTAAAATTAAGATTCATGAGCAGATACCAGGGAACATGGAACATGTTGTCTACATGGACTTCAGCAAGGACTTTGACAAGGTACCGCATGGTAGGTTGTTGCATCAGGTTAAATCTCACGGGATCCAGGGTGAGGTAGCCAAATGGATACAAAATTAGTTTGATGACAGAAGCCAGAGGGTGGTTGTAGAGGGCTGTTTTTCAAACTGGAGGCCTGTGACCAGCGGTGTGCCTCAGGGATCACTGCTGGGTCCACTGTTATTTGTCATTTATACTAATGATTTGGATGAGAATATAGGAGGCATGGTTAGTAAGTTTGCAGATGACACCAAGATTGGTGGCATAGTGAACAGTGCAGAAGGTTATCTCGGATTGCAGCAGGATCTTGATCAACTGGGCCAGTGGGCTGATGAATGGCAGATGGAGTTTAATTTCGATAAATGCGAGGTGATGCATTTTGGTCGATTGAACGAGGGCAGAACTTATTCAGTTGATGCTAGGGGTTTGGGGAGAGTTATACACCAAAGAGATGTAGGGATACAGGTTCATAGCTCCTTGAAAGTGGAGTCACAGGTGGACAGAGTCGTGAAGAAGGCATTCAGCATGTTTGGTTTCATTGGTCAGAACATTGAATACAGGCGTTGGGACGTCTTGTGGAAGTTGTACAAGACATTGATAAGGCCACAATTGGAATACTGTGTACAATTCTGGTTGCCCTATTATAAAAAGCCGATTATTAAACTAGCAAGAGTGCAGAAAAAATTTACTGGGATGCTACTGGGACTTGATGGTTTGAGTTATAAAGAGAGGCTGGAAAGACTGGGACATTTTTCTCTGAAGGGTGGGAGGGTGAGGGGTGACCTTATAGAGGTCTATAAAATAATGAGGGGCACAGATCAGCGAGATAGTCAATATCTTTTCCCAAAGATAGGGAAGTCTAAAACCAGGGGGTGTAGATTTAAGATGAGATATGTGGAGATCCCAGCGTCAGACTGGGGTGGGAACAGTAAGCAGTCTCACAACACCAGGTTTATTTGATAGCACGAGCTTTCAGAGAACTGCCCCTTCATCAGGTAAGTTTAAGATTAGAGGGGAGAGATACAAAAGGGTCAAGAGGGGTAATTGTTTCACACAGAGGGTGGTGAGTGTCTGGAACAAGCTGCCAGAGGTAGTAGTAGAGGCGGGTACAATTTTGTCCTTTAAAAAGCATTTAGACAGTTACATGGCTAAGATGGGTATAGAGGGATATGGGGCAAATGCGGGCAATTGGGCCGAGCTCAGTGTTATTGAAAGAAGAGTGGTCTGGACAAGTTGGGCCGAAGGGCCTGTTTCCATGTTGTAAACCTCTATGACTCTATGACTAACAGCACCAAGGGGCGGTATGGTGGCACAGTGGTTAGCACTGCTGCCTCACAGCGCCAGGGGCACAGATTCAATTCCCAGCTTGGGTCACTGTCTATGTGGAGTTTGCACATTCTCCCCGTGTCTGCGTGGGTTTCCCCCGGGGCTCCGGTTTCCTCCCACAGGGATAACCTGGGTAATTATAGGCCAGTGAGCTTGACGTCCGTGGTAGGGAAATTGTTGGTGAAGATTCTTAGAGATAGGATCTATGTACATTTAGAACTGAATAGTCTCATTAGCGATACACAACATGGTTCTGTACGAGGGAGGTCATGCCTCACAAATTTGGTAGAGTTTTTTGAGGAGGTGACAAAAATGATTGACGAGGGAAGGGCCGTGGATGTCATCTATATGGATTTTAGTCAAGCATTTGACAAGGTCCCTCATGGCAGGCTGGTGCAAAAGGTTAAATCTCATGAGATCAAAGGTGAGCTATCTAGATGGGTACAGAACTAGCTTTGCCATAGAAGACAGAGGGTAGCAGTGGAGGGATCTTTTTCTGATTGGAGGTCTATGACTAGTGGTGTTCCGCAGGGCTCTGTACTAGGACCTCTGCTGTTTGTGATATATATATAAATGATTTGGAAGAAGATGTAGCTGGTCTGATTAGTAAGATTGCGGACGACACAAAGATTGCTGAAGTTGCGGATAGTGATGAACATTGTCAGAGAATACAGCAGGATATAGATAGGCTGGAACATTGGGCGGAGAAATGGCAGATGGAATTTCATCCAGATAAATGCGAAGTGATACATTTTGGTAGATCTAATGCAGGGGGGTGCTATACAATAAATGGCAGAACCATCAGGAGTGTAGACACACAGAGGGATCTGGGTGTGCAAGTACACAGATCCTTAAAGGTGGCAGCTCAGGTGGAAAAGGTGGTGAACAAGGCATATGGTATGCTTGCCTTTATTGGACGGGGCATAGAGTATAAAAGTTGGCATATGATGTTGCAGTTATATAGACGTTGGTTAGGCCACATTTGGAATACTGCGTCCAGTTCTGGTCGCCACACTACCAGAAGGACGTGGAGGCTTTGGAGAGAGTGCAGAGAAGGTTTACCAGGATGTTGCCTGGTATGGAGGGTATTAGCTATGAGGTGAGATTGAGTAAACTGGGGTTGTTCTCCCTGGAAAGACGGAGGTTGAGGGGTGACCTAATAGAAGTTTATAAAATTATGAAGGGCATAGATAGGGTGAATAGTTGGAAGTTTTTTCCTAGGTCAGAAATGACAAACACAAGGGGTCACAAGTTCAAGGTAAGGGGGACAAGGTTCAATACAGATATGCGGGGGACGTATTTTATGCAGAGGGTGGTGGGGGCCTGGAATGCACTGCCAAGCAAGGTGGTTGAGGCGGACACACTAGGATTATTTAAGACTTATCTAGATAGCCACATGAACAGACTGGGAATAGAGGGATACAAACGGATGGTCTAGTTAGGAACACATGATCGGTGCAGGCTTGGAGGGCCGAAGGGCCTGTTCCTGTGCTGTATTGTTCTTTGTTTCTTTGTTACCCCCTAGTAATTGACTCTTCCACCCTGGGAAAAAGCTTCTGACTATCCACTCTGTCCATGCCTCTCATAATCTTGTAGACTTCTATCAGGTCGCCCCTCAACCTCCGTTGTTCCAGTGAGAACAAACCAAGTTTCTCCAACCTCTCCTCACAGCTAATGTCCTCCATACCAGACAACATCCTGCTAAATCTTTTCTGTACCCTCTCCAAAGGCTTCACATCCTTCTGGTAGTGTGACAACCAGAATTGAACACTATATTCCAAGTGCGGCCTCACTAAGGTTCTGCAACATGACTTGCCAATTTTTAAACTCAATGCCCCGGCCAATGAAAGCTAGCATGCCGTATGCCTTCTTGACTACCTTCTTCACCTGCATTCCCACTTTCAGTGACCTGTGTACCTGTACACTAGATCCCTTTGCCTAACAATACTCTTAAGGGTTCTGCCATTTACTGTATATTTCCTATCTGTAATAGAACTTACAAAATGCATTACCTCACATTTGTTCAGATTAAACTCCATCTGCCATCTCTCCACCAAAGCCTCCAACTGATCTATATCCTGTTGTATCCTCTGATGGTCCTCATCGCTAGCCACAAATCCACCAACCTTTGTGTTGTCCGCAAACTTACTAATCAAACCAGTTACATTTTCCTCCCAAATCATTTATATATTTTACAAACAGCAAAGGTCCCAGCACTGATCCCTGAGGAACACCACTTGTCACAGCCCTCCATTCAGAAACGCACCCTTCCACTGTCAACCTCTGTCTTCTATGACCGAGCCAGTTCTGTATCCACCTTGCCAGCCCACCTCCGATCCCGGTGACTTCACCTTCTGCACCAGTCTTCCATGAGGGACTTTGTCAAAGGCCTTACTGAAGTCCATGTAGACAACATCCACTGCCCTACCCTCATCAATCATCTTTGTCACTTCCTCAAAAAACTCGATCAAGTTCGTGAGACACGAGCTCCCCTTCACAAAACAATGTTGCCTCCCACTCATACGTCCACTTATTTCCAAGTGGGAGTAAATCCTGTCTTGAAGAATCCTCTCCAATGATTTCCCCACCACTGAAGTAAGGCTCACCAGCCTGTAATTACCTGGATTATTCTTGCTACCCTTCTTAAACAAAGGAACAACATTGGCTATTCTCCAATCCTCTCGGACCTCCGCTGTAGCCAGTGAGGGCACAATGATTTCTCTCAAGGCCCTAGCAATTTCCTCCCTTGCCTCTCTCAGTAATCTGGGGTATATCCCATCAGGCCCTGGGGATTTGTCTATCTTAATGATTTTCAAGAACCCCAATACCTCCTTTTTGATCTCAGCATGACTCAAATTATCTACACACCCTTTCCCAGACTCATCATCCACCAAGTCCTTCTCTTTGGTGAATACTGACGCAAAGTACTCATTTAATACCTCACCCATTTCCTCTGACTCCACGCATAGATTCCCTCCCTTGTCTTTGAGTGGGCCAACCCTCCCCCTGGTTAGCCTCTTGCTCTTTATATATGTATAAAAAGCCTTGGGATTTTCTTTAATCCTGCTGGCCAATGACATTTCGTGGCGCCTTCCAGCCCTCCTGACTCCTTGCTTCAATTATTTTTACTTTTCTGGTAATTGACACTTGCTTTGTGTGTTCCCAGCCTCCGAGGGGCTTGGTGAGACCACATCTGGAGTATTGTGTGCAGTTTTGGTCTCCTTATTTGGGGAAGGATGTGGCGGCATTGGAGGCCGTTCAGAGGAGTTTCACCAGGTTGATTCCGGGGATGAAAGCGTTGACGTATGAGGAGAGATTAAACAGTTTGAGTTAATACTCGCTGGAGTTTAGAAGGATGAGTGGGGCCGATCAACGTGTATAACATTTTAAAAGGGATTGATAAAATGTAGACCAAATGTTTCTTCTTGTGGAGCAATCTCGAACAAGAGGTCACAGGTATAGGTTGAGAGACGATAGATTTAAAACTGAGATGAAGAGGAACTACTTCTCAGAGAGGGTGGTGAATTTGTGGAACTCGCTGCCCCAAAGCGCGATGGAGTCTGAATCATTGGATAGTTTCAAGAGGGAGGTAGACATATTTCTAATTAAAAATGGGCTCAGGGGATAGGGGGAACAGGTGGGGAGGTGGATTTGAGACCAGGGAGAGTTCAGCCATGATCTGATTGATAGGCGGAGCAGGCTCGAAGGGCTGAATTTGCCTACTTCTGCTCCTAATTCCTATGTTCCTAGGTTCAAGCACCCATAGGATTTTAAGCTTGCGCAGGTGCGGCACGGTAGCACAGTGGTTAGCACTGCTGCTTCACAGCTCCAGGGTCCTGGGTTCGATTCCCGGCTTGGGTCACTGTCTGTGTGGAGTTTGCACATTCTCCTCATGTCTGCGTGGGTTTCCTCCGGGTGCTCCGGTTTCTTCCCACAGTCCAAAGATGTGCAGGTTAGGTTGATTGGCCATGCTAAAAATTGCCCTTAGTGTCCTGGGATGTGTAGGTTAGAGGGATTAGTGGGTAAATATGTAGGGATATGGGGGTAGGGCCTGGGTGGGATTGTGGTCGGTGCAGACTCGATGGGCCGACTGGCCTCTTTCTGTACTGTAGGGTTTCTATGATCTCTATGAGAAAAGCAAGAAGAATTCCCCTTCCCCTTCTCCTTCCCCTCCCCCCGCCAACCTTTCCACAGGAACGGACGTGTCGACTGTTAAGTCCTGATGCCAGGGACAACCGGCACGTTGCGAAGATTTGCCCTTACTGCGAGAGAGAGAATCTATCAGATTGGAAAATCTGTCCCCATGCTGATTGGGATAAATTCCAATCACTAAACAAATACAGTGAAGTTCACAACCCTGACCCTCAACTTCAAACAAAAATAAAAACCCACTTTCCAATCGGCTAATAACACCAGAGACCAGGCTGAATGTTACACCTTCTTTGACCCACACAATCTGCCCTGTCTCTCACAAATTTCCTTGGATGTTTATTTCCTGAATGCAATTAATGTGGAGACCATGAGTTTCTCCATCATCGACCAACAAACCCTCCCCTCATTTCTGATTGGCAAATCTATTAAAAACAGCTAAGAAAAAGCAAAACAGAAGCCTCTTGGGAGTTTAGTTTGTAATCAAGTTCCCAGTTTCCACCACACCCTCCAGCTTCATTCCCCACATGTGTTGCCTGATGTCCCAGCTACTGTAACATTGCTTCCAATTCAATGTTCCAGCAAACACAGTATTTTACACTCAAAGCCAATAAAACATACTCCAGCTATTAACACACAGAGGGATCTAGGCGTGCAGTTCCACAGTTCCCTAAAAGTGGTAACACGGGTGGCCAAGGTGATTCAGAAGGCATATGTCATGACTTCCTTCATCGGCCGGGGCATTGAGTACAAGAGTTGGGAAATCATGTTGCAGCTATATAAAACCTTGGTTAGGCAGCATTTGGAGTATTGCGTGCAGTTCTGGTCGTCACACTACCAGAAGGACATGGAAGCTTTGGAGAGAGTGCAAGGAAGGTTCACCAGGATGTTGCCTGGTCTCGAGGGTGTTGGCTATGAGGAGAGATCGGATTAATTAGGATTGTTTTCACTGGAAAGGAAGAGGCTGAGGGGAGACCTGATAGAGGTCTGCAAAATTATCAGAGGCATAGACAGGGTGGATAGTCAGGAGCTTTTTTCCCAGGGTGGAAGTGTCAATTACAAAGGAACATGGGTTCAAGGTGAGACGGGGAAAGTGTAAGAACAAAGAACAAAGAAAATTACAGCACAGGAACAGGCCCTTCGGCCCTCCAAGACTGCACCAACAATGCTGCCCGACTGAACTAAAGCCCCCTAACCTTCCGGGGGCCATATCCCTCTATTCCCATCCTATTCACGTATTTGTCAAGAAGCCCCTTAAAAGTCACTACCGTATCCGCTTCCACGACCAGCCCCGGCAGCAAGATCCAGGCACCCACCACACACTGTGTAAAAATCTTGCCTCGTACATCTTCTTTAAACCTTGCCCCCTCGCACCTTAAACCTGTGCCCCCCTAGTAATTGACTCTTCCACCCTGGGAAAAAGCTTCTGACTATCCACTCTGTCCATGGTATTCGAGGCAAGGTACTAACATGGATTGACGATTGGCTGTCAGACAGAAGGCAGAGAGTTGGGATAAAAGGTTCTTTCTCAGAATGGCAACCGGTGACAAGTGGTGTCCCGCAGGGTTCGGTGTTGGGGCCACAGCTGTTCTCTTTATATATTAACGATCTAGATGACGGGACTGGGGGCATTCTGGCCAAGTTTGCCGATGATACAAAGATAGGTGGAGGGGCAGGTAGTATTGAGGAGGTGGGGAGGCTGCAGAAAGATTTAGACAGTTTAGGAGAGTGGTCCAAGAAGTGGCTGATGAAATTCAACGTGGGCAAGTGCGAGGTCTTGCACTTTGGAAAAAAGAATAGAGGCATGGACTATTTTCTAAACGGTGACAAAATTCATAATGCTAAAGTGCAAAGGGACTTGGGAGTCCTAGTCCAGGATTCTCTAAAGGTAAACTTGCAGGTTGAGTCCGTAATTAAGAAAGCAAATGTAATGTTGTCATTTATCTCAAGAGGCTTGGAATACAAAAGCAGGGATGTACTTCTGAGGCTTTATAAAGCACTGGTTAGGCCCCATTTGGAGTACTGTGAGCAATTTTGGGCCCCACACCTCAGGAAGGACATACTGGCACTGGAGCGGGTCCAGCGGAGATTCACACGGATGATCCCGGGAATGGTAGGCCTGACATACGATGAACGTCTGAGGATCGTGGGATTGTATTCATTGGAGTTTAGGAGGTTGAGGGGAGATCTAATAGAAACTTACAAGATAATGAACGGCTTAGATAGGATGGACGTAGGGAAGTTGTTTCCATTAGCAGGGGAGACTAGGACGCGGGGGCACAGCCTTAGAATAAAAGGGAGTCACTTTAGAACAGAGATGAGGAGAAATTTCTTCAGCCAGAGAGTGGTAGGTCTGTGGAATTCATTGCCACAGAGGGCTGTGGAGGCCGAGACGTTAAGCGTCTTCAAGACAGAAATTGATAAATTCTTGATTTCTCAAGAAATTAAGGGCTATGGGGAGAGAGCGGGTAAATGGAGTTGAAATCAACCATGATTGAATGGTGGAGTGGACTCGATGGGCCGAATGGCCTTACTTCCGCTCCTATGTCTTATGGTCTTATGCCTCTCATAATCTTGTAGACTTCTATCAGGTCGCCCCTCAACCTCCGTCGTTCCAGTGAGAACAAACCAAGTTTCTCCAACCTCTCCTCATAGCTAATGCCTTCCATGCCAGGCAACATCCTAGTAAATCCTTTGTACCCTCTCCAAAGCCTCCACATCCTTCTGGTAGTGCGGCGACCAGAATTGAATACTATATTCCAAGTGCGGCCTAACTAAGGTTCTATAAAACTTTAAGGGAGATGTGCGGGGGACGACTTTCACGCAGAGAGTGATGGGTGCCTGGACCGCGCTGCCAGAGGAGCTGGTAGAATCAGGCACATTAACAGCAGTTGAGAAGCATCTGAATGGGTACATAAATAGGGAGGGAACAGTTCAAGTTGGGGCAGAAGGTTTTTTTCTAGTTTAGTTGGGGTACCATGATCAGCGCAGGCTTGGAGGGCCAAAGGGCCTCTTTCGGTGCTGTACTTTTCTCTGTTCTTGTTTATTTATTCTGGGTTGCTTGTATAATAATATAAACTGTACAGCAGAAATGACTATTTTAATTGATTATTGGTCACAGTTAATTGTAGAGTCACAAGGCGGCTGTTTTGATCGTAGACCATGCCCCCAAATTTTGTCACAGCCCCGAAACGACACCGCAGAATCTGTGATGATCTGGTTAGGAAGCAGTTACTGCTTTTTTTGTTGAAGTGGGCAAAATCTGAAATCCCAGTTACTCGCTGAGGGAAAAAAGGCACAGGTTCCATGGTTTTAAACAAACAGAAGACATTTTACTACACACGAGTTAACAAAGCAAACAATCACGGCTATCTCTTGTTAGGGTACCAGAGCAGAAACCACAAAGTGTGTGATGAAGCCTGACTAGGCCTCAGCAGTTTTTTCTACTTTTGGCATTGGTGTGAGGAGAGGATGTTTCGCTCCGAATGTGATTCTATTGACACACTAATAAGCGTTTATCAAAACTAACTTTATTTAACAATACAGTTTAACTATAAGGGATGAATTAGCTCAACGTTTACCAATTGTTTCAAGTTTTTAGGTGTCCAGATCACCAACAACCTGTTCTGGTCCCGCCATGCCGACACAATAGTTAAGAAAGCCCCACCAACGCCTCTACTTTCTCAGAAGACTAAGGAAATTTGGCATGTCAGCTACGACTCTCACCCACTTTTATAGATGCACCATAGAAAGCATTCTTTCTGGTTGTATCACAGCTTGGTCTGGCTCCTGCTCTGCCCAAGACCGCAAGGAACTACAAAAGGTTGTGAATGTAGCCCAATCCATCACGCAAACCAACCTCCCATCCATTGACTCTGTCTACTCTTCCCACTGCCTCGGCAAAGCAGCCGGCATAATCAAGGACCCCACACACTCCGGACATTCTCTCTTCCACCTTCTTCCTTTGGGAAAAAGTTACAAAAATCTGAGGTCACGTACCAACCGATTCAAGAACAGCTTCTTCCCTGCTGCTGTCAGACTTTTGAATGGACTTCCCTTGCATTAAGTTGATCTTTCTCTACACCCTAGCTATAACTATAACACTACATTCTGCACTCTCTCCTTTCCTTCTCTGTGAACGGTATGTCTTGTCTGTACAGCACGCAAGAAACAATACTTTTCACTGTATGTTAATATATGTGACAATAATAAATCAAATCAAACCAATTGGAAAACTTAAACATGACTAGATACAATTTTTAACTGCTAATCTATCTCTGTTTCAATTTCAGCATTATTCCTCTGATAGGCTTAAACTTCTCTTCATAATGAGTTGGCAAACAACACAAGTTTATGTGTTTTTACTTGTTAACAGTCCTACAGCCTTTTTGAAACCCTCTGGAGAGGCAGAGAGACACGGGTCTTCTGACAGCTCCAAACAGCAGCCTACAGAGAGAGACAGAAAGACAGCCCTTGCTTCTTCCAGGACCAGGCACAAACTGACTGTTTTAAAATCAAAGAGAACTGTGTGTTTTCCCTGCAATCTTATCTCCACCCATTCACATGACTCTGCCTCTCTCAAACAACTGTCTCAAAACCCGACTCTGAAACTCTGGGCTGAAACCACAATAAATGCACTAACTCAGATGAAAACAAACTCATCCTGAGCTAAAATCAACTGTTAGCCTGTATTCTCAGCATGTGAGCTGCATGGTGGCGGAAACTCGGTACCGTGTAAAACAGAGCTGAATTTTAAGGTGTTAGCGGGAGAGACTCTCAGAGACTCTCAACGCTCAGGGTTGGTCCACGCATCAAACGGTTTAATTTTGCGGTGGGGAGATGGCTCCTGTTAAACCCAGTGCCTCTCTCCGACCAACAAAAACATCCTTTCTTATACATTTTTCAAACCTCTACACAGCCCATCATGGCTGGACCTTGTCCAATAATATTGATTACAGATTACATACAGCAGTCACATATCCAATGAAGAAGGCATTACGTAAGGTGGGCTTGTGAATGATCAGCTCGTGGCCTCATGGACACGACTCCTGGTACCTCAGTCAATATTATTTTCCTTTGTCCCATCTGGCGTCCTTGAGTGTACAATACTCCTTGGCCATTGGGCCTCCTTATCATCTCCCACGACTGTCCTCCCTAATCCTCCGTGTCTGGTTTTCATCCGAGACCTCAGATCATAGACTGGTACCAGTCACCAGTATCTGTGGTCTATTGTACACAAAGAACAAAGAACAAAGAACAGTACAGCACAGGAAACAGGCCCTTCGGCCCTCCAAGCCTGTGCCGCTCCTTGGTCCAACTAGACCAATCGTTTGTATCCCTCCATTCCCAGGCTGCTCATCTGACTATCCAGGTAAGTCTTAAACGATGTCAGCGTGCCTGCCTCCACCACCCTACTTGGCAGCGCATTCCAGGCCCCCACCACCCTCTGTGTAAAAAAACGTCCCTCTGATGTCTGAGTTATACTTCGCCCCTCTCAGCTTGAGCCCGTGACCCCTCGTGATCGTCACCTCCGACCTGGGAAAAAGCTTCCCACTGTTCACCCTATCTATACCCTTCATAATCTTGTATACTTCTATTAGATCTCCCCTCATTCTCCGTCTTTCCAAGGAGAACAACCCCAGTCTACCCAATCTCTCCTCATAGCTAAGACCCTCCATACCAGACAACATCCTGGTAAACCTTCTCTGCACTCTCTCTAACGCCTCCACGTCCTTCTGGTAGTGCGGCGACCAGAACTGGACGCAGTACTCCAAATGTGGCCTAACCAGCGTTCTATACAGCTGCATCATCAGACTCCAGCTTTTATACTCTATACCCCGTCCTATGAAGGCAAGCATACCATATGCCTTCTTCACCGCCTTCTCCACCTGTGTTGCCACCTTCAAGGATTTGCGGACTTGCACACCTAGGTCCCTCTGTGTTTCTATACTCCTGATGACTCTGCCATTTATTGTACACAAGCTTAATGCTCCAGCCAGCTAGTGGTGTTCAGAAATGTGGCTAAAAGCTCGCATCCATCTTGTGTCGTTTTACGATCCTGAGCTCCTGTTAACATGGTGGAATTTTCATGGTTCCACTTTGTGATCATATAACAGTAAACTCACACATATTTATTATATACTAGTTATTCCTACTATTTTAAATTGCTATACAGGTACCTTTGAATATAAATTGTTATAGAGGCATCTAAACCAAGGACATTGTTCCCTCTAAACCTATTCTTTAAATCTCCCTTCAACAAAGGTAAAGCTTTATTAAAAGCCAGTGATCAACGGGAGAAATTATAACGATGGTCTGAAATACAGAATACCCGTACCCCTCGAATAAGTTCGGAGGTTATCAGTGAAAATCAATTCAGTTCCCCATTTTCTTAACCTGATTCTCTACCTTACATTAATTCCACTTAATGTCAATCCATCAGGACAAATCTTTGTCAGACAATTCAGCCAATTGCTTAGTGCATTCCAACATAATGGTTTCTTATTTGTCCGTTATTAACTGGACATTATTCCCACTTTAGCTCTGACGACTTCCCTGTTGCCTGGATACGGCAGCCATTACTGTCATGGCCAAACGTGAAGGTTTCCCACCAGCTCATTGCCAAGTTTGACTGGACATTTGTCCCCCATGTCCAGGGTTATGTCTAATCTGTGTCTGGGCTGTGAATCAAGTATCCATAAAGTTGCAAAATGTGTTCCCTTATAACGATCTCCCAGGTATAATATACTGGCGAAGGTTCCCAGACCTTTTGTTTCTGAAACTATTCAACTTTTCCATTATGCCTTTCGGTACTCTGCATTGACTGAAAATTTAATCACAGTAGAATACTTTGAAAAGCATTTAAAATATCAACTTATATGTCTTAATATCATAGTTACTTGTTCTAATTATCTGATTGCATTAACATGTTAAAGTAAAGATTATTTATTCGTCACAAGTAAGGCTTACATTGACACTGCAATGAAGTTACTGTGAAATTCCCCTAGTCGCCACACTCCAGCGCCTGTTCGGGTCAATGCACCCTAACCAGCACATCTTTCAGGCTGTGGGAGGAAACCGGAGCACCCGGAGGAAACCCACGCCGACACGGGGGAGAACGTGCCGACTCCGCACAGACAGCGACCCAAGCTGGGAATCGAACCCGGGTCCCTGGTGCTGTGAGGCAGCAGTGCTGACCACTGTGCCACCGTGCTGCCCACCTGGGTAAGTCCTCATTCCTCTACCTACTGTTAACTCTGTCAGTGTCTGTGCTCCATCTAAACTTGGAGAAATCTAAAATAATCGGGTTCATATCCCCCCTTCTGGCCGATTTGTCTTGGCCAGCTATCCAATCATCTAAAAAAAACTGCTCTGTAACTGATTTGGGCCCCACTATGATTGTCATTTCAATGCTGTATTCGCTGCGTACTTGATTAACTGTGCACAACTGCATTGAATCAAAACTCCCTTCCAAATCAAAACTAAATCATCAGGGTCTAGGTAATGTCATCTTGTGCTGTTTCTTAAATGGATGATTGCCAGTACAAATTCTCATATGCTGGAGGGGCACTTGAGATTGTTGTTAACTCTCCTTCCCCTTGAAGTGATGCAACTACTGCCGCATCTGGCAAGTGCTCGGTTGCTGAGGCACAGCAACACTTGATTGCTTGTACAACCAAAAAGAAAACCAAAAATGACCAATGCAGGAATCTCTATCCCTTGCACTATATTCTTTCCCAGTGAACCCACCCATCCAGTCATCCAATTCCACACCAAAAGACACGTTGGTTGTTTAATCTTCTCAGCCTCCTTCCGAATATGTGTAACCAAATTAATTATGTTCTCCGAAGTGTCTGAGAACAAACAAAGAACAAAGAACAATACAGCACAGGAACAGGCCCTTCGGCCCTCCAAGCCTGCGCCGCTCATGTGCCCAACTGGTCCATTCTTTTATAAGAACATAAGAAATAGGAGCAGGAGTAGGCCATCTAGCCCCTCGAGCCTACCCCGCCATTCAACAAGATCATGGCTGATCTGAAGCGAATCAGTTCCACTTACCCGCCTGCTCCCCATATCCCTTAATTCCCTTATCGATCAGAAATCTATCTACCCGTGATTTAAACATATTCAACGAGGTAGCCTCCACCACTTCAATGGGCAGAGAATTCCAGAGATTCACTACGCTCTGAGCGAAGAAGTTCCCCCTCAACTCTGTTCTGAACCGGCCCCCACTTATTTTGAGGCTGTGCCCTCTAGTTCTGGTTTCCCTTCTAAGTGGAAAGAATCTCTCTACCTCTACCCTATCCAGCCCCTTCATTATCTTATAAGTCTCTATAAAATCACCCCTCAGCCTTCTAAACTCCAACGAGTACAGACCCAATCTGTTCAATCTCTCCTCATAAGCTACACCCCTCATCTCCGGTATCAACTTGGTGAGCCTTCTCTGTACTCCCTCCAAGGCCAATATATCCTTTCGCAAATAAGGGGACCAAAACTGCACACAGTATTCCAGCTGCGGCCTCACCAGTGCCTTGTATAGTTGCAGCAAGACATCCCTGCTTTTACATTCTCTCCCCCTCGCGATAAAGGCCAACATTCCATTTGCCTTCTTGATCACCTGCTGCACCTCTACTGTATCCCTCTATTCCCTGTCTGTTCATGTGGCTATCTAGATAAGTCTTAAACGATCCCAGCGTGTCCGCCTCAATCACCTTGCTTGGCAGGGCATTCCAGGCCCCCACCACCCTCTGTGTAAAATACGTCCATCCGACATCTGTGTTGAACCTTGCCCCCCTCACCTTGAACCCGTGACCCCTTGTGTTTGTCACCACCGACCTGGGAAAAAGCTCCCCACTGTTCACCCTATCTATGCCCTTCATAATCTTATACACCTCCATTAGTTCGCCCCTCATCCTCCGTCTTTCCAGTGAGAACAACCCCAGTTTACCCAATCTCTCCTCATAACTAAGACCCTCCATACCAGGCAACATCCTGGTAAACATAGAACATAGAACATAGAACATTACAGCGCAGAACAGGCCCTTCGGCCCACGATGTTGCACCGACCAGTTAAGAAAAAAAAAAACTGTGACCCTCCAACCTAAACCAATTTCTTTTCGTCCATGAACCTATCTACGGATCTCTTAAACGCCCCCAAACTAGGCGCATTTACAACTGATGCTGGCAGGGCATTCCAATCCCTCACCACCCTCTGGGTAAAGAACCTACCCCTGACATCGGTTCTATAACTACCCCCCCTCAATTTAAAGCCATGCCCCCTCGTGCTGGATTTCTCCATCAGAGGAAAAAGGCTATCACTATCCACCCTATCTAAACCTCTAATCATCTTATATGTTTCAATAAGATCCCCTCTTAGCCGCCGCCTTTCCAGCGAAAACAATCCCAAATCCCTCAGCCTCTCCTCATAGGATCTCCCCTCCATACCAGGCAACATCCTGGTAAACCTCCTCTGCACCCTCTCCAAAGCCTCCACATCCTTCCTGTAATGTGGGGACCAGAACTGCACACAGTACTCCAAGTGCGGCCGCACCAGAGTTGTGTACAGTTGCAACATAACGCTACGACTCCTAAATTCAATCCCCCTACCAATAAACGCCAAGACACCATATGCCTTCTTAACAACCTTATCTACTTGATTCCCAACTTTCAGGGATCTATGCACACATACACCTAGATCCCTCTGCTCCTCCACACTATTCAAAGTCCTCCCGTTAGCCCTATACTCAACACATCTGTTATTCCTACCAAAGTGAATTACCTCACACTTCTCCGCATTAAACTCCATCCGCCACCTCTCGGCCCAACTTTGCAACCTGTCTAAGTCTTCTCTGTACTCTCCTCCTCTGTACTAACCTCCTCTGTACTCTCTCCAAAGCCTCCAAAGTCTGGTATATATGTGCAACACTTTGATCCTATTAAAGCACATGTTCCACTCTTAGCTGCCAAGATGAAGTCTAATGCCATCTGTATCTGTAACACAACAATGCGCATTGCTGCCATCTCGTTGTTGATCTGCATAAGGGCTGTAGCTGTCTCATTGGCAACTTGTTCTCAAATCAAGGTTAAGCCTTCATTCTCGATTGACAGTCTTGTATGTGAATATGGAGCATCATTATACCAAGGTCATTGTCTGGTTCAACAAGATCACATTGTTTTCTCTCCTTTGGAAGCTGGTTGGAATGATAAATATCTGGTACTACATATCCAAGGTAACATGACCGCTTCCATCCAAAAGGCAACCATGGGTACACCTTGTTCCTACAAATCAAATAAGTTCCATTAAGGATCGGGTAAGTAGGTGTCCCCCTAAAGCAATAACGAATGTTGCAAGATCGACCATTACTTGGGGGATTCAGACAAATTTGGCTGGTTACATGTACTGAGTGTTGACACTTACTTGTGCTCAAACTCTCCCCAGGGAATCTTTGATTCTCGACACACAGTAATCCTTGCCGCTCCGATTCCACTTCATTCGGGATAAGGCTGGGTGCTGGGCTGGATGTGTTGAAGATGGGTGTGTACCTATTCATGTAACCTGGCCCACCTGTACACGCTTTATTTCTATAAGAATTGACTCGATCAGACTCTCTAGGAAACCTTATTGATCTTGCCCTTTGATCCATAAAGGACTAAGTAAGCTGATCCCATATAATCAAATCTGCCCACCCTAAAGATATTGGACGTAAAGATATTGTCCCTCAGTATGAATAGGAATGTGTGAACATTCCCAACATTTAGATATATCAGCAGCTTTAGCACATGTATATGCCATATGCGGATAAGTGTTAGTGCGCAATTCTCGATGGACTGTCTGTATTAAACATAGTCGACTCACCCACAAGAGAGCAAAATAATTTACAATCATTTTCATCGTTTTTAATTGGTGATTTCAATATCTCCCCCTGTATCTCCCCATCACTGGTCAATATCAAGAAGATAAAAGTCCAGTTAAAATTTCCACACCAATTATTGATCTGAAGTTTTGAAGCTTGACAACCAGGTCTTGGGGTTTGACTGGAGGTTGTCTCTCTTCCTTCACCCGATCTGGAGCTTCTGTTCTTTGAGGGGCGGCACGGTAGCACAGTGGTTAGCACTGCTGCTTCACAGCTCCAGGGACCTGGGTTCGAATCCCGGCTTGGATCACTGTCTGTGTGGAGTTTGCACATTCTCCCCGTGTCTGCGTGGGTTTCCTCCGGGTGCTCCGGTTTCCTCCCACAGTCCAAAGATGCGCAGGTTAGGTTGATTGGCCAGGTTAAAAATTGCCCCTTAGAGTCCTGAGATGCGTAGGTTAGAGGGATTGGCGGGTAAATATGTGGGGGTAGGGCCTGGGTGGGATTGTGGTCGGTGCAGACTCGATGGGCCGAATGGCCTCCTTCTGCACTGTAGGTTTCTATGTTTCTATCTCAGGACACTAAGGGGCAATTTTTTTAGCATGGCCAATCAACCTAACCCGCACATCTTTGGACTGTGGGAGGAAACCGGAGCACCCGGAGGAAACCCAGGCAGACATGAGGAGAATGTGCAAACTCCGCACAGACAGTGACCCAAGCCGGGAATCGAACCCAGGTCCCTGGAGCTGTGAAGCAGCAGTGCTAACCACTGTGCCGCCGTGCCACCCTAATCTGTCCTATCCTGTGTGGCCTACTCCATGATATATCTGTAATAAGGTCTGTTGTATTGCCACTGGAGCGATTATTTTCCCTTTCCTGCTCCAAGCACTGTCTTGTCTCTTTTGCCCCCCGCCCCACCCACCCCCCCACCCCCCCACCCACCCCCCAACCCACCCCCCACCATCTCCAATTCTGTTGTTCCTCGTCTGAGGCCTGTTCTTGTCCCTGTTTTGCATCAATGTTTGTTACCTCATTGGCTTGTAATGCTCTGTTATTTGTGTTGCGTCCAACTCTTGTTCTGACAATTCTGTAGCAGTTTTGTCACTTGGGAATTCCCCTTTTGAGCCCGATTCTTAATCTTCTTGCGTACCTGCACTTTTATAACAGCTGCTTCTAAGAGGCTGTGAGCTGCTTGGATTAGATTTCTGATTAGATTCTCAAGTTGCACATGGCCACCACTGAATGTGGTAAAACCACGTCTGGCCCAAGCTGTCATGTAATCATGGACCACTCCAGAAGCGTATCAGCTGCCTGTGTAGACATTTACCTTTTCCCTTTACCCCATTTTAAAGCATTGGTCAAAGTTAACAACTCTGCTCCCTGTGCTGAATTGCTTCCTGGGATTCATTTTCCTGTAATCAGTGTTCCTCCATAATTTGCCACTGCCCATGCGGGGTGGGGTTAATTATCGATGTATTTACCAGCCCCATGTACTTGCAGATTAATTACCCCTTCGCCTGTGAGTGGTTCCTCTGCTGGGCCTTCACTTTCCTTCTCAGAGTTTCTATGATTTCTATGAGATGCTTCTGCTCCACGTTCATCACAGAAATCACAGAAACCCTACAGTACAGAAAGAGGCCATTGGGCCCATCGGGTCTGCACCGACCATAATCCCACCCAGGCCCTACCCCCATATCCCTACATATTTACCCGCTAATCCCTCTAACCTACACATCTCAGGACACTAAGGGGCAATTTTAGCATGGCCAATCAGCCTAACCCGCACATCTTTGGACTGTGGGAGGAAACCGGAGCACCCGGAGCGAACCCACGCTGACACGAGGAGAATGTGCAAACTCCACACAGACAGTGACCCAAGCCGGGAATCGAACCCGGGTCCCTGGAGCTGTGAAGCAGCAGTGCTAACCACTGTGCTACCGTGCCGTCCCTGCGCTACCGTGCTGCCCATGTTCGGTTCCCTGTACTGCCAAGCCTCCTGCAGGATTTTCTCTGACATCCCTGCTGATTTCTACATATCTCCACCGCTGGAGATAATAAAACCACGTCTTATCGCCAGGCAAAAGATTTGCTTCCCATTTTAAATGTCAACCATCCGAAACCCCTTTTTATCTCCCAGCTTCTAAAAGCTCTCTTCCACCTTCTTCCTTCAGGAAAAAGATACAAAAGTCTGACGTCACGTACCAACCGACTCCAGAACAGCTTCTTCCCTGCTACTGTCAGACTTTTGAATGGACCTACCTTGCATTAAGTTGATCTTTCTCTGCACCCTAGCTATGACTGTAACACTACATTCTGCACCCTCTCCTTTCCTTCTCTATGAATGGTATGCTTTGTCTGTATAGCACGCAAGAAACAATGCTTTTCACTGTATGTTAATACATGTGACAATAATAAATCAAATCAAATCAAATCAAAATCAAAGCTGGACAATTATGTAAGGGCTGTGGAGAATTATCTTTCACATCAGGGTGAGTGGTTCTGATACATTTACTGCCGTGATACACATGCTAAGGCTCTGACGCACTGGTGCATGTATCCCACTGGTCTTCACTTGTCCCCATGTCGTTGTGTCACTGCCGCAGCTTGCATTCCATCATTCTCCTGACAGCAAAAGTGAAAAGGTTTTGTGATGTCGGCAACCCCAATGCTGGTGCCTTCACCAAGGCTTGTTCGAAATCAGAGAAAGCCTGTTCTCCTTTGTGGGCCTCACAGCTCCAGGGACCCAGGTTCGATTCCCGGTTTGGGTCACTGTCTGTGTGGAGTCTGCACGTTCTCCTCGTGTCTGTGTGGGTTTCCTCCGGGTGCTCCGGTTTCCTCCCACACTCCAAAGATGTGTGGGTTAGGTGCATTGGCTGTGCTAAATTGCCCTTTCGTCTCCCAGGATGCGTAGTTAGGAGGGATTAGAACAAAGGACAAAGAAAATTACAGCACAGGAACAGGCCCTTCAGCCCTACAAGCCTGCATCGACCATGCTGCCCGACTTCACTAAAACCCCCTACCCTCCCGGGGATCATGTCCCTCCATTCCCATCCTATTCATGTATTTGTCAAGATGCCCCTTAAAAGTCACTACCGTATCCGCTTCCACTACCTCCCCCGGCAAAGAGTTCCAGGCATCCACCACCCTCTGTGTAAAAAATCTGCCTCGTACATCTCTTTTAAACTTTGCCCCTCACACCTTAAACCTGGGCCCCCTAGTAATTGACTCTTCCACCCTGGGAAAAAGCCTCTGACTATCCACTCTGTCCATGCCTCTCATAATCTTGTAGACTTCTATCAGGTCTCCCCTCAACCTCCATCATTCCAGTGAAAACAAACCAAGTTTCTCCAGCCTCTCCTCATAGTTAATGCCCTCCAAACCAGGCAACATCCTGGTAAATCTTTTCTGTAACCCTCTCCAAAGCCTCCACATCCTTCTGGTAGTGTGGCGACCAGAATTGAACAAGTGCGGCCCAACTAAGGTTCTATAAAGCTGCAACATGACTTGCCAATTTTTAAACTCAATGCCCCGGCCAATGAAGGCAAGCATGCCGTATGCCTTCTTGACTACCTTCTCCACCTGCACTGCCACTTTCAGTGACCTGTGTACCTGTACACCCAGATCCCTTTGCCTATCAATACTCTTAGGTGTTCTGCCATTTATTGTATATATCTGTATTAGACTTTCCAAAATGCATTACCTCACATTTGCCCGGATTAAACTCCATCTGCCATCTCTCTGCCCAAGTCTCCAACCGATCTATATCCTGCCGTATCCTCTGATGGTCCTCATCGCTATCCGCAAATCCACCAACCTTTGTGTCGTCCGCAAACTTACTAACCAAACCAGTTACATTTTCCTCCAAATCATTTATATATATATTACAAACAGCAAAGGTCCCAGCACTGATCCCAGAGGAATGCCGCTTGTCAAAGCCCTCCATTCAGAAACCCACCCTTCCACGGCCAACCACTGTCTTCTTTGACCAAGCTAGTTCTGTATCCACCTTGTGGAGATGCTCGCCTTGGACTGGGGTAAGCAGTGCTCTTGTCTCACATACTCCCCGCGTTAGAGATCTCTACTGCCTACCGAAGATACAGAAGGCCAATACACCCGGTCGTCCCATCGTATCAGGCAATGGGACCTTGTGTGAGTACCTCTCCGGCTGCATTGAGGGCATCCTGGAACCCATTGTACAAAGAACCCCCAGCTTTTGTTGTGACACGACGGACTTCCTACAGAAACTCGGCAGACATGGAGCAGTTGAACCAGGAGCACTCCTCGTCACAACAGGTGTCTCTGCACTCTACACCAGCATCCCCCACGACGATGGCATTGCTGTAACTGCCTCAGTACTCAACGCCGACAACTGCCAGTCTCCAGATGCAATTTTACAACTCATTCCCTTCATCCTGGACCACAATGTCTTCACCTTCAACAACCAGTTCTTCATCCAGACACACGGAACAGCCATGGGGACCAAATTCGCACCTCAATATGCCAACATCTTCATGTTCGAACAAGACCTCTTCACCGCACAGGACCTTCAACAAATACATCGATGACATTTTCTTCCTTTGGACTCATGGTGAACAATCACTGAAACAACTCTATGATGATATCAACAAGTTCCATCCCACCATCAGACTTACCACGGATTACTCTCCGGAATTGGTTGCATTCTTGGACACACGCAGCTCCATCAAGGACGGTCACCTCAGCACCTCACTGTACCGCAAGCCCACGGATAACCTCACGATGCTCCACTTCTCCAGCTTCCACCCTAAACACGTTAAAGAAGCCATCCCCTACGGACAAGCCCTCCGTATACACAGGATCTGCTCGGATGAGGAGGATCGCAACAGACACCTCCAGACACTGAAAGATGCCCTCATAAGAACAGGATATGGCGCTCAACTCATCGATTGACAGTTCTGATGTGCCACAGCGAAAAACCGCACCGACCTCCTCAGAAGCCAAACACGGGACACGGTGGACAGAGTACCCTTCATCGTCCGGTACTTCCCCAGAGCGGAGAAGCTACGACATCTTCTCCGGAGCCTTCAACATGTCATCGATGAAGATGAACATCTCGCCAACGCCATCCCCACACCCCCACTTCTTGCCTTCAAACAACCGCACAACTTCAAACAGACTATTGTCTGCAGCAAACTACCCAGCCTTCAGGAGAACAGTGACCACGACACCACACAACCCTGCCACAGCAACCTCTGCAAGACGTGCTGGATCATCGACACGGATGCCATCATCTCACGTGAGAACACCATCCACCAGGTACACGGTACATACTCTTGCAACTCAGCCAACGTTGTCTACCTGATATGCTGCAGGAAAGGATGTCCCGAAGCATGGTACATTGGGGAAACTATGCAGACGCTGCGACAACGGATGAATGAACACCGCTCGACAATCACCAGGCAAGACTGTTCTCTTCCTGTTGGGGAGCACTTCAGCGGTCACGGGCATTCGGCCTCTGATCTTCGGGTAAGAGTTCTCCAAGGCGGCTTTCACGACACACGACAACGCAGAATCGGGGAGCAGAAACTGATAGCCAAGTTCTGCACACATGAGGACGACCTCAACCGGGATCTTGGGTTCATGTCACACTATGTGTGACCCGCATAACTTGCCTGGGCTTGCAAAATCTCACTAACTGTCCTGGCTGGAGACAATACACATCTCTTTAAGCTGTGCTTAACCCTCTCTCCACTCACATTGCCTGTACCTTTAAGACTTGATTACCTGTAAAGACTCACATTCCAACCATTATTTTGTAAATTGAGTTTGTGTCTTTATATGCCCTGTTTGTGAACAGAACTCCCACTTACCTGACGAAGGAGCAACGCTCCAAAAGCTTGTGGCTTTTGCTACCAAATAAACCTGTTGGACTTTAACCTGGTGTTGTGAGACTTCTTACTGTTCTTTGACCCAGCCAGTTTTGTATCCACCTTGCCAGCTCACCCCTGATCCCATGCGACTTCACCTTCTGCACCAGTCTGCCATGAGGGTCCTTGTCAAAGGCCTTACTGAAGTCCATGTAGACAACATCCACTGCCCTACCCTCATCAATCATCTTTGTCACTTCCTCGGAAAACTCGATCAAGTTAGTGAGACATGACCTCCCCTTCACAAAACCATGTTGCCTCTGACTAATACATCCAATTATTTCCAAGTGGGAATAAATCCTGTCTTGAAGAATCCTCTCCAATAATTTCCCTACCACTGATGTAAGGCTCACCGGCCTGTAATTACCTGGATTATTCTTGTGGAAGATGGCTGAACTATTATGGAATCCTTTTGGCAAGCGAGTCCAGGTGTACTGCTGATTTCCAAGTGTAAATGCAAACTTGTCCTGATGTTCCCTGGATACAGGGAATGAACAGAAACCATTAGCTGAATTAACCACTAGAGGCAGCTCTCGAGTTGCGTGTTGATTTAACTCTAAAATTGATGGTTAATCCATAACCTCCGTCAAGTTTTTTTTAACTGGCCAAACTGGTGAATTGGTCCCAGAGGATGTTTCGGTTACTACCTGTTGCTTTTTCAACTCTGTAACAATGTTTTTAACTGCTTCCGTTGCCTCTGATTTGAGAGGGTGAACATTCCCTCAAAGTGTTACCAGAAGACCATAAGACATGGGAGCATAATTAGGCCACTCGGCCCATCGAGTCTGCTCCGCCATTCAATCATGGCTGATATTTTTCTCATCCTCATTCTCCTGCCTTTTCCCCATAACCCCTGATCCCCTTATTAATCAAGAACCTATCTATCTCTGTCTTAAAGACACTCAATGACCCGGCCTCCACAGCTTTCTGCGGCAAAGAGTTCCACAGATTCACCACTCTCTGGCTGAAGAAATTCCTCCTCATCTCTGTTTTAAAGGATCGTCCCTTCAGTCTGAGGTTGTGCCTTCTGGTTCTAATTTTTCCTACTAGTGGAAACATCCTCTCCACATCCACTCTATTCAGGCCTCACAGTATTCTGTAAGATTCAATAGGATCCACCCTCATCTTTCTAAACTCCAATGAGTACAGACCCAGAGCTCTTCTTTCCAGGGATCATTCCTGCAAACCTCCTCTGGACCCTTTCCAAGGCCAGCACATCCTTCCTTAGATATGGGGCCCAAACTGCTCACAATACTCCAGTTGTGGTTTGACCAGAGCCTTATACAGCCTCAGAAGTCCATCCCTGCTCTTGTATTCTCGCCCTCTTGACATGAATGCTAACATTGCATTTGCCTTCCTAACTGCCGACTGAACCTGCACGTTAACTGAGAGAATCGTGAACAAGGACTCCCAACTCCCTTTGTGTTTCTGATTTCTTAAGCATTTCCCCATTTAGAGAATAGTCTATACCTCCATTCCTCCTTCCTCACACTTTTCCACATTGTAATCCATCTGCCACTTCTTTGCCCACTCTCCTAACCTGTCCAAGTCCTTCAGCAGCCCCCCTGCTTCCTCAATACTACCTGTCTCTCTCCATATCTTTGTATCATCTGCAAACTTCGCAACAGTACCTTCAGTTCCTTCCTCCAAATCGTTAATGTATATTGTGAAAAGTTGTGGTCCCAGCACTGACTCCTGAGGCACACCACAAGTCACCGGCTGCCGCCCTGAAAAAGACCCCTTTATCAGCCAATCCTCGATCCATGCCAGGATCTTACCCTTAACTCCATGGGCATTTAACTTATTTAACAGTCTCCTATGCGGAACCTTGTCAAAGGCCTTCTGGAAATCTAAATAAATCACTTACACTGGCTCTCCTTTATCTAACTTCCTTGTTACCTCCTCAAAGAACTCGAACAGTTTTGTCAGACATGAGCTCCCCTTGACAAAGCCGTGCTGACTCAATCCTACTTTATCATGCACTTCCAAGTACTCTGCAATCTCATCTTTAATAATGGACTCTAAAATCTTGCGAATGACCGAAGTCAGGCTAACCGAGCTATAATTTCCCATCTGCTGCCTCCCTCCCTTCTTAAACAGCAGTGTTACATTCGCTACTTTCCGGTCCTCTGGTACCCTCCCTGCCTCCAGTGATTCCTGAAAGATCACCTCCAATGCCTCCACAATTTCCTCAACTATCTCTTTTAGAACCCTGGGTCCATCGATCCAGGTGATTTATCAACCTTCAGACCTTTCAGTTTCCCCAGAACCTTCTTCTTAGTGATGGCCACTACACTCACCTGTGCCCTCTGACTCTCCTGGAGCTCTGGCATCCCACTGGGGTCTTCCCCCGTGAAGATGCCAGTGGGATGTGTCTCCACACATTCCTGTTGCTCCACACACAACTTCCCTCCATTGTCCTTGAATGGGCCTACTCTTTCTCTTGCTCCTAATATATGCATAAAAAGCCTTGGGATTCTCCTTCAACCTGTTTGCTAAAGACATTTCATGGTCCCTTTTAGACCTTCCCAACATTGACTGGGACAGCCATAGTATTAGAGCGTTGGATGGAGAGAAATTTGTTGAGTGTGTTCAGGAGGAATTTCTCATTCAGTATGTGGATGGCCTGACTAGAGAGGGAGCAAAACTTGACCTCCTCGTGGGAAATAAGGAAGGGCAGATGACAGAATGTTAGTGAGAGATCACTGTGGGAAGGCAAAGGGACATCTGGTAAGTGAGAGGCTTTCAAAAGTATGTTAACCAGGGTTCAGTGTAAGCACATTCCTCAGAGTGAAGGGCAAGGCTGGTAGAAGTAGGGAACACTGGATGACTCGGGATATTGAGGCCCTGGTCAAGAAGAAGAAGGAGGCACATGACATGCATAGGCAGCAGGATCAAGTGAATCCCTTGAAGAGTATAGGGGGTGTAGAAGTAGTGTTAAGAGAGAAATTAGGAGGGCAAAAAGGGGAAACGAGATTGTTTTGACAGATAAGGCAAAGGAGAATCCAAAGAGCTTGCACAAATACTTAAAGACCAAAAGAGGGAGAGAGTAGGACCTATTAAGGATCAACAAGTCATCTATGTGCAGGTCCACAAGCAATGGGTGAGATCCTAAATGAATATTTTTCATCAGTATGTACTGTTGAGAAAAGCATGGATGTTAGGGAACTTGGGGACATAAATAGTGATGTATTAAAGAGTGTACATATTACAGAGAAGGAGGTGCTGAAAGTCTAAAGCGCATCAAGGTAAATAAATCTGCGGGACCTGATGAGGTATATCCCAGGACGTTGTGGGAGGCTAGGGAGGAAATTGCAGGTCCCCTAGCAGAGATATTTGAATCATAAATAGTCAGAGGTGAGATGACTGAAGATTGGAGGGTGGCAAATGTTGTGCCTTTTTTTAAAAAGGGCTGCAGAGAAAAGCCTGGGAACTACAGGCCAGTGAGCCTCACATCTGTGGTGGGTAAGCTGTTGGAAAGTATTCTGAGAGACAGGATCTACAGGCATTTAGAGACACAAGGACTGATTAGGGACAGTCAGCATGGCTTTGTGAGTGGAAAATCATGTCTCACAAATTTGATTGAGTTTTTTGAAGGGGTAACCAAGAAGGTAGATGAGGGCAGTGCAGTTGATGTTGTCTACATGGAGTTTAGCAAGGCCTTTGACAAGGTACCACATGGTAGGTTGTTGCATAAAGTTAAATCTCACGGGATTCAGAGTGAGGTAGCTAAATGGATACAAAATTGGCTTAATAACAGAAGCCAGAGGGTGGTTGTAGAGGGTTGTTTTTCAAACTGGAGGCCTGTGACCAGCGGTGTACCTCAAGAATCAGTGCTGGGTGCACTGTTATTTGATATTTATATTACTGATTTTGATGAGAATTTAGGAGGCATGGTCAGTAAGTTTGCAGATGACACCAAGATTAGAACAAAGAACAAAGAACAATACAGCACAGGAACAGGCCCTTCGGCCCTCCAAGCCCGCGCCGCTCCCCGGTCCAGGATTGAATCCTGAATCCAGGATCCCCGCCCAATTTTCCAGCCTATCTACATCCTAATATCCTATCCACCGAGCTGTCCCTCACAGCTACGATGCTTTGTTCATCACAACCTATTAACTCACCCCCACCCCCCCATTCCAGACCATGTGATCTCCAGGGAGAGGCGAAAACCCAGAGTGAAAACCCCAGGGCCAATATGGGGAAAAAAAAATCTGGGAAATTCCTCTCCGACCCCCTGAGGCGATCGAAACGAGTCCAGGAGATCACACTGGCCATGAACAGAAAATGCTTCCCAACCCTATTCATTTCCACTTCTGCTTTACGAACACCATCTGAATTCCCTGCCCCCGAGACAGGTTCCCAACTATCCGCAGTCTCGCTCTGTACTGGCACCAGCAAGATGATCATAGAATGAAGCCTTGAAACGAGAAACAAAGAACAATTAGCCCGCGACGCTCCCTAGTCCAAACTAGACCACTCTTTTGTATCCCTCCATTCCCACTCCGTTCATATAGCTGTCTAGATAAGTCTTAAACGTTCCCAGTGTGTCCGCCTCCACCACCTTGCCCGGCAACACATTCCAGGCCCCCACGACCCTCTGTGTAAAATATGTCCTTCTGATATCTGTGTTAAACCTCCCCCCCTTCACCTTGAACCTATGACCCCTCGTGAACGTCACCACCGACCCGGGGAAAAGCTTCCCACCGTTCACCCTATCTATGCCTTTCATAATTTTATACACCTCTATTAAGTCTCCCTTCATCCTCCGTCTTTCCAAGGAGAACAACCCCAGTTTCCCCAATCTCTCCTCATAACCAAGCCCCTCCATACCAGGCAACATCCTGGTAAACCTCCTCTGTACTCTCTCCAAAGCCTCCACGTCCTTCTGGTAGTGTGGCGACCAGAACTGGACGCAGTATTCCAAATGCGGCCGAACCAACGTTCTATACATCTGCAACATCAGACCCCAACTTTTATACTCTATGCCCCGTCCTATAAAGGCAAGCATGCCATATGCCTTCTTCACCACCTTCTCCACCTGTGACGTCACCTTCAAAGATCTGTGGACTTGCACACCCAGGTCCCTCTGCGCCTCTACACCCTTTATGGTTCTTCCATTTATCGTGTAGCTCCTCCCTACATTATTCCCACCAAAATGCATCACTTCGCATTTATCAGGATTGAACTCCATCTGCCATTTCTTTGCCCAAATTTCCAGCCTATCTATATCCTTCTGTAGCCTCTGACAATGTTCCTCACTATCTGCAAGTCCTGCCAGTTTTGTGTCGTCCGCAAACTTACTGATCACCCCAGTTACTCCTTCTTCCAGATCATTTATATAAATCACAAACAGCAGAGGTCCCAATACAGAGCCCTGCGGAACACCACTAGTCACAGGCCTCCAGCCGGAAAAAGACCCTTCCACTACCACCCTCTGTCTTCTATGACCAAGCCAGTTCTCCACCCATCTTGCCACCTCCCCCTTTATCCCATGATAGTGGCATAGTGGACAGTGAAGAATGTTATCTATAATTGCAAAGGGATCTTGATCAATTGGGCCAGTGGGCTGATGAATGGCAGATGGCGTTTAATTTAGATAAATGAGAGGTGATGCATTTTGGTAGATTGAACCAGGGCAGGACTTACTCAGTTAACGGTAGGACATTGGGGACAGTTACAGAACAAAGAGATCGAGTGGTACAGGTTCATAGCTCCTTGAAAGTGGAGTCACAGGTGGACAGAGTGGTGAAGAAGGCATTCAGCATGCTTGGTTTCATCGGTCAGAGCATTGAATACAGGAGTTGGGACGCCTTGTTGAAGTTGTACAAGACATTGGTAAGGCCAAACTTGGAATACTGTGTACAGTTCTGGTCACCCTATTATAAAAAGGATATTATTAAACTAGAAAGAGTGCAGAAAAGATTTACTAGGATGCTACCGGGACTTGATGGTTTGAGTTATAAGGAGAGGGTGGATAGACAGGAACTTTTTTCTCTGGAGCGTAGGAGGCTGATGGGTAGTCTTATAGAGGTCTATAAAATAATGAGGGGCACAGATCAGCTAGATAGTCAATATCTTTTCCCAAGGGTATGGGAGTCTAAAACTAGAGGGCACAGGTTTAAGGTGAGAGGGGAGAGATAGAAAAGGGTCCAGAGGGACATTTTTTTCACACAGAGAGTAGTGAGTGTCTGGAACAAGCTGCCAGAGGTAGTAGTAGAGGCGGGTTCAATTTTGTCCTTTAAAAAGCATTGGACAGTTACATGGCTAAGATGGGTATAGAGGGATATGGGCCAAATGTGGGCAAATAGGATGAGCTTCGGGGTTTAAAAAAAAGGCGGCATGGACAAGTTGGGCCGAAGGGCCTGTTTCCATGCTGTAAACCTCTATGACTCTATGACCTTCTAATTCCACGTTTCAGTTCCTTCCTACTTTCACTGTCTTCCTCATGGGCTTTGTCAGTTTTTAGATCCTAGACCAATCATGTTCTTCCTTTTCCCTTTTGACTAAGCTTACAATTTCCCTTGTCATCCGTGGTTCCTGAATCCTGCCATTAACAACACAGCTCAACTGTGAAAAAAACTAATTAGCCTAACTTTTAACATTTGAGCAATGCTTAAACATGACAAGATACTATTCTATCTCCATTCGTTCCTATTCAAGCAATATTCCTCTTATAGACTTAAACTCCCCTTCAAAAACAATTAGCAGCATGCAGGCTTACATTCTTGTGCATGTTAACAGTCCGACAGCTTTTTGAACACCTCTGGGGTGAGGAGGAGAGTGTGTGTCACCTGTCTTCTGACAACCCCCATACAGCAGCCTCCAGAGGGAGGGAGACAGAGTGACACCTCTTGGCTCTCACAGGACCAGGGAAAATCTGACTGTTCTAAAAATACTGTCTCTCCTGCAAGCTTATCTCTGACAATTAACACATCTCTCTGTGACTCTGCCAATCAGCCTAATTGATTCGTAAGTTTGCGGATGACACAAAGGGTCGTTGATTTGCGGAGAGCGATGAGGACCATCAGAGGATACAGCAGGATATAGATCGGTTGGAGACTTGGGCGGAGAGATGGCAGATGGAGCCTAATCCGGACAAATGAGAGGTAATGCATTTTGGAAGGTCTAATACAGATAGGAAATATACAGTAAATGGATGGCAGAACCCTTAAGGGATCTGGGTGTACAGGTACACAGGTCACTGAAAGTGGCAACACAGGTGGAGAAGGTAGTCAAGAAGGCATACGGCATGCTTGCCTTCATCGGCCGGGGCATTGAGTTTAAAAATTGGCAAGTCATGTTGCAGCTTTTATGGAACCTTAGTTAGGCCGCACTTGGAATGTAGTGTTCAATTCTGGTCGCCACACTACCAGAAGGATGTGGAGGCTTTGGAGAGGGTACAGAAAAGATTTAAGAATCATAGAAATCATAGAAACCCTACAGTGCAGAAGGAGGCCATTCAGCCCATCGAGTCTGCACCGACCACAATCCCACCCAGGCCCTACCCCCACATATTTACCCGCTAATCCCACTAACCTACGCATCTCAGGACTCTAAGGGGCAATTTTTAACCTGGCCAACCAACCTAACCCGCACATCTTTGGACTGTGGGAGGAAACCGGAGCACCCGGAGGAAACCCACGCAGACACGAGGAGAATGTGCAAACTCCACACAGACAGTGACCCGAGCCGGGAATCGAACCCAGGACCCTGGAGCTGTGAAGCAGCAGTGCTAACCACTGTGCTACCGTGCCGCCCAAGGATGTTGCCTGGTATGGAGGGCATTAGCTATGAGGAGAGGTTGGAGAAACTTGGATTGTTCTCAGTGGAACGACAGAGGTTGAGCGGAGACCTGATAAAAGTCTACTAGATTATGAGAGGCATGGACAGAGTGGATAGTCAGAAGTCTTTTCCCAGGATGGAAGAGTCAATTACTCGGGGGCACAGGTTTAAAGTGCAAGGGGCAAGGTTTAAAAGAGATGTACGAGGCAAGTTTTTTACATAGAGGGTGGTGGGTGCCTGGAACTCGTTGCCGGGGGAGGTAGCGGAAGCGGATACGGTAGTGACTTTTAAGGGGCGTCGGGACAAGTACATGAATAGGATGGGAATAGAGGGATATGGTCCCTGGAAGGGTCGGGGGTTTTAGTTCAGTTGGGCAGCATGGTCGGCGGAGGCTGGGAGGGCCAAAGGGCCTGTTCCTGTGCTGGAATTTTCTTTGTCCTCTGTTCTTTGTTTTGGCCTCTACCACCCTTTCAGGCTTGGTCAGTTGCTGCAGTGCATCTTGTAGATGGTACACACGGCTGCCAATGTCTGTTGGTGGTGGAGTAAATGGATGTTTGTGGATGGAGTGTCAATCAAGCGGGGTTGCTTTGTCCTGGATGGTGTTGAGTTTCTTGAGTGTTGTTGGAGACGCACCCATCCAGGCAAGTGGAGAGTATTCCATCACACTCCTGACTTGTGCCTTGTAGAGGGTGGACAGGCTTTGGGGGAATCAGGAGGTGAGTTACTCGCCGCAGTATTCCTAGTCTTTGACCTGTCATTAGAGCCACAATATTTACATGGCTAGTCCAGTTTAGATTCTGGTTGACGGTAACACCGCAGGATGTTGTCAATGGCGGATTCAGTGATGATAATGCGATTGAATGTCAAGGAGTGGTGGTTAGAACCTGTCTTGTTGAAGACAATCATTACCTGGCACTTGTGTGGCGTGGATGTTACTGGTCATGCAGAGAGTAGTGAGTGCCTGGAACGCACTGCCAGAGGAGGTGTTGGAAGCATTGGCAACATTTAAGAAGCCTTTGGATGGTTAAATGTATAAGGAGGGAATAGAGGGGTATAGACCAAATAAGGGCAGAAGGTTTTATTTTAGCTTAGTTAGGGTATCCTGATCGAGTAAGGAGTCTAACAACACCAGGTTAAAGTCCAACTGGTTTATTTAATAAACCTGTTGGACTTTAACCTGGTGTTGTTAGACTCCTTACTGTGTTTACCCCAGTCCAACGTCGGCCTTTCCACATCATGACTATCCTGATCGACACAGGCTTGGAGGGCCGAAGGGCCTGTTCCTGTGCTGTACTTTTCTTTACTCTCTTTCGTCTTTTCCACTTGTTAGCCCAAGCCTAGATATTGTCCAGGTCTTGCTGCATTTGTTTATGGGCTGCTTCAGTATCTGAGGAGCCACAAATGGTGCTGAACATTGTGCAATCATCGGCGAACATCCCCATTTCTGACCTTATGATGGAGGGAAGGTCATTGATGAAGCAGCTGAAGATTGTTGGGCCGAGGACACCACCCTGAGGGACTCCTGCAGAGATGTCCTGGAGCCTGAGGTGACTGACCCTCTACAACCGTAACCATCTTCCGATGTACCAGGTATGACTCCCACCAGTGCAGAGTTTTCCCATTGTTTCCCATTGATTCCAGTTTGGCTCGGGCTCTTTGATGCCACACTCGGTCGAATGCGGCCTTGATGTCCAGGGCTGTCACTCTCACCTCACCCCTGGAATTCAGCTCTTTTGTCCATGTTTGAACCAAGGCTGTAATGAGGTCAGGAGCTGAGTGACCCTGACGAAATCCAAACTGGGCGTCACTGAGCAGGTTATTACTGAGCAGGTGCTGCTTGATAGCACTGTTGATGACCCTTCCATCACTTTACAGATGATCGAGAGTAGACTGATTGGGCGGTAACTGGCCGGGTTCGATTTGTCCTGTCTCTTGTGTACAGGGCATGCCTGGGCAATTTTCCACACTATTGGACAGATGGCAGTGTTGTAACTGTACTGGAAGAGCTTGGCTAGGGGAGCGGCAAGTTCTGGAGCACAAGTCATGTGATACGATCGTGAGTTTCAAGGGGCGTTTGGACAAATACATGAATAGGATGGGAATAGAGCGACAAGGTCCCCGGAAGGGTAGGGGGTTTTAGTTAAGTCGGGCAGCATGGTCGGTGCAAGCTTGGAAGGCCAAAGGGCCTGTTCCTGTACTGTAATTTTCTTTGTTCTTTGTTCTATGTGCTATTGCCGGGATGTTATCAGGACCCATTACCTTTCCATAAACAGTGCCCTCAGCCATTTCTTGATATCACATGGAGTGAATCAAAGTGGCTGAAGACTGACAGCTGTGTTGCTGGAGACCAATGGAGGAGGCCATGAGGGTCATCCGCTCGGCGCTCTGGCTGACGACTGTTGTACATTAGTTTGATTGGCCATGCTAAATTCCCCTTAGTGTCCCAATATGTGTACGAGAGGTGGATTGGCCATGCTAAATTGCCCCTTAGTGACCCAAGATGTGTACAAGAAGTGGATTGGCCATGCTAAATTGCCCCTGAGTGTCCCAAGATGTGTACAAGAAGTGGATTGGCCATGCTAAATTGCCCCTTAGTGTCCCAAAATGTGTAGGTTAGGTGGATTGGCCATGCTAAATGGTCCCTTAGTATCCCAAGATGAGTAGGTTAGGTGGATTGGCCATGCTAAATTGCCCCCTAGTGTCCAAAGATGTGTACGAGAGGTAGATTGGACATGCTAAATTGCCCCTTAGTGTCCCAAGATGTGTACGCGAGGTGGATTGGCCATGCCAAATTGCCCCTTAGTGTCCCAACATGAGCAGGTTAGATGAATTGGTCATGTTAAATTAGTGTCCCAAGAGGTGTAGGTTAAGTGGATTGGCCATGCTAAATTGCCTCTTGGTATCTCAAGATGTGAAGGTTAGGTGGATTGGCCATAATAAATTGCACCTTAGTGTCCAAAGATGTGTAGGTTTGGTGGATTGGCCATGCCAAATTGCCCCTTAGTGTCCAAAGATTTGGAGGTTAGGTGGGTTGGCCATGCTAAATTGCCCCTTAGTCTCCCAAAATGGTTAGGTTAGGTGGATTGGCCATGCTAAATTGCCTTTTAGTGTCCAAAGATGTGCATGTTAGGTGGATTGGCCATACTAAATTGCCTCTTAATGTCAAAAGATGTGTTGGTTAGGTGAATTAGCCATGCTAAACTGCCCCTTAGTGTCCCAAGATGTGTACGTTATGTGGATTGGCCATGCTAAATTGCCCCTTAGTGTCCCAAGATGCATAGGCTAGGTGGATTAGCCATGCTAAGTTGCCCCTTAGTGTCCAAAGATGTGCAGGTTAGGTGGATTGGCCATGATAAGTTGCCTTTCAATGTCGCAAGATGTGCAGGTTAGGTGGATTGGCCATGCTAAATTGTCCCTTAGTGTCCCAAATTGTGGAGGTTGGGTGGATTGGCCATGCTAAATTGCCCCTTAGTGTCCCAAGATGTGTAGGTTAGGTGGATTGGCCATGCTAAATTGTCCCTTAGTGTCCCAAATTGTGGAGGTTGGGTGGATTGGCCATGCTAAATTGCCCCTTAATGTCCCAAGATGTGTAGGTTAGGCGGATGGGCCATGCTAAATTGTCCCTTACTGTCCCAACGTATGTACAAGAGGTGGATTGGCCATGCTCAATTCCCCTTAGTGTCCCAAGATGTGTACAAGAGGTGGATTGGCAATGCTAAATTGCCCCTTCGCGTCCCAAGATGTATATAAGATGTGGACTGGCCATGCTCAATTGCCTTTCAGTGTCCCAAGATGTGTAGGTTAGGTGGATTGGCCATGCTAAATTGCCCCTAAGTGTACAAAGATGTGTATGCTAGGTGGATTGGCCATGCTAAATTTCCCCTCAGTGTCCAAAGAAGTGTAGATTAAGTGGATTGGCCATGCTCAATTGCCCCTTAGTGTCCCAAGATGTGTCAATTAGGTGGGCTGGCCACGCTAAATTGCCCCTTAGTGTCCCAAGATATGTAGGTCAGGTGGATTGGCCATGCCAAATTGCCCCTTAGTGTCCAAAGATGTGAAGGTTAGGTGGATTTGCCATGATAAATTCCCCTTAGTGTCCCAAGATGTGTAGGATAGGTGGATTGGCCATGCTAAATTGCCCTTTAGTGTCCCAAGATGTGTCGGTGAAGTGGATTGGCCTTGCTAAATTGCCCCGCAGTGTCCCAAGATGTTTGCATTAGGTGGATTGGCCATGCGAAATTGCTCCTTCGTGTCCAAAGATGTGTAGGTTATGTGAATTGGCCATGTCAAATTGCCCCTAAATGTCCAAACATGTGTAGGTTAGGTGGATTGGCCCTGCCAAATTGCCCCTTAGTGTCCAAAGATGTGAAGGTTAGGTGGATTGGCCATGAGAAATTCCCCTTAGTGTCCCAAGATATGTAGGTTAGGTGGATTGGCCATGCTAAATTGCCCCTTCATGTCCAAAGATGTGCAGGTTAGGCAGATTGGCCATGCCAAATTGCCCCTTAGTGTCCCAGGATGTGTAGGTTAGGTGGATTGGCCATGATAAATTCCCCTTAGTGTCCCAAGATGTGTATGAGAGGTGGATTGGCCATGCTAAATTGCCCCAAAGTGTCCCAAGATCTTAGAATCTTTGAACCCCTACAACACAGAAAGAGGCCATCTGGCCCATCGAGTCTGCACCGACCACAATCCCACCCATATCCCTCCGTATTTACCCACTAATCCCTCTAATCTACGCATCCCAGGACACTAAGGGCAATTTTAGCATGGCCAATCAACCTAACCCGCACATCTTTGGACTGTGGGAGGAAACCAGAGCACCCGGAGGAAACCCACGCAGACACGAGGAGAATGTGCAAACTCCACACAGACAGTGACCCAAGCCGGGAATCGAACCCAGGTCCCTGGAGCTGTGACGCAGCAGTGCTAACCACTGTGCTATCGTGCCACAAGATGTATAGGTTTGGTGGATTGGCCATGCTAAGTTGTCCCTTAGTGTCCAAAAATGTGTTGGTTAGGTGGGTTGGCCATGCTAAATTCCCGTTAGCATGCCAAGATGTGTAGGTTAGGTGGCCATGATAAATGCGTGGGGTTTTCAGGTATGGGGCAGAGTTGCCTGGGTAAGATGCTATTTCGGAGAGTGGGTCAAAGACTTGGTGGTCTGAATGGTCTGTAGGGATTCTAGGGTTCTGGATGCCCTCTGAAATGACCGAGCAAGCCATTTGGTTCACAGACAGGCACCCAGTGACACCTACATCCAATTAGTACAATTGGAACAAGTTTGAAATGTGATGATCTGCAATTCGAGTCCAAAACTATCGAGTTTCGAAATGCCCTAATCAGCAAGTTAGTTCCTTTTCACCACCATTCAGCAAAATAATCCTCCCACCCCCCCATTCAATATCCTCATTAAGGTGAGTTCAAATTAAGCCAGACAGAACTCAAGATCAGTAGCTGATGTACTGAGCGCTAATCAGTGACTATATTACCCACTGATAATAATGATTAAGTTTAATGAGGCCTGATTAACAGCTGCAATGCACTTCAGCCCTGACTGTCAGACCTACTTGTAAAGGAGCCGCTTAACTGACAAAATCCCGCTGATCCGAGCATGCATCAACTCAAACATACCTTTTATCACAAGGGTCCCTTCCACCCCCTCTCCCTGGAGTAGAGGGGTTGAACGAACAGTGTTTCCTTTTAATGGTGACAAATGCAAATGTCTATTTCCCCGCCCGCAATCCCCCCACCCCAACATATTCCACACAGCTCCTTGTAAGCATGGTGCGTCGTAACCTTGCACTCTGCCCCAGATCAATAAGAATCAAAAGCCAGGAAATCAGCAATGCTGTAAGCACATTATTCATTGCGCCTGGGCTCATAAATCTTAATATTAAAGGTCATTTTGATAATATTTCAAAGGCTCTCATCAGATTCCTTAATGCCTCTAGTCAGTGACATAGTCCTGGGGGTCTCTCGACTGTCCACAGGGAGGCCATTTAGCCCAGAGAGACTGCACCTATTCTCCAGCAGAATAATTTACCCAGGCCACCACCCCCCAGCCTATCCCCATAGTCCAATGCATTTACCGTCTCTAATCCACCTAAGTGATACATCTTTGGAGACTAAGTGGCAATTTACCATGGCCAATCCACCTATCCTGCACATATTTGGACTCTAACTGGCAATTTTAGCATGCCCAAATCTACATAATCTGCACATTTCTGGACATTAAGGGACAAATCAGCATGGCCTGTAAACTTAATCTGCACATCTTTGCACACTAAGGGGCAATTTAGCATGGCCAATCCCCCTAACCTACACATCTTTGGACACTAAGGGGCAATTTAGCATGGCCAATTCCCCTAACCTACACAGCTTTGGACACTAAGGGGCAATTTAGCATGGCCAATCCCCCTAACCTACACAGCTTTGGACACTAAGGGACAATTTAGCATGGCCAATCCCCCTAACCTACACAGCTTTGGACACTAAGGGGCAATTTGGCATGGCCAATCCCCCTCACCTACACAGCTTTGGACACTAAGGGGCAATTTAGCATGGCCAATCCCCCTAACCTACACAGCTTTGGACACTAAGGGACAATTTAGCATGGCCAATCCACCTAACCTACACAGCTTTGGACACTAAGGGACAATTTAGCATGGCCAATCCACCTAACCCGCACATCTTTGGACACTAAGGGGCAATTTAGCATGGCCAATCCACCTAACCTGCACATCTTTGGACATTAAATGGCAATTTAGTATGGCCAATCCACCTAACCTGCACATCTTTGGACATTAAATGGCAATTTAGCATGGCCAATCCCCCTAACCTACACAGCTTTGGACACTAAGGGACAATTTAGCATGGCCAATCCACCTAACCCGCACATCTTTGGACACTAAGGGGCAATTTAGCATGGCCAATCCACCTAACCTGCACATCTTTGGACATTAAATGGCAATTTAGCATGGCCAATCCCCCTAACCTACACAGCTTTGGACACTAAGGGACAATTTAGCATGGCCAATCCACCTAACCCGCACATCTTTGGACACTAAGGGGCAATTTAGCATGGCCAATCCACCTAACCCGCACATCTTTGGACACTAAGGGGCAATTTAGCATGGCCAATCCACCTAACCTGCACATCTTTGGACATTAAATGGCAATTTAGTATGGCCAATCCACCTAACCTGCACATCTTTGGACATTAAATGGCAATTTAGCATGGCCAATCCCCCTAACCTACACAGCTTTGGACACTAAGGGACAATTTAGCATGGCCAATCCACCTAACCTGCACATCTTTGGACATTAAATGGCAATTTAGCATGGCCAATCCCCCTAACCTACACAGCTTTGGACACTAAGGGGCAATTTAGCATGGCCAATCCCCCTAACCTACACAGCTTTGGACACTAAGGGGCAATTTAGCATGGCCAATCCCCCTAACCTACACATCTTTGGACATTAAATGGCAATTTAGTATGGCCAATCCAAAAAGAACTACACACAGAAATCAATGGACTTTGCACCCTGTGCATGGGCAACGGTCAACAAAATGTCTGATGGGGGCCGCACTCAGAACCCAAATGGGCCGTAGGTTTGCTCAATGAGGGCGAGCAGGAAAGATAAGCAGTGATCAGGTAGAGAATCTGGTGAACTGGTGCACTGACAACAATCCCCCTCTCAATGTCAGTAAAACAAAGGAGATAGTCATCGACATCAGGAAGCAGAGTGGAGGACATGCCCCTGTCCATGTCAATGGGGATGAAGTGGAATGGTCGAGACCTTCAAGCTTCTAAGTTTCCAGATCACCAACAAACTGTCCTGGTCCCTCCGCGCTGACACTATAGTTAAGAAAGCCCCACCAACGCCTCTCCTTTCTCAGAAGACTAAGGAAATTCGGCATGTCAGCTACGACTCTCACCAACCTTTACAGATGCACTATACAAAGCATTCTTTCTGGTTGTATCTCAGTGTGCTATAGCACCTGCCCTGTCCAAGTTCATAAGAAACTACAAAGGGTCGTGAATGTAGCCCAGTCCATCACACAAACCAACCTCCCATCCATTGACTCTGTCTACACTTCCCGCTGCCTCAGCAAAGCAGCCAGCATAATTAAGGACCCCACGCACCCCGGACATTCTCTCTTCTACCTTCTCCCTTTGGGAAAAAAGATACAAAAGTCTGAAGTCACGTACCAATTGACTCAAGAACAGCTTCTTCACTGCTGACTTTTGAATTAACCTACCCTATATTAAGTTGATCATTATCTACATCGTAGGTCTGACTGTAACACTACATTCTGTACCCTCTCCTTTCCTTCTCTATGAACGGTATGCTCTGTCTCAAGAGCGCGCAAGAAACAATACTTTTCACTGATACTAATACATGTGGCAATAATAAATCAAATCAAATTGAAATCAGTTTCTCTCCAAGTCTTTGGGTTGCTGTTCTGAGGACTGGCTCCAACACCAACACCACCACGTGTGAAATTTAACCTTTCAACTCCAGACCGCATTGGCCAGCTCAGAGGCCCTTGATTATCCAAATCATCTATGGAAATTCATTCTATTACATCGTCACAAAATTACCTTCCTGCCATTCTCAGTGTTGGAAACAGTTTAATCCTCAAGTCCCCAGCTCTGGGAATCATGCCTGGAACTTCCCACATTTCAGGGATCCTGGGAACCAGAAACATCTGCTTGTCTTTCAGGAGAAATTCAGCCCGAACGAATGGCAAGTTCGATGCCCCATGAGGAAAATGAGAGTTCTTAATGTTTTGGGCAATATTATTGTCCTCGATTGGGCGGCTTGGTGGCACAGTGGTTAGCACTGTTGCCTCACAGTGCCAGGGACCTAGGTTCAGTTCCTGGCTTGGGTCACTGTCTGTGTGGAGTTTGCACATTCTCCTCGTGTCTGCGTGGGTTTCCTCCGGGTGCTCCGGTTTCCTGCCACAGTCCAAAGATGTGCGGGTTCGATGGATTGGCCATGCTAAAATTGCCCCTTAATGTCAGGAGGACTAGCAAGGGTGGGCGCATGGAGTTATGGCGATAGGGCCTGGGTGGGTTTGTGGTTGGTGCAGACTTGATGGGTCGAATGGCCTCCTTCTGCACTGTAGGATTCTATGATTCTATGACTGGGAAGCAAGCTTATCTGTGTGAGTACGTGGGTGACTGCTTTCACTGAACTGAACACAGATAGAAGCGTGGAGCAATACATGAATAAAAGAGATTTCATAGTCGTAGAAATTTACAGCACAGAGTGAGGCCCTTTGGCCCATCATGTCTGTGCCAGCCATCAAACACCTATCAATTCGAATCCCATTTTCCAACATTTGATCCATACCCTTGTATACTCCACTGTTTCAATTCATCTAAATGATACTTCAATGTTGTGAGGGTTCCTGCCTATGACACCCTTTCAGGCAGTTAATAGTAGGGTGTTGGGGAGAGTTACAGAACAAAGGGATCTAGGGGTACATGTTCATAGCTCCTTGAAAGTGGAGTCACAGGTGGACAGCGTGGTGAAGAAGGCATTTGGCATGCTTGGTTTCATCGGTCAGAACATTGAATACAGGAGTTGGGACGTCTTGTTGAAGTTGTACAAGACATTGGTAAGGCCACACTTGGAATACTGTGTACAGTTATGGTCACCCTATTATAGAAAGGATATTATTAAACTAGAAAGAGTGCAGAAAAGATTTACTCGGATGCTACCGGGACTTGATGGTTTGAGTTATAAGGAGAGGCCGGATAGACCGGGACTTTTTTCTCTCAGCATAGAAGGCTGAGGGGTGACCTTATAGAGGTCTATAAAATAATGAGGGGCATAGATCAGTTAGATAGCCAATATCTTTTCCCAAAGGTAGGGGAGTCTAAAACTAGAGGGCATAGGTTTAAGGCAAGAGGGGAGAGATACAAAAGTGTCCAGAGGGGCAAGTTTTCCATACAGAGGGTGGTGAGTGTCTGGAACAAGTTTCCAGAGGTAATAGTAGAGGCGGGTACAATTTTGTCTTTTAAAAAGCATTTAGACAGTTACATGGGTACGATGGGTCTAGAGGGATGTGGGCCAAATGCGGGCAATTGGGATTAGCTTAGGGGTTTTAAAAAAAAGGACAGCATGGACAAGTTGGGCCAAAGGGCCTTTTTCCATGCTGTAAACCTCTTTGACTCTAGGCAGTGAGTCCAGACTCCAACCACCCTCTGAATGGAAAGGTTTTTTCCTCAAATCCCCTCCAAACTTCTAGCCCCTCTGCTAAGGGGAAATGCTCCTTCCAATCTACCCAACCAAGGTTCCTCATAATTTTTGTACACCTCAATCAGGTCCCCTTCTCTGCTCTAAGGAAAACCACCCCAGCCTAACCAGCCTCTCTTCATAACTGAAACACTCCAGCCCAGGCAACATCCTGGTGAATCTCCTTTGCCCCCTCTCGTACAATCACTCCTTCCTGCAGTGTTAGAACAAAGAGAACAAAGAACAGGCCCTTCGGCCCTCCAAGCCTGTGCCGCTCCTTGGTCCAACGAGACCAATTGTTTGTATCCCTCCATTCCCAGGCTGCTCATGTGACTATCCAGGTAAGTCTTAAACGATGCCAGCGTGTCTGCCTCCACCACCCTACTTGGCAGCGCATCCCAGGCCCCACCAGCCTCTGTGTAAAAAACATCCCTCTAATATATGAGTTATACTTCACCCCTCTCACCTTGCGCCCGTGACCCCTCGTGATCGTCACTTCTGATCTGGGAAAGAGCTTCCCACTGTTCACCCTATCTATCCCCTTCATAATCTTGTACACCTCTATTAGATCTCCCCTCATTCTCCGTCTTTCCAGGGAGAACAAGCCAAGTTTGCCCAATCTCTCCTCATAGCTAAGACCCTCCATACCAGGCAACATCCTGGTAAACCTTCTCTGCACTCTCTCTAACGCCTCCACGTCCTTCTGGTAGTGTGGCGACCAGAACTGGATGCAGTACTCCAAATGTGGCCTAACCAGCACTCTATACAGCTGCATCATCAGACTCCAGCTTTTATACTCTATACCCTGTCCTGTAAAGGCAAGCATACCATATGCCTTATTCACCACCTTCTCCACCTGTGTTGCCACCTTCAAGGATTTGTGGACTTACACACCAAGGTCCCTCTGTGTTTCTATACTCCTGATGGCTCTGCCATTTATTGTATAACTCCTCTCTACATTATTTCTTCCAAAATGCATCACTTCGCATTTATCTGGATTAAATTCCATCTGCCACCTCTCCGCCCAATTTTCCAGCCTATCAATATCCTGCTGTATTGCCTGACAATGCTCATCGCTATCCGCAAGTCCAGCCATCTTCGTGTCATCTGCAAACTTTCTGATGACACCAGTTACACCTTCTTCCAAATCATTTATATATATCACAAATAGCAGAGGTCCCAGTACAAAGCCCTGCGGAACACCACTGATCACAGACCTCCAGCCGAAAAAAGACCCTTTGACTGCTACCCTCTGTCTCCTATGGCCAAACCAGTTCTCCACCCATCTAGCCACTTCTCCTTGTATCCCATGAGCCTTAACCTTCTTAACCAACCTGCCATGTGGGACTTTTTCAAATGCCTTACTGAAATCCATATAGACGACCAGAACTACACTCTTGCGGTGGCCTGACCAGCATTTTATACAGATCCCTCAGACCCTCCCTGCTCTTACATTCTCGGCTTCAGCTAATACAGGCAACTCATAGAATCATTCAGCGCAGAAGAGACCCTTCAGCCCTTCGACTCCAGGCAGCATTCTGGTGAATCTTCTCTGCACCCCCTTCAGTGAAAAGACATTCTTCCTATAATGTAGCCACCAGATCTGCACACAGTATTCTAGCTGTGGCCTCACCAAAGTTCTATCAAACTTCTACATGACTTCCCTACTTTTGTAATCTGTGCCTCGATTGATAAAGGTAAGTTTGCCATATGCCTTTTTGGCCACCCGATGAACATGCCCTTCTGCCTTCAGAGATCTGGGGGCAAACATGCCAAGGTCCACCGAACTTTCTAGTCATTCATTAAACACTTGGTTGTCAAATTATTCCTTCCAAAGTCTATCACCTAACATGTTTCAGGGTTAAATTCCATCCAAATGATCCCATTTACCTTCTTGACCACCTGCCTTGTTGCCTTCAGGTACCTTTGGTCATGCCTCCCCCCAAGGCCCCTCTTACTATTCGTTGTGTGTTCCCTTGCATTGGTAGTGGTGACAATGGTAATGGACGGTGAGTCCGGGACACAGCTTGAATGGATTAGGCAGATAAGCGAAGTGATTTAAAAGCTTACTGTTAGATTTCAAAAGAAATATATATAATCAGGAGATCGTAAATTTGGTAAGTTTACTTTATAAATGTAGCAGCCATAAAGTAATTTTAAAAAAAGTCAACCTATTCTGGGAAGAGGAACTTTTAAAGGGCTATTGAAACAATAGAGTAAAAGGTCGATGGAAAAAAGTAGTTAAAGTGAGAGTGTAGGGTGTGGCGGTGAGATCTTGGCAAAGGCACTGTGTGCTGTAGCCAAGATTTCTAAACTCCATGTCGCTGTCGCCCTCAAAGAGGGGAAGTCGTGTACGATTTTCCCAGACCAGTGAGTCTCACGTCAATGGTAGGGAAACAATTGGAGAAACTTCTGAAGGGCAGTATCTTTCCCCATTTGGAGAGACAAAGCTTGATCAGGGATAGTCAGCATGGCTTCATCAGAGGGAGTTCATGCTTTTGGGAAGGGGATCAAGGGGATACCGGGAAAGGCAGGAGGATGGGGTTTAGAAATGTATCAGCCATGATTGAACGGTGGAGCAGACTCGATGGGCCAAATGTCCTAATTCTGCTCCTGAGGGTCTATCATGGAGGGGAAAATTACAATCGAAAGTTGACGAACTCAACATCAAGTCTCCAGGGCTGCAATGAACCCAACTGGAAGATTGTGCTGGGCTTCGCTGGAACATTGCAGCAGGCCAAGGGTGGACCAAAGGCAAGGAGCTGTGTTGAACTGGCAAGTGGCAGGAAGGTTGGGGGGTCACACTTGCGGACTGAGCCAAGGTGTTCTGCAAAGCAGTCACCCAGCTTCCCTAAAAGAGTTTGGCTTCAGTCGACTCAGAGCTAAACCCTCTTTTGATGACGACAGTTCTTACGGGTTTTTAATCCATAAAATATTCCAATAATCATAGAATCATATTGCACATAGGAGGCCCACCGAGTCTGCACCCACACATTTGAAACACCTAAAATCCCACTTGCCAGCACTTGGCCCATAACCCTGAATGTGATGATGTGCCAAGTGCTCATCCAGGTACTTTTGGCAGCGCATTCCAGACCCTCACCACCCTCTGGGTAAAAATACTTTTCCTCAAATCCCCCCTAAACCTCCTGCCCCTCACCTTGAACCTGTGTCCCTTCGTGACGGGCACTTCAGCTCAGGAGAACAGCTGTTCCTTAGCCACTCTGTAAATGTCCCTCATAATCTTGTACATCTCGATCAGGTCGCCCCTCTGTCTTCTCTGCTCCACGAAAACTACCCAAGTCTACCCAATCTCTCTTCATAATTTAAGTGCTCCATCCCAGGCAACATCCTGGTGAATCTCCTCTGCAGCCTCTCAAGCGTAATCACATCCTTCCTGTAGTGTGGCGACCAGAGCTGCACACAGTACTCCAGCTGTGGCCTGACCAAAGCTCTATACGACTCCATCATGACCTCTCTGCTTTTTTAATCTGCTCAATAATCTGGTCTCCACAGGTCTCTCGCTCTATATTGTCCTACAGGAGGAAACGTTCTCTGGACAAATGTGAGGTAATGCATTTTGGAAGGTCTAATGCAGATAGGAAATATACAGTAAATGGCAGAACCCAATGGCAGTGTCACAGGGATCAGTGCTTGGTCCTCTGCTATTTGTGATTTTTATCAATGACTTGGAGGAGGGGGCTGAAGGGTGGGTCAGTAAATTTGCTGATGACACCAAGATTGGTGGAGTCGTGGATGAGGTGGAGGGCTGTTGTAGGCTGCAAAGAGACATTGATAGGATGCAGAGCTGGGCTGAAAAATGGCAGATGGAGTTTAACCCTGATAAGTGCGAGGTGATTCATTTTGGTAGGACAAATTTAAATGCAGATTACAGGGTCAACGGCAGGATTCTGAGGAATGTGGAGGAACAGAGAGACCTTGGGGTTCATATTCACAGATCTCTGAAGGTTGCCACTCAAGTGGATAGAGCCGTGAAGAAGGCCGAGAGTGTGTTATCGTTTATTAACAGGGGGTTTGAGTTTAAGAGCCGTGTGGTTATGCTGCAACTGTACAGGACCTTGGTGAGAGCACATTTGGAATATTGTGTGCAGTTGTGGTCACCTCACTATAAAAAGGATGTGGAAGCATTGGAGAGAGTGCAGAGGAGATTTACCAGGACGCTGCCTGGTTTGGAGGGTAGGTCTTATGAGGAAAGGTTGAGGGAGCTAGGGCTTTTCTCTTTCGAGCGGGGGAGGTTGAGAGGCGACTTAATAGAGGTTTATAAGATGATGAGGGGGATAGATAGAGTGGACGTTCAGAGACTATTTCCTCGGGTGGATGTAGCTGTTACTAGGGGCATAACTATAAGGTTCATGGTGGGAGATATAGGAGGGATTTCCGAGGTAGGTTCTTTACTCAGAGAGTGGTTGGGGTGTGGAATGGACTGCCTGCTGAGATAGTGGAGTCGGACACTTTAGGAACTTTCAAGTGGTTATTGGATAGGCACATGGAGCACACCAGAATGATAGGGAGTGGGATAGCTTGATCTTGGTTTCGGACAAAGTTCAGCACAACATCGTGGGCCGAAGGGCCTGTACTGTGTTGTACTGTTCTATGTTCCATGTAACCCTTACGACTATTGATCGGCAAAGGGATCTGGGTGCACAGGTACACAGGTCACTGAAAGTGGCAATGCAGGTGGAGAAGGTAGTCAAGAAGGCATACGGCATGCATGCCTTCATCGGCAGGGGCATTGAGTTTGAAAATTGGCAAGTCATGTTGCAGCTTTATAGAACCTTAGTTCGGCGGCACTTGGAATATAACAAAGAACAAAGAAAATTACAGTACAGGAACAGGCCCTTCGGCCCTGCAAGCCTGCACTGACCATGTTGCCCGACTGAACTAAAACCCCCTACCCTCCCGGGGACCATATCCCTCTAATCCCATCCTATTCATGTATTTGTCCAGATGCCCCTTAAACGTCACTACCATATCCACTTCCACCACCTCCCCCGGCAACGAGTTCCAGTCACCCACCAGAATTGAACGCTATATTCCAAGTGCGGCCTAACTAAGGTTCTATAAAGCTGCAACATGACTTGCCAATTTTTAAACTCAATGCCCCGGCCGATGAAGGCAAGCATGCCGTATGCCTTCTTGACTACCTTCTCCACCTGCATTGCCACTTTCAGTGTTCTGTGTATTAGACCTTCCAAAATAGTGTTCAATTCTGGTCGCCACACTACCAGAAGGATGTGGAGGCTTTGGAGAAGGTACAGAAAAGATTTACCTGGATGTTACCTGGTATAGAGGGCATTAGCTATGAGGAGAGGTTGGAGAAACTTGGTTTGCTCTCACTGGAGCGACGGAGGTTGAGGGGCGACCTGATAGAAGTCTGCAAGATGATGAGAGGCATGGACAGAGTGGATAGTCAGAAGCTTTTTCCCCAGGATGGAAGAGTCAATTACTAGGGGGCACAGGTTTAAGGTGATGTACAAGGTTTAAAGGAGATGTACGAGGCAGATTATTTGACACAGAGAGTAGTGGGTGTCTGGAACTCGTTGCCGGGGGAGGTAGTGGAAGCGGATACGATGGTGACTTTTAAGGGGCATCTTGACAAGTACATGAATAGGATGGGAATAGAGGGATATGGTCCCCGGAAGGGTCGGGGGTTTTAGTTCAGTTGGGCAGCATGGTCGGTGCAGGCTTGGAGGGCCGAAGGGCCTGTTCCTGTGCTGGAATTTTCTTTGTTCTTTGTTCAAGTCTACCTTGTCAATCTCCCTTATCATTTTGTACACATGAATTAGATCTCCTCTCATTCCTCTAAACTCTAGAAAGTTCAGAAGAATTTTAAGTGCTACCCTTTTTTTTATATTTTGCGCTAGTTTTATTTCATAATTCACCTTTGCTCTTTTTATTACTTTTTTATTAATCCTTTGTTGATGTTTAAAAGTTTCCCAATCTTCCATCCTGCCACAGGTCTTTGCAATTTGGATGCCATAGTTTGTTTCTCCATGTTGTCCTTAACTTTCTTGCAGAACCATGGATTCTTTTCCCCTCTTACAATCTTTCTTCCTATGTGGAATCTCCCTGAGTGGGGAGGAATTGAATATCTCCTTAAACAACAGCAAGTGCTCATCAACTGTCCTACCCTGTGGCCTTCCTGCCCCAATCCACCAGGGCCAAGTATGTCCTCGTGCTAACGTCATGACCTTTCTTTGACTCCAGAATGTGAGTCTGGGACTTCAGTTTCTGTCCCTCAAGCCGAATTTTGAATTCTATCATACAATGATCACACTTCCCTCGAGGATCCTTAATTATGATTTCATCCATTAATCCCTGTTGATTACACAATCCCAAAACCAGAATCGCCTGCCCCCTCGTTGGGTCCACAACATATTGCTCCAGGAAACAATCTGTAACACACTCAATGGCTATCCATGCCAATTTGACTAATCCAGTCTATGTGCATTTTAAAATCATCCAGCGCATTTACCATTCACTGAACCTACACATCACTAAGGGGCAATTTAACATGGTCAATCCCCCTAACCTGCACATCTTTGGACACTAAGGGGAAATTTAGCATGGCCAATCCACCTCAAGCTACACATCTTTGGACACTAAGGGGCATTTTAGCATGGCCAATCCATCTAAGCTGCACACCTTTGGAAATTAAGGGGCAAATTTAGCACGGCCAATCCACCTAACCTGCACATCTTTGGACCGTGGGAGGAAACCGGATCACCCGGAGGAAACCCACACAGACAGTCCCTCAAGGTGGGAATCGAACCGGGTGCGGGCCTTGTGAAGCAGCAGTGCTAACCATCCTGTCACTGTGAAGCGCAGTTGCACCAGTCAAAGCGCTTTCACCCAGAGGGTGTCCGGAATTCCCTACCTGGTTTGGTGGTGAAGGCAGGAAACCCTCAACAAAAGGTACCTGGATGAGTTCATGAGGTGGGGTGACCTGCAAGGCCCCAGACTGGGTGCTGGTTGGTTGGATTAGAATGGGTGGATAGCATTTTATTTCTTCTCATCTTCTTCCGGTGCAGATACAATGGGCTGAATGGTCTATTTCTGTGCTGTAACTCTTCTCTGAGTCCATGGTGTCCTAATCGCTCCTTGCAATAATGCTTTCAATGAAACACCTGGGGTGCTTGAGCCCATTCAGGATGCTACAGAAATTCCAGATGTTGGTGTAACGGGAGGAAATTGGAAAGGGACAGTCTCAGTGCCCTCCGAGAATATGTGATGCAAAATGAGGAAAGGGTGCTTGCGCCGTGTGCCGGGGAGACTAAGAATGGGGAGGCAATGGCCTCGTGGTATTATCGCTGGACCATTAATTCAGAAACTCAACTAATGTTCTGGGAACTGAAGTTCGAATCCCGCCACGGCAGACAGTGCAATGTGAATTCAATAAATACAAAACGGGCGGCACGGTGGCACTGCTGCCTCGCGGCGCCAGGGACCTGGGTTCGATTCCCGGATTGTGTCACTGTCTGTGTGGAGTCTGCACATTCTCCCCGTGTCTGCGTGGGTTTCCTCCGGGTGCTCCGGTTTCCTCCCACCGTCTGAAAGACGTGCTGGTTAGGGGTGCATTGACCCGAACAGGAGCCGGAGTGTGGCGACTAGGGGAATTTCACAGTAACTTCATTGCAGTGTTAATGTAAGCCTTACTTGTGACTAATTAATAAATAAAACTTAATAAGTAAACTTTAAACATCTGGAACTAAGAATCTACTGATGACCATGAAAACATGTCCATTGTTGGAAAAACCCGTGTGGTTCACTAATGTCCTTTAGGGAAGGAAACCTGCCTTTCTTTCCTGGTCTGGCCGACATGTGACTGCAGAGCCACAGCAATGTGGTTGGCTTTCCAATGCCCTCAGTCACCTATGGTTGGGCAATAAACGCTGGCCAGCCAGCGATGCCCATGTCCCACGAATGAATGAATAAAAATTTGTACGGGCCTCCCTTCAGTGGGCCAGTGAGGAAGATGAGTGAGGGAGAGGTGGTGTGGGGGCATCCACTGCTGACAGTTGGTGCTGTGTCCACCAGGGAGCAGGTCCCGCCACCCTATGGCTTTCCCTGGGCTAGAGGGAGATCCCATCTCCCGGCGGCTCCTTTGACAGCGCCTTCCAAACCCACGGCCTCTGAAGGAGCTCTAATGGAACGAAGAAGGTGGGGTGATGGCGAGTTGCTCACTGCGAGAGGAGGTACAGATTCTTTCCCTATAGCAACTCCCTGATTCAGTGGATTCCCTGCTAGTCTATGTTGGGATCTGTCCAGAACTGTTCGGTCCATTCTCACGATTGGTTTAGTTGCTTTCTTCGGTGGTGGTTGATGGGAAATATTCATCCTGGAGTTCAGTTACTAGTGGTGTACCACAAGGATCTGTTTTGGGCGGCACGGTAGCACAGTGGTTAGCACTACTGCTTCACAGCTCCAGGGACCTGGGTTCGATTCCCGGCTTGGGTCACTGTCTGTGTGGAGTTTGCACATTCTCCTCGTGTCTGCGTGGGTTTCCTCCGGGTGCTCCGGTTTCCTCCCACAGTCCAAAGATGTGCGGGTTAGGTTGATTGGCCATGCTAAAATTGCCCTTAGTGTCCTGGGATGCGTAAGTTAGAGGGGTTAGTGGGTAAATATGTAGGGATATGGGGGTAGGGCCTGGGTGGGATTGTGGTCGGTGCAGACTCGATGGGTCGAATGGCCTCTTTCTGTGCTGTAGGGATCCTAAGAAACTGCTGTTTGTCATTTTTATTAATGACCTGGATGAGGGCGTGGAAGGATGGGTTAGTAAATTTGCGGATGACACTAAAGTCGGTGGAGTTGTAGACAGTGCGGAGGGAAGTGGCAGGTTACAGAGGGACATAGATAAGCTGCAGAGCTGGGCTGAGAGGTGGCAAATGGAGTTTAATGCGGAAAAGTGTGAGGTGATTCACTTTGGAAGGAGTAACAGGAATACAGAGTACTGAGCAAATGGTAAGATACTTGATAGCGTGGATGAACAGAGGGATCTGGGTGTCCATGTGCATAGATCCCTGAAAGTTGGCACCCAGGTTGATAGGGTTGTTAAGAAGGCGTACGGTGTGTTAGCTTTTATTGGTAGAGGGATTGAGTTTCGGAGCCATGAGGTCATGCTGCAACTGTACAAAACTCTGGTGCGGCCGCATTTGGAGTATTGCGTACAGTTCTGGTCGCCGCATTAGAGGAAAGATGTGGAAGCATTGGAAAGGGTGCAGAGGAGATTTACCAGGATGTTGCCTGGTATGGTGGGAAAATCGTATGAGGAAAGGCTGAGGGGCTTGAGGTTGTTTTCGTCAGAGAGAAGAAGGTTAAGAGGTGACTTAATAGAGGCATACAAGATGATCAGAGGATTAGATAGGGTGGATAGTGAGAGCCTTTTTCCTCGGATGGTGATGGCTAGCACGAGGGGACATAGCTTTAAATTGAGGGGTGATAGATATCGGACAGATGTTAGAGGTAGGTTCTTTACTCAGAGAGTCGTAAGGGCGTGGAATGCCCTGCCTGCAGCAGTAGTGGACTCGTTAACATTAAAAGCATTCAAATGGTTATTGGATAAACATGTGGATGATATTGGAATAGTGTAGATTAGAGGGGCTTTAGATTGGTTCCACTGGTCGGCGCAACATCGAGGGCCGAAAGGCCTGTACTGCGCTGTAATGTTCTATGTTCTAGAACGATGATGAATGAAACATCCAGATCAGGATGATTTATCCAATGACATTTTTATTTCTACCCAATCTGCCCCGACAGGAAGAGATGATTTATCAATATTTGTACAAATCATTGCCAGTGATCAGATTTAACAAAATGTAGAGAATAGTAACAAGAATTGGGTGCAGCACTTAGGATGAAGAGGTGTCCATGTCGCTGACACCGGGTACATTCACATCCATCCTTGGGTTGAATGCTGCACCGCCGTGCCATTTGCTGTACTCGACTCCGTCCAGGCGCCAGACAAATGTAGATGCAAAGACACTGCTCGGTGTCAGACGTAAGCGTTCTTCCCGTAGTTACTGGTGTTGTCCACCTCTGAGTTTATTTTCCTGGACACTCCCCCCGGCGTTGATCTGGCTGCCCTGTATCTGTATGAGTAGCTCCTGCAAACAGAGAAGAAAGAGTCAGCAACGCCGCCCGCTGTCGGAAACATGGGCTCCGCTGCCACAGCATCAGCGAAACAGGGTTTCACATCACTGATATTTCTCTGGGCAGTTGGAGAGGTTTCAGGGAATGGGCAGCGTCCAGACAGAGGCCAGAGTCTGGGGAATGGTCAGTGTCTGAGGAATGGACAGTGTCTGGGGAGTGGTCAGTGACTGGGGAATGGTCAGTGTCTGGGGAATGGTCAGTGCTGAAGGAACAGTCAGTGCTGAGGGAATGGTCAGTGTCTGAGGAATGGACAGTGTCTGGGGAATGGACAGTGTCTGGGGAATGGTCAGTGTCTGAGACATGGACAGTGTCTGGGGAGTGGTCAGCGTCTGGGGAATGGTCAGTGTCTGAGAAATGGACAGTGTCTGAGAAATGGACAGTGTCTGGGGAATGGTGAGTGTCTGGTGAATGGTCAGTGACTCGGTAATGGTCAGTGTCTGGGGAATGGTCAGTGACTCGGTAATGGTCAGTGTCTGGGTAATGGTCAGTGTCTGAGGAATGGACAGTGTCTGGGGAATGGTCTGTGTCTGGGGAATGGACAGTGTCTGGGGAATGGTCTGTGTCTGGGGAATGGACAGTGTCTGGGGAATGGACAGTGTCTGAGAAATGGTCAGTGTCTGGGGAATGGTCAGTGTCTGGGATAATAGACAGTGTCTGGGGAATGGTCTGTGTCTGGGGAATGGACAGTGTCTGGGGATTGGTCAGTGTCTGGGGATTGATCAGCTTCTGGGGAATGGTCAGTGTCTGGGGAATGGTCAGTGTCTGGGATAATAGACAGTGTCTGGGGAATGGTCTGTGTCTGGGGAATGGACAGGGTCTGGCGGAATGTCAGTGTTTGGGGTCACCCTTGAGGGATTGGTCAGTGTCTGGGGATTGGTCATGAATCCAGAATGGTCTGGGTCCCGGGAATGGTCAGTATCTGGGGAATGGCCAGTGTCGAGGGATTACAAAGAACAAAGAACAAAGAACAGTACAGCACAGGAAACAGGCCCTTCGGCCCTCCAAGCCTGTGCCGCTCCTTGGTCCAACTAGACCAATCGTTTGTATCCCTCCATTCCCAGGCTGCTCATCTGACTATCCAGGTAAGTCTTAAACGATGTCAGCGTGCCTGCCTCCACCACCCTACTTGGCAGCGCATTCCAGGCCCCCACCACTCTCTGTGTAAAAAACGTCCCTCTGATGTCTGAGTTATACTTCGCCCCTCTCAGCTTGAGCCCGTGACCCCTCGTGATCTTCACCTCCGACCTGGGAAAAAGCTTCCCACTGTTCACCCTATCTATACCCTTCATAATCTTGTATACCTCTATTAGATCTCCCCTCATTCTCCGTCTTTCCAAGGAGAACAACCCCAGTCTACCCAATCTCTCCTCATAGCTAAGACCCTCCATACCAGGCAACATCCTGGTAAACCTTCTCTGCACTCTCTCCAATGCCTCCACGTCCTTCTGGTAGTGCGGCGACCAGAACTGGACGCAGTACTCCAAATGTGGCCTAACCAGCGTTCTATACAGCTGCATCATCAGACTCCAGCTTTTATACTCTATACCCTGTCCTATAAAGGAAAGCATACCATATGCCTTCTTCACCACCTTCTCCACCTGTGTTGCCACCTTCAAGGATTTGTGGACTTGCACACCTAGGTCCCTCTGGGTTTCTATACTCCTGATGACTCTGCCATTTATTGTATAACTCCTCCCTACATTATTTCTTCCAAAATGCATCACTTCGCATTTATCCGGATTAAACTCCATCTGCCACCTCTCCGCCCAATTTTCCAGCCTATCTATATCCTGCTGTATTGCCCGACAATGCTCTTCGCTATCCGCAATTCCAGCCATCTTCGTGTCATCCGCAAACTTGCTGATTACACCAGTTACACCTTCTTCCAAATCATTTATATATATCACAAATAGCAGAGGTCCCAGTACAGAGCCCTGCGGAACACCACTGGTCACAGACCTCCAGCCGGAAAAAGACCCTTCGATCACTACCCTCTGTCTCCTATGGCCAAGCCAGTTCTCCACCCATCTAGCCACTTCCCCTTGTATCCCATGACCCTTAACCTTCTTAACCAACCTGCCATGTGGGACTTTGTCAAATGCCTTACTGAAATCCATATAGACGACATCCACGGCCCTTCCTTCGTCAACCGTTTTTGTCACTTCCTCAAAAAACTCCACCAAATTTGTAAGGCACGACCTCCCTCTTACAAAACCAGTGAAGCATAGAATCTCAGTATCATACAGCGCAGAAGAGGCCCTTCGGCCCATCGAGTGCACACTGACATATTAGAAACACCTGAACTCCTAACTGATCCCATCTACCAGCACTTGGCCCATAGCCCTGGAAGTTATGAGTTGCCAAGTGCTCAACCAGGTACTTTTTAAAGGATGTGAGGCATCCCGCCTCCACCACCCTCCCAGGCAGTGCATTCCAGACCATCACCACCCTCTGGGTAAAATGATACAGCTTAAGCTTTTTATGGACAAGGAAATCGACAAACTGCAAAAGAAAAGTTTTGGATTTGCAGAGGGCGGATTTTCGTAAAATAAGACAGGATCTGGCCAAGGTAGACTGGGAACAGCTACTAAAGGGAAAATCTACAGGAGAGCTGTGGGGGGCATTCAACGTGGCAATGTGAAGGGTGCAAGCCCAGCATGTTCCCTCTCTGGTGATGGGAATAACAAGCCCAGAGAACAATGGATGACTGAGATATTCAGGATACAATGAGAAAGAAAAGAAAGGCTTTTAAAAAGTACAAGGCAACTAACTCAGTGGAGACATTAGTGAGGTATAGAACGTGTAGGGTGGAGCTGAAGAAAACCAATTAGGAATGCAAAGAGGGGATATGAGAAAGCTCTGGCTGATAAAAGTAGGGAAAATCCCAAGATATTCTATAAGTGGATAACCAGGGAAAGAGTAGGGCCCAGTAGGGACGCAGGGGGCAATCTGTCGGTGCAGTCAGAGGACATTGGTAGAGTGTTGAATGAATACTTCACATCCGACTTTACCCAAGAGAATGAAGACGCTGGTATGGAGTTCAGGGAGAGAGACTGTGAGGTTCCTGAGCAAATTGACATAGGGAAGGACAAGGTATTGGAGGTGTTGGCAGCCTTAGAAGCGGATAAATCTCCAGGTCCAGATGAATTGTGGCCTAGGCTGCTGTGGGAGGCAAGGGAGGAGATTGCAGGGGCTCTGACCCAAATTTTCAATTCCACCCTGGCCACGGGGGAGGTGCCAGATGATTAGAGAACAGCGAATGTGGTTCTGCTATTTAAGAAGTGCAGAGATAAACCAGGGAACCACAGACCAGTGAGTCTCACGTCAGTGATAGGGAAACTATTAGAGAAACTTCTGAAGGAGAGCATCTATCTCCACTTGGAGAGGCAAAGCTTGATCAGAGATCATCAACATGGCTTCGTCAGAGGGAGGTCATGCCTAACAAATTCGATTGAATTGTTTGAGGAGGTGACTTGGTGTGTAGATGAGAATAGTGCAGTCAATGTAGTTTATATGGATTTCAGCAAAGCCTTTGACAAGGTCCCACACGGGAGACTTGAAAAGAAAGTAAATGCACATGGGATACAGGGTAATTTGATAAAGTGGATTCAAAATTCAGTCAGTTATAGGAGACAGAGGGTGATGACAGAAGGATGTTTTAGTGACTGGAAGCCAGTGTCCAATGGCGTACCACAGGGATCTGTGTTGGGCCCCCAATTATTTATTATTTATCTAAATTACATTGATGACATTGTCGTAAGATTAGTAAGTTTGCAGGTGACACAAAGATCGGACGGCTGGTGAACAATGAGGCGGAGTGTCTTGGGCTACAAGAAGATATAGATGGAATTGTCAAATGGGTAGTTAAGTGGCAGATCTCATAGAACATAGAAAAACTACAGCACAATACAGGCCCTTCAGCCCACAAAGTTGTGCCGAACATGTCCCTACCTTAGCGATTACGAGGCTTACCTATAACCCTCTATCTTACTAAGTTCCATGTACTTATCTAAAAGTCTCTTAAAAGACCCTATCGAATCTACCTCCACCACCGTTGCTGGCAGCCCATTCCACGCGCCCACCACTCTCTGAGTGAAAAACTTACCCCTGACATCTCCTCTGTACCTACACCCCAGCACCTTAAATCTGTGTCCTCGTGTGGCAACCATTTCAGCCCTGGGAAAAAGCCTCTGACTGTCCACTCGATCAATACCTCTCAACATCTTATACACCTCTATCAGGTCACCCCTCATCCTTCGTCTCTCCAAGGAGAAAAGGCTGAGCTCACTCAACCTATCCTCATAAGGCATGCTCCTCAACCCAGGCAACATCCTTGTAAATCTCCTCTGCACCCTTTCTAGGGCATCCACATCCTTCCTGTAATGAGGCGACCAGAACTGAGCACAGTACTCCAAGTGGGGTCTGACCAGGGTCCTATATAGCTGCAACATTATCTCACGACTCCTAAACTCAATTCCTCGATTGATGAAGGCCAGTACACCATACGCCTTCTTAACCACAGCCTCAACCTGCACAGCTGCTTTGAGCGTCCTATGAACTCGGACCCCAAGATCCTTCTGATCTTCCACTCTGCCAAGAGTCCTACCATTAATATTATAATCCTATTTGACCTGCCAAAATGAACCACCTCTCACTTACCTGGGTTGAACTCCATCTGCCACTTCTCCGCCCAGTCTTGCATCCTATCAATGGCTCGCTGCAACTTCTGACATCCCTCGACACTACAACACCTCCAACCTTTGTGTCATCAGCAAACTTACCAACCCATCCCTCCACTTCTTCATTCAGGTCATTTATAAAAATTACAAAGAGTAAGGATCCCAGAACAGATCCCTGGGGCACTCCACTGGTGACCGACCTCCATGCAGAATATGACCCATCTATAACCACTCTTTGCCTTCTGTGGGCAAGCCAGTTCTGGATCCACAAAGCAATGTCCCCTTGGATCCCATGCCCCCTCACTTTCTCAATAAGCCTTGCATGGGGCACCTTATCAAATGCCTTGCTGAAGTCCATATATCCTGCATCTACTGCTCTTCCTTCGTCAATGTGTTTAGTCACATCCTCAAAAAATTCAATCAGGCTTGTAAGGCATGATCTGCCTTTGACAAAGCCATGCTGACTATTCTTAATCATATTATACCTCTCCAAATGTTCATAAATCCTGCCTCTCAGGATCGTCTCCATCAACTTACCAACCACTGAGGTTAGACTCACTGGTCTATAATTTCCAGGGCTATCTCTACTCCCTTTCTTGAATAAAGGAACAACATCTGCAATCCTCCAATCCTCCGGAATCTCTCCCGTCTCCATTGATGATGCAAAGATCATCGCCAGAGGCTCAGCAATCTCCTCCCTCGCCTCCCACAGTAGCCTGGGGTACATCTCATCCAGTCCCGGCGATTTATCTAACTTGATGCTTTTCAAAAGCTCCAACACATCCTCTTTCTTAATATCTACATGCTCAAGCTTTTCAGTCCGCTGCAAGTCTGCACTACAACCATCAAGATCCTTTTCCATAGTGAATACTGAAGTAAAATATTCATTAAGTACCTCTGCTATTTCTTCCAGTTCCATACAAACTTTCCCACCGTCACACTTGATAGGTCCTATTCTTTCATGTCCTATCCTCTTGCTCTTCACATACTTGTAGAATGCCTTGGGGTTTTCCTTAATCCTGCCTGCCAAGGCCTTCTCATGACCCCTTCTGGCTCTCCTAATTTCCTTCTTAAGATCCTTCCTATTCTTCCTATCCTTCTGGATCTCTAACATTACCTAGCTCCCTGAACCTTTTGTAAGCTTTTCTTTTCTTCTTGACTAGATTCATTACAGCCTTTGTATACCACGGTTCCTGTAACCCACCATAACTTCCCTGTCTCATTGGAACGTTGCTATGCAGAACTCCAGACAAATATTCCCTGAAAATTTGCCACATTTCTTCCGTACATTTCCCTGAGAAAACCTCTTTCCAATTTAAGCCTCCAATTTCCTGCCTGTTAGCGTCATAATTCCCCTTACTCCAATTAAATACTTTTCTAACTTGTCTGATCCTATCTCTCTCCAATGCTATTGTAAAGGAGATAGAATTATGATCACTATCTCCAAAATGCTCTCCCACTGAGAGATCTGACACCTGACCAGGTTTATTTCCCAATACCAAATCAAGTACAGCTCTCCTCTTGTAGGCTTATCCACATACTGTGTCAAGAAACCCTCCTGAACACACCTAACAAGCTCCTCCCCATCTACACCCCTTACTCTAGGGAGATTCCAATCAATATTTGGGAAATTAAAATCTCCCATCACAACAACTCTATTATTATTACACCTGTCCAGGATCTGTTTCCCTATCTGGTCCTCAACATCCCTGTTACTATTGGGCGGCCTATGGAAAACACCCAGTCAAGTTATTGACCCCTTCCTGTTCCTAACCTCCACCCACAGAGACTCCATAGACGATCCCTCCATGGTGTCCATCTTTTCTGCAGCCGTGACACTATCTCTGATCAACAGTGCCACTCCCCCACCTCTTTTGCCTCCCTCCCTGTCCCTTCTGAAACATCTGAAACCCGGCACTTGAAGTAACCAGTCCTGTCCCTGAGTCATCCAAGTCTCTGTAATGGCCACCACATCATATTTCCAAGGAGTGATCCACGCTCTAAGCTCATCCATTTTGTTCACAACACTCCTTGCGTTAAAACAGACACATCTCAAACCTTCGGTCTGAGCGCTCCCCTTCTCTATCACCTGCCTATCCTCCCTCTCACACTGTCGACAAGCTTTCTCTATTTGTGAGCTAACCTCCTCTCTCCCAGTCACTTCAATTTGATTCCCACCCCCCAACCATACTAGTTTAAACTCTCCCCAGTAGCCTTAGCAAACCTCCCCGCCAGGAAGGGCCAAATGGCCTACTCCTGCTTCTAGTTTCTATGTCGATGCCCAGGGATGTGGGGCGCACAGTGTCTCGGAAGAGGGTTCAGTGTCGGGTGGGGGTAAATACCCAGCAAGCAGTCAATGCCCATGAAAGGGTTTGGGGCAGAAGGCAGATTGGGCAATGGTCAGTGCCCACAAAGTGGCAGGGATATCAGTGGTCGCAGTGGGGAGGTGTGGGGGTGGGGGGGTGGCGGGAGAAGGTCCTTGCGAGGAAAGAACAAAGAACAATACAGCACAGGAACAGGCCCTTCGGCCCTCCAAGCCCGCGCCGCTCCCTGGTCCAAACTAGACCATTCTTTTGTACCCCTCCATACCCACTCCGTTCATGTGGCTATCTAGATAAGTCTTAAACGTTCCCAGTGTGTCCGCCTCCACCACCTTGCCCGGCAGCGCATTCCAGGCCCCCACCACCCTCTGTGTAAAATACGTCCTTCTGATATCTGTGTTAAACCTCCCCCCGCTAACCTTGAACCTATGACCGATCGTGAATGTCACCACCGACCTGGGAAAAAGCTTCCCACTGTTCACCCTATCTATGCCTTTCATAATTTTATACACCTCTATTAGGTCACCCCTCATCCTCCGTCTTTCCAGCGAGAACAACCCCAGTTTACCCAATCTCTCCTCATAACTAAGCCCCTCCATACCAGGCAACATCCTGGTAAACATCCTCTGAAAGAGAGTAGTCACATTGCGCTGTGAGATTGGTGTCCAAAATGGGGTGAGGGGGGTATCACGGGTGGGGACAGAGGGGGTGATCTGGGGTGGGGATAGAAGGGGTGATCTGGGGTGGGGACAGAAGGGGTGATCTGGGGTGGGGTGAGGGGGTGATCTGAGGTGGGGTGAGGGGGTGATCTGGGGTGGGGACAGAGGGGGGTCTGGGGTGGAGATGGGGGGGGTGGCTGGGTGGGGACAGAGGGGGGTCTGGGGTGGAGACAGAGGGGGGTCTGGGGTGGAGATGGGGGGGGGGTCTGGGTGGAGATGGGGGGGTCTGGGTGGAGACGGGAGGGGCTCTGGGTGGAGACGGGGGGGGGTCTGGGTGGAGACGGGAGGGGCTCTGGGTGGAGACGGGGGGGGGGGTCTGGGTGGAGACGGGAGGGGCTCTGGGTGGAGACGGGGGCATCTGGGGTGGAGACGGGGGGGTGTCAGGGGTGGGGATGTGGGGGGGGGCACAGTGAGCAGTAAGGGGTGTTCAAGGTGAGGGGAGTGGGGGGGTAAGGGAGGGACGGTGGGGCAGGATGGGAGGGGGTTGTGTGTGGCGAGCAGGGGAATGGAGTCCGCTGAATGCCAGTCCTGCCACTGGAAAAGTGCGGGTTTCGGCTCGGCAAACTCACCCTGTGGCTCCGGTGGCTGTTTTACAAGTGAGGCAAAGGCAGATCCCACCAATCAGCTCCAGAGATCCACCAGCCCAACCAATGTAGAGGCCAGGACCAAGTTCATACCTGGAAGCAGAGAGAGAGAGACAGATTACCATAGTAACCAGATTACCAACCAGATTACCATAGTAACCAGATTACCATAGTAACCAGATTACTAACAAGATTAACACAGTAACCAGCACTGGCAATTCAGGGTCAATGTGAACGCAAACAGCAGCAGAACATCAACCACACCGTCTACACCCACACCGTCTACACCCACACCGTCTACACCCACACCGTCTACACCCACACCGTCTACACCCACACCGTCTGCACCCACACCGTCTACACCCACACCGTCTACACCCACACCGTCTGCACCCACACCGTCTCCACCCACACCGTCTACACCCACACCGTCTACACTCACACCGTCTACACCCACACCGTCTGCACCCACACCGTCTCCACCCACACCGTCTACACCCACACCGTCTGCACCCACACCGTCTACACCCACACCGTCTGCACCCACACCGTCTGCGCCCACACCGTCTACACCCACACCGTCTGCACCCACACCGTCTGCACCCACACCGTCTGCGCCCACACCGTCTACACCCATACCGTCTGCACCCACACTGTCTACACCCACACCGTCTGCACCCACACCGTCTACACCCACACCGTCTGCACCCACACCGGCTACACCCACACCGTCTGCACCCACACCGTCTACACCCACACCGTCTGCACCCACACCGTCTGCACCCACACCGTCTACACCCACACCGTCTACACCCACACCGGCTACACCCACACCGTCTACACCCACACCGGCTACACCCACACCGTCTACACCCAAACCGTCTGCACCCACACCGTCTGCACCCACACCGTCTGCACCCACACCGTCTACACCCACACCGTCTGCACCCACACCGTCTACATCCACACCGTCTACACCCAAACCGTCTACACCCACACCGTCTGCACCCACACCGTCTGCACCCAAACCGTCTGCACCCCAACATCCCCAACTCTCCCAACACTCATAAACCCCCAACATTCCCAAAACCTACAACACACCCAACAACCACAAAACCCCCAAAAACACCCAACACCCAAACCACCCCCAACAGCCTCAACACCCCCATCACCCACAATAACCCCAACACCCACAACACCCACAACACCCACAAAAACCATAAAACCCCCAAAAACACCCCCAACACCCCCAACATCCCCAACACCCCCAACTGTCCCAACACCCCCAACACCCTAAACACCCACAACACCCCCAACACCCACAACACCCCCAACACCCACAACACCCCCAACACGAACAACACCCCCAACCGTCCGAACACCCCAACACCCGCAACACCCCCAACACCCCCAACACCCCCAACACCCACAACACCCCCAACACCCCCAGCACCCACAACACCCACAACACCCACAACACCCACAACACCCCCAACACCCCCAGCACCCACAACACCCACAACACCCCCAACACCCCCAACACCCACAACACCCACAACTGTAACAATACCCCCAACACCCCCAACACCCCCAACACCCGCAACACTCACAACACCCACAACACCCCCAACACCCACAACACCCCCAACACCCCCAACACCCACAACACCCCCAACACCCCCAACACCCACAACACCCCCAACACTCCCAACACCCACAACAGCCTCAACACCCCCATCACCCACAATAACCCCAACACCCACAGCACCCACAAAAACACCCAACACCCCCAACACCCACAACACCCCCAACACCCACAACACCCACAACAGCCACAACACCCCCAACACCCACAACACCGTCACACATACTGTGTCCACACTTTCACTCACACACACTCCTGTTAAACTGTGTCCCCACACTGACACTCACACACACTCCTGTTAAACTGTGTGTCCACACTGTCACTCACACACACTCCTGTTAAACTGTGTCCCCACACTGTCACTCACACACACTCCTGTTAAACTGTGTGTCCACACTGTCACTCACACACACTCCTGTTAAACTGTGTCCCCACACTGTCACTCACACACACTCCTGTTAAACTGTGTGTCCACACTGTCACTCACACACACTCCTGTTAAACTGTGTGTCCACACTGTCACTCACACACACTCCTGTTAAACTGTGTGTCCACACTGACACTCACACACACTCCTGTTAAACTGTGTGTCCACACTGTCACTCACACACACTCCTGTTAAACTGTGTGTCTACACTGACACTCACACACACTCCTGTTAAACTGTGTGTCCACACTGTCACTCACACACACTTCAGTGAAACTGTGTGTCCACACTGTCACTCACACACACTCCTGTTAAACTGTGTGTCCACACTGTCACTCACGCACACTCCTGTTAAACTGTGTCCCCACACTGACACTCACACACACTCCTGTTAAACTCTGTGTCCACACTGTCACTCACACACACTCCTGTTAAACTGTGTGTCCACACTGTCACTCACACACACTCCTGTTAAACTCTGTGTCCACACTGTCACTCACACACACTCCTGTTAAACTGTGTGTCCACACTGACACTCACACACACTCCTGTTAAACTGTGTGTCCACACTGTCACACACACACACTCCTGTTAAACTGTCCCCACACTGTCACTCACACACACTCCTGTTAAACTGTGTGTCCACACTGACACTCACACACACTCCTGTTAAACTGTGTGTCCACACTGTCACTCACACACACTTCAGTGAAACTGTGTGTCCACACTGTCACTCACACACACTCCTGTTAAACTGTGTGTCCACACTGTCACTCACGCACACTCCTGTTAAACTGTGTCCCCACACTGACACTCACACACACTCCTGTTAAACTGTGTGTCCACACTGACACTCACACACACTCCTGTTAAACTGTGTGTCCACACTGACACTCACACACACTCCTGTTAAACTGTGTGTCCACACTGACACTCACACACACTCCTGTTAAACTGTGTGTCCACACTGTCACTCACACACACTCCTGTTAAACTGTGTGTCCACACTGACACTCACACACACTCCTGTTAAACTGTGTGTCCACACTGTCACTCACACACACTCCTGTTAAACTCTGTGTCCACACTGTCACTCCCACACACTCCTGTTAAACTGTGTGTCCACACTGTCACTCACACACACTCCTGTTAAACTGTGTGTCCACACTGTCACTCACACACACTCCTGTTAAACTGTGTGTCCACACTGACACTCACACACACTCCTGTTAAACTGTGTGTCCACACTGTCACTCACACACACTCCTGTTAAACTCTGTGTCCACACTGTCACTCCCACACACTCCTGTTAAACTGTGTGTCCACACTGTCACTCACACACACTCCTGTTAAACTGTGTGTCCACACTGACACTCACACACACTCCTGTTAAACTGTGTGTCCACACTGACACTCACACACACTCCTGTTAAACTGTGTGTCCACACTGACACTCACACACACTCCTGTTAAACTGTGTGTCCACACTGACACTCACACACACTCCTGTTAAACTGTGTGTCCACACTGACACTCACACACACTTCTGTTAAACTGTGTGTCCACACTGACACTCACACACACTCCTGTTAAACTGTGTGTCCACACTGACACTCACACACACTCCTGTTAAACTGTGTGTCCACACTGACACTCACACACACTCCTGTTAAACTGTGTGTCCACACTGTCACTCCCACACACTCCTGTTAAACTGTGTGTCCACACTGTCACTCCCACACACTCCTGTTAAACTGACACTTAAACTGAATATTGTGCCACAGTCAGATCTCCTGTCTCTCAAAGACAGCATGTTATGCTTGGATGATTCTGATCAGGAGGATTGTCAGAGTGTACCTGTGTTCTCCCTGATAAAGCCCTTCTCACAGCAAGCTGTAACTTACTTAGTTCCAGGGTAGATTGGATCATAGAACTGCACCGTCACATTGTATGCATACCAGGAAACAGGAACCATGGCACACAAAGCTGTTGGAGAAACACAGAACCATCAAACACATGACATGTACCGCAGAGAGGGTTCACACTCGCCAACTCACACTCACCAACTCACACTCGCCAACTCACTCTCGCCAACTCACACTCGCCAACTCAAACACGCCAACTCACACTCGCCAACTCACACTCGCCAACTCACTCTCACCAACTCACAGTCACCAACTAACAATCGCCAACTCACACCCGCCAACTCACACTCGCCAGCTCACACTCGCCAACTCACACTCATCAACTCACAACCGCCAACTCACACTCGCCAACTCACACTCACCAACTCACACTCGCCAACTCACACTCGCCAACTCACACTCACCAACTCACAGTCGCCAACTCACAACCGCCAACTCACACTCGCCAACTCACACTCGCCAACTCACACTCACCAACTCACACTCGCCAACTCACAGTCGCCAACTCACACTCACCAACTCACACTCGCCAACTCATACTCGCCACCCCACACTCGCCAACTCACACTCGCCAACCTACAGTCGCCAACTCACACTCACCAACTCACACTCGCTAACTCACAACTGCCAACTCACACTCACCAACTCACACTCACCAACTCACAACCGCCAACCGACTCTCGCCAACTCACACTTACCAACTCACACTCACCAACTCACACTCACCAACTCACACTCACCAACTCACAACCGCCAACTCACACTCACCAACTCACAACCGCCAACCGACACTCGCCAACTCACACTCACCAACTCACACTCGCCAACTCACACTCACCAACTCACAGTCGCCAACTCACACTCGCCAACTCACACTCGCCAACTCACACTGGCCAACTCACACTCACCAACTCACACTCGCCAACTCACAGTCACCAACTCAACCACGCCAACTCACACTCAGCAACTCACACTCGCCAACTCACACTCACCAAGTCACAACCGCCAACCAACACTCGCCAACTGACACTCACCAACTGACACTCACCAACTCACACTCACCAACTGACACTCACCAACTCACACTCGCCAACTCACACCATGTCAAACTCTCCCAACTCACACCCCCAACTCACTTTGCCAACCTTACCTCACAGCTGGCTCTCCCTCCCTCATGCGCCCCCCCATCACTGTCTCCCCCTCACCACTCAGGCCCGCCATCCATCCCAGTGTATGTTCCCCCCGCCAGTTCACCCACTACACGTCACATCCCCGTCCCACCTCCCACCCCACCCCCCCCCCCTCTCCCCGATCAGTGAGAGGTCAGTGCACACTCCCCAATATCACCGCAACACAATGGAGGAATCCCCAGTGATTCCCTCCAGCTGGCCACTCACCCGCCACAATAAACAGAGCTCCTCCAGCCGTGGCAATCTTCGCCTTGACGATGGGGTCAGTGTTCCCCAATAAGGTGCATTTCAGTCCAAACAAAGTGATAATTGCAGCAAAAAACCCCATCAGGATGGAGATAATCATCAGGGCCTGGGAGGCACGGACATAGTCTGAAGACAAGACAGAGATCAGTCTGAGCATCCAGGGGTCAAGTCATCGCAGCGTCATCAAGAAAATCAATAGCAGCCAATCCCCAAAAGCCTCCCAACTGACCTACAGATCACCACATGGTGATCCAATCACCTTAACACACAGATATCCAGTGTCCAATCACATTAACACTCAGATATCCAGTGTCCAATCACATTAACACTCAGATATCCAGTGTCCAATCACTTTAACACACAGATACCCAGCGTCCAATCACCTTAACACTCAGATACCCAGCGTCCAATCACCTTAACACTCAGATATCCAGTGTCCAATCACCTTAACACTCAGATATCCAGTGTCCAATCACCTTAACACTCAGATATCCAGTGTCCAATCACCTTAACACTCAGATATCCAGCGTCCAATCACATTAACACACAGATACCCAGTGTCCAATCACATTAACACACAGATACCCAGTGTCCAATCACATTAACACACAGATACCCAGCGTCCAATCACATTAACACACAGATATCCAGTGTCCAATCACATTAACACACAGACATCCAGTGTCCAATCACATTAATACACAGATACCCAGCGTCCAATCACATTAATACACAGATACCCAGTGTCCAATCACATTAACACACAGATACCCAGTGTCCAATCACATTAACACACAGATATCCAGTGTCCAATCACATTAACACACAGATACCCAGCGTCCAATCACATTAACGCACAGATACCCAGCGTCCAATCACATTAACGCACAGATACCCAGCGTCCAATCACATTAATACACAGATATCCAGTGTCCAATCACATTAACACACAGATACCCAGCGTCCAATCACATTAACGCACAGATACCCAGCGTCCAATCACATTAACACACAGATACCCAGTGTCCAATCACATTAACACACAGATACCCAGCGTCCAATCACATTAACACACAGATATCCAGCGTCCAATCACATTAATACACAGATATCCAGCGTCCAATCACATTAATACACAGATATCCAGTGTCCAATCACATTAACTGACTAAGTCCTGCCCTAATTCAATCTAGCAAAATGCATCACCTCGCATTTGTCTAAATTAAACTCCATCTGCCATTCGTCAGCCCACTGGCCCAATTGATCAAGCTCCCATTTCAATTGGAGATAACTTTCTTCACTGTCCACTATGCCACCAATCTTGGTGTCATCTGCAAACTTACTAACCGTGCCCCCTATATTCTCATCCAAATCATTAATATAAATGACAAATCACAGTGGACCCAGCACCGATCCTTGAGGCACACCGCTGGTCTCCAGTTTGAAAAACAACTCTCTACAACCGCCCTCTGACTTCTATCAAGAAGCTAATTTTGTATCCATTTAGCTAGCCCACGCTGGATCCCGTGAGATTTAACCTTATGCAACAACCTGCCATGCGGTACCTTGTCAAAGGCCTTGTTCAACTCCATGTAGACAACATCAACTGCACTGCCCTCATCTACCTTCTTGGTTACCTCTTCAAAAAACTCAGTCAAATTAAATTAACACACAGATATCCAGTATCCAATCAAATTAACACACAGATATCCAGTGTCCAATTAAATTAACACTCAGATATCCAGTGTCCAATCACAGTAACACACAGATATCCAGTGTCCAATCACAGTAACACACAGATAACCAGCGTCCAATCACATTAACACACAGATATCCAGTGTCCAATCACATTAACACACAGATATCCAGTGTCCAATCACATTAACGCACAGATACCCAGCGTCCAATCACATTAACACACAGATACCCAGCGTCCAATCACATTAACACACAGATACCCAGCGTCCAATCACATTAACACTCAGATACCCAGCGTCCAATCACATTAACACACAGATACCCAGCGTCCAATCACATTAACACACAGATATCCAGTGTCCAATCACATTAACACACAGATATCCAGTGTCCAATCACATTAACACTCAGATATCCAGTGTCCAATCACATTAACACACAGATATCCAGTATGATGATACTCTGGTATTTCGATGTATTTTACGTGTAAGGCAGGGCTGCTTTAAGAGACATTGTTTCATTACACTGGTCAATTTAGCTGGGGAAACAGACATCTCAGGAGCTGAGAGTGAAGGATAATCACTGATTTTAACTGGGAATGTGCTACTTTGTGGAGTTAACAGACCCTTTCTTTATTTGTTTTATTCATCCGTGGGACATGGGCGTCGCTGGCTGGACCAGCATTTATTGCCCATCCCTAGTTGCCCTTTGAGGGCAGCTGAGAGTCAACCACATTGCTGTGGTTCTGGAGTCACATGTAGGCCAGACCGGGTAAGGACGGCAGATTTCCTTCCCGAAAGTGAACCAGATGGGTTTTTCCGACAATGGATAATCAGTAGACTCTTAATTCCAGATTTTTTTTATTGACTTTAAATTCCACCATCTGCCGTGGCGGGATTCGAACCCGGGTCCCCAGAACATTAGCTGAGTTTCTGGATTAATACTCTAGCCATAATACCATTAGACCATTGGCTCCACTTCATTTTAGGCTCTCCTGGGTTTTAAGACTAGGTATGCAGAGTCGTATGAGTTTTTGATTAGGTTGGTTGACAGGAACAGTGGTTAATGGGGGGAGCTCAGCTTGCAGGGAAAGAGAGATTTGTTTCCTTTCTTTAAAATAAAGAGCAGTAGCTGCCTTATGCTGTTGGAAGAAAGAAGTGACTCTCCGTTTCTCTCTTTCTGAAAGCTCCAGGGCTGAACAGTTTCTTCCCTGCTGCTGTCAAACTTTTGAATGGACTTACCTTGCATTCAGTTGATCTTTCTCTACACCCTAGCTATAACTGTAACACTACATTCTGCACCCTCTCCTCTCCTTCTCTATGAAGGGTATGTTTTGTCTGTACAGGGCGCAAGAAACAATACTTTTCACTGTACGTTAATACATGTGACAAGAATAAATCAAATCAAATCAAAAATGCCTATGTTTTGCCAACAAATAATAAAGAGGGGCTCAAGTCTATAAGAGGAATAGAGCTTGAATTGTAACTCATAGTGATAGGTTAGCAGTTAAGAATTGTATATTGTCATGTTTAAGTATTATTTAATTGTTAAAAGTTAAACTAATTCATTTCTTATATTCAAACTGTGTTGATAAATAGTTTTTTTTGACAAAAAGCTTCCTAATTTGTCAATAGAATTACACTTGGAGTGAAATATCCTATCCTTACATCAATGCCAAAATAGAAAATTGTTGGAGTCTAGTCTGGCTTCCTAATATACCCTGGGGTTTCTGATCTGGAACCAAAAAAAGGTTGGGGGCTCTTTTCCTGGAATAAGTTTAAGTAAAGTTTATTTATTAGTGTCACAAGTAGGCTTACATTAGCACTGGAATAAAGTTCACAGTGAAAATCCCCTCGTCGCCACACTCCGATGCCTGTTCGGGTAACACTGAGGGAGAATTTAGCACGGCCAATGCTCCCTTAACCAGCACGTCTTTCAGAATGTGGGAGGAAACCCACGCAGACACAGGGAGAACGTGCAAACTCCACACAATGACCCAAGCAGGGAATCGAACCCGGGTCCCTGGCGCTGTGAGGCAGCAGTGCTAACCACTGTGCCAATCTAAAACAGTGGTTGTTGAGGTGTTGGTGTTTTCTTCTCCAGATGTTACCTTCGGTTAGTTTAAATAGGGAGCGTCTTGTGGAAAAATGGCTCATTCAGTGGCTAACAATTTCCTGGGTATGGAAGAAATCGCTTGAGGTGATTACAAAACCTGGTTGAAACAATGCTTTTGGATTTGACAAGCAAGTTGTCGTTGACTCTACCTGAAGGGGCAAGGAAGACAGAGATAGTCACAGCGATATCTCAGCATTTACTTTTGCCAGCGACACAGTGTGAAACACTGGCTAAAAATGGCTAAAATCCAATTCCAAATGTAACAGCTGGAATTAGAGATCTGATCAAAGATTGTTTCTGATAACTGAACCTCAACCTCTGTATCTTTACTCTTTGAATTCTCCTTCCCCTGTCTCAATCTGTGGCTTTGTGATCTTGTTACTACAGTCGGGAAACATCCCAAGATACGCTCCTTGCGAAACCTTACTTGATTGATTTTCCACTGGCTTTTCAAGCACAGTAGGCATCACTCCCACCTGTGACCCAGCGATATCATTACCCAGGATAAACTCAGTTCCCTGGAGGAGATCATTTTTCTATACTCACCACTTTTCACTGGACTCTCTAACCTTACCTTACATAATGGAACAGATTCTTTCCATCATTAATTCCAACTTTTACCACCTTTCCTGGCAATACTTGTTCTGAACTGCGTATCTCCTCATCTCTCACCGTTAAAGATTGACTTGATCCTGCGTCCCTTAAGATCTTAACTTCTTTACCTACTCCTCCTGGTACACGTGAGTGAACCTTTGGGTGGCAGGGTGGCACAGTGGTTAGCACTGCTGCCTCACAGCGCCAGGGACACGGGTTCAATCCCAGCCTCGGGTTACTGTCTGTGCGGAGTCTGCACATTATCCCCGTGTCTGCGTGGGTTTCCTCCGGGTGCTCCGGTTTCCTCCCACACTCCAAAAATGTGTGGGTCAGGTTGATTGGCCATGCTAAATTGCTCCTTCGTGTTAAAGGGATGTTGGGGGGATTAGAAGGATAAATGTGTGGAGGTGGGGCCAGGGTGGGATTGTTGTTGGTGCAGGCTCGATGGGCTGAATGGCCTCCTTCTACACTGTAAGGATTCTATGGTTCTTACCCACAAAGATAAACTCTTTAAAGAGATCAGGGACTTAATTATCAATCCACTGGTGACCGACCTCCATTCAGAAAAAGACCCTTCTAGAACCACTCTCTGTCTTCTGCAGGCAAGCCAGATCTGAATCCACAAGGCAACAGCCCCTTGGATCCCATGCCCTCTCACTTTCTCAAGAAGTCTTGCATGGGGGACCTTATTGAATGCTTTGCTGAAGTCCATGTAAACCACATCCACCGCTTTTCCTTCGTCAATCTGTTTAGTCACATTTTCAAAGAACTCCACCAGGCTCGCAAGGCACGATCTGCCTTTGACAAAGCCATGCTGAGTATTCTTGAGCATACTAAACCTCTCTAAATGCTCATAAATCTTGACAAAGATAACTTTGGTTTGTCATTTTGGGGGTCTAAAAGTGAAAAGAAATGGTTGGACTTAGTGAAGGAAATTTTTTGTTATTCGTTCATGGGTGTCGCTGGCTGGGCCAGCATTTATTGCCCATCCCATGTTGCCCAAGGGCAGCTGAGAGTCAACCACATTGCTGTGGCTCTGGAGTCACATGTAGGCCAGACCGGGTAAGGACAGCAGATTTCCTTCCCGAAAGGACATGAGTGAACCAGATGGGTTTTTCCAACAGTCAACAATGGTTTCATGGTCATCCTAGGCCCGTAACAAGCTTTTGTTTAATTTGAACAAACCAATGACGGGAATCACATTACTGACCTCCTTCCGCAACAATTCTTCGATGAGTCATAGAGTCATCAAGGTTTACAGCATGGAAACAGGCCCTTCGGCCCAACTTGTCCATGCCGCCCTTTTTTTTAAACCCCTAAGCTAATCCCAATTGCCCGCATTTGGCCCAAATCCCTCTGTACCCATCGTACCCATGTAACTATCTAAATGCTTTTTAAAGGACAAAATTGTACCCGCCTCTACTACTGCCTCTGCCAGCTCGTTCCAGACACTCACCACCCTCTGTGTGAAATAATTGCCCCTCTGGACATTTTTGTATCTCTCCCCTCTCACCTTAAACCTATGCCCTCTAGTTTTAGACTCCCCTACCTTTGGGAAAAGATATTGTCTATCTAGCTGATCTGTGCCCCTCATTATTTTATAGACCTCTATAAGATCACCCCTCAGCCTTCTACGCTCCAGAGAAAAACGTCCCAGTCTATTCAGCCTCTCATAACTCAATCCATCAATTCCCGGTAGCATCCGAGTAAATCGTTTCGAGGTTTCCAAGTTATTCTCCACAATTACAACAGGGGGCTTTGTGGAAAAGAGAGCTTCAGTTTATCTTTATTCTCTTTGCCATGCCAATCTGCCACTTAAGAACATAAGAACATAAGAAATAGGAGCAGGAGTAGGCCATCTAGCCCCTCGAGCCTGCCCCGCCATTCAATAAGATCATGGCTGATCTGACGTGGATCAGTACCACTTACCCGCCTGATCCCCATAACCCTTAATACCCTTACCGATCAGGAATCCATCCATCCGCGCTTTAAACATATTCAGCGAGGTAGCCTCCACCACCTCAGTGGGCAGAGAATTCCAGAGATTCACCACCCTCTGGGAGAAGAAGTTCCTCCTCAACTCTGTCTTAAACCGACCCCCCTTTATTTTGAGGCTGTGTCCTCTAGTTTTAACTTCCTTACTAAGTGGAAAGAATCTCTCCGCCTCCACCCTATCCAGCCCCCGCATTATCTTATAAGTCTCCATAAGATCCCCCCTCATCCTTCTAAACTCCAACGAGTACAAACCCAATCTCCTCAGCCTCTCCTCATAATCCAAACCCCTCATCTCCGGTATCAACCTGGTGAACCTTCTCTGCACTCCCTCCAATGCCAATATATCCTTCCTCATATAAGGGGACCAATACTGCACACAGTATTCCAGCTGCGGCCTCACCAATGCCCTGTACAGGTGCATCAAGACATCCCTGCTTTTATATTCTATCCCCCTCGCAATATAGGCCAACATCCCATTTGCCTTCTTGATCACCTGTTGTACCTGCAGACTGGGCTTTTGCGTCTCATGCACAAGGACCCCCAGGTCCCTTTGCACGGTAGCATGTTTTAATTTGTTTCCATTGAGATAGGAATCCCATTTGTTATTATTTCCTCCAAAGTGTATAACCTCGCATTTCTCAACGTTGTACTCCATTTGCCATATCCTCGCCCACTCACTCAGCCTGTCCAAATCTCTCTGCAGATCTTCTCCGTCCTCCACACGATTCACTTTTCCACTTATCTTTGTGTCGTCTGCAAACTTCGTTACCCTATACTCCGTCCCCTCCTCCAGATCATCTATATAAATGGTAAACAGTTGCGGCCCGAGTACCGATCCCTGCGGCACTAGTTACCTTCCTCCAACCGGAAAAACACCCATTTATTCCGACTCTTTGCTTCCTGTCGGATAGCCAGTCCCCAATCCACTTTAACACACTCCCCCCAACTCCGTGTGCCCTAATCTTCTTCAGCAGCCTTTTATGGGGCACCTTATCAAACGCCTTTTGGAAATCCAAAAACACCGCATCCACCGGTTCTCCTCCATCAACCGCCCTAGTCACATCTTCATAAAAATCCAACATGTTCGTCAAGCACGACTTTCCCCTCATGAATCCATGCTGCGTCTGATTGATCGAACCATTTCTATCCAGATGCCCTGCTATCTCCTCTTTAATAATGGATTCCAGCATTTTCCCTACTACAGACGTTAAGCTGACCGGCCTATAGTTACCCGCCTTTTGTCTCCTTCCTTTTTTAAACAGCGGCGTAACATTAGCCGTTTTCCAATCAACCGGCACTACCCCAGAATGCAACGAGTTTTGATAAATAATCACTAACGCATCCACTATTACCTCTGACATTTCTTTCAATACCCTGGGATGCATTCCATCCGGACCCGGGGACTTGTCCACCTTCAGTCCCATTAGTCTACCCCGCACTGCCTCTCTGGTAACATTAATTGTATTAAGTATTTCTCCTGCTGCCAACCCTCTATCGTTAATATTTGGCAAACTATTTGTGTCCTCCACCGTGAAGACCGACACAAAAAACTTATTTAAAGACTCAGCCATATCCTCATTTCCCACTATTAACTCCCCCCTCTCGTCCTCCAAGGGTCCAACATTCACTCTAGCCACTCTATTCCTTTTTATATATTTATAAAAACTTTTACTATCATTTTTTATATTAATTGCTAGCCTAGCTTCATAGTCTATCCTTCCTTTCTTTATCGCTTTCTTAGTCTCTCTTTGTTGTTTCTTAAATTTTTCCCAATCACTTGTTTCTCCACTATTTTTGGCCACTCTGTACGCAGCTGTTACACAAGGGAACAAAAGGAACAAAGTGGAGCACTTCCTCCATAAGAACAAGTGGTCCTGTACGCTGTACCCCATTGCACCTCTTCATTCTCCCACTGAGCCAATCTCGCCTGATTTCACAGAATCATAGAATCCCTACATTGTGGAAGGAAGCCATTCAGCCATCGAGTCTGCACTGACTCTCTGACAGAGTACCTTACTTAGGCCAATCCCCCTGCCCTATATCCATAACCCCAAATAGTTTCCCCACTAATCCACCTAACCTATACATCTTTGGACACAAGGGGCAATTTAACATGGCAATCCAATAAACTTGCAGATCATTGAACATTAAGGGGCAATTTAGTATGGCCAATCCACCTAACCTACACATCTTTGAACACTGAGGGACAATTTGACATGGCAAATCCACCTAACCTGCACATCTTTGGACACTAAGGGACAATTTAGCATGGCCAATCCACCTAACCTGCACATCCTTGGACACTAAGGGACAATTTGACATGGCCAATCCACCTAACCTGCACATCTTTGGACACTAAGGGACAATTTGACATGGCCAATCCACCTAACCTGCACATCTTTGGACACTAAGGGGCAATTCAACATGGCAATCCACCTAACCTGCACATCTTTGGACACTAAGGGACAATTTACCATGAGCATCTAAAACGCAGGACCTCAGGGTAGTAGTCTCAGGATTACTCCCCATGCCACATGCTGGTGAGGCTTGGACAGGCAGATAGTACAGTTGAATATGTGGCTATAGAGCTTATGTAGGAGGAAGGGCTTTAGATATATGGATAACTGGGATGTCTTCAGGGGAAGGTGGGTAAAAGAAAGATGGGTTGTCCCTAAACTGGAGCATCACCAGTTTCCTGGACAGGAGGTTTGCTCGTGCTATTCGGAAGGGTTTAAATGAGTGTGGCAGGCGATAAGTGTAGAGACTGGGGAAAAAAGTGTGACTGAGATTTACATGGATGATTTGGAGTTGGGGACCAAGTGTAGTGTGTCAAAATTCGCAGATGACACTAAAATGGGTGGCAGAGCAAAGTGTGCAGAGGATGCTGAAAATCTGCAAAGGGATATAGATAGTCTAAGTGAGTGGGCGAGGGTCTGGCAGATGGAGTACAATGTTGGTAAAGGTGAGGTCATTCATTTTGGTATGAATAACAGCAAAATGGACTATTATTTAAATGGTAAAAAATTGCAGCATGCTGCTGTGCAGAGGGACCTGGGTGTCCTTGTGCAGGAATCTCAGGGAGTTGGTTTGCAGATGCAGCAGGTAATTAAGAAGGCAAATGAAATTTTGCCCTTCATTGTTAGAGGAATGGAGTTTGAAAACAGCGAGGTTATGTTGCAGCTGTATAAGGAGCTGGTGAGGCCACACCTGGAGTACTGTGTACAGTTTTGGTCTCCTTACTTGAGAAAGGATATACTGGCACTGGAGGGGATGCAGAGGAGATTCACTAGGTTGATTCCGGAGTTGAGAGGGTTGGCTTGTGAGGAGAGACTGAGTAGACTGAGTACTCATTGGAATTCAGAAGAATGAGGGAAGATCTTATAGAAACATATAAGATTATGAAGGGAATAGATAAGATAGAAGCAGGGAAGTTGTTTCCACTGACGGGTGAAACTAGAACTAGGGGGCATAGCCTCAAAATAAGGGGAAGCAGATTTAGGACTGAGTTGAGGAGGAACTTCTTCACACAAAGGGTTGTGAATCTGTGGAAATCCCTGCCCAGTGAAGCAGTTGAGGCTACCTCATTGAATGTTTTTAAGGCGAGGATAGATAAACTTTTGAACAGTAAAGGAATTAAGGGTTATGGTGAGCGGGCGGGTAAGTGGAGCTGAGTCCACGAAAAGATCAGCCACGATCTTATTGAATGGCGGAGCAGGCTCGAGGGGCCAGATGGCCTACTCCTGCTCCTAGTTCTTATATTCTTTTGTTCTTATAAATATAGCACAGAGTAAGAGTAGGCAGTGGGTCGGTCTGGAGTGTGTTTGCTTCAATGCAAGAAGCATAACAGGTGAGACAGATGAACTGAGACACCGGATTACTGGATGGATTTATGATGTTATTGCAATTACGGAGACATGGTTAAAGGAGGGACAGGATTGGAAACTCAACATTCCAGGATATCGTTGTTTTAGATGGGACAGAAGGGGAAACAAAAGGGGTGGATTTGCGGATAGCGATGAGGATCATCAGAGGGATATAGATCAGTTGGAGACTTGAGCGGAGAGATGGCAGATGGAGTTTAATCCGGACAAATGTGAGGTAATGCATTTTGGAAGTTCTAATACAGACAGGAAATATACAGTAAATGGCAGAACCCTTAAGAGTATTGATAGGCAAAGGGATCTGGGTGTACAGGTACACAGGTCACTGAAAGTGGCAATGCAGGTGGAGAAGGTAGTCAAGAAGGCAGGCGGCATGCTTGCCTTCATCGGCCAGGGTATTGAGTTTAAAAATTGGCAAGTCATGTTGCAGCTTTATAGAACTTTAGTTAGGCCGCACTTGGAATATAGTGTTCAATTCTGGTCGCCACACTACCAGAAGGATGTGGAGGCTTTGGAGAGGGTACAGAAAAGATTTACCAGGATGTTGCCTGGTATGGAGGGTGTTAACTATGAGGAGAGGTTGGAGAAACTTGGTTTGTTCTCACTGGAACGACGGAGGTTGGGGGGCGACCTGATAGAAATCTACTAGATTATGAGGGGCATGGACAGAGTGGATAGTCAGAAGCTTTTTCCCAGGGTGGAAGAGTCAATTACTAGGGAGCACAGGTTTAAGGTGCGAGGGGCAAGGTTTAAAGGAGATGTACGAGGCAGGTTTTGTACACAGAGGGTGGTGGGTGCCTGGAACTTGCTGCCGGGGGAGGTAGTGGAAGCAGATACGATAGTGACTTTTAAGGAGTGTCTTGACAAATACATGAACAGGATGGGAATAGAGGGATATGGTCCCCGGAAGGGTAGAGGGTTTTAGTTCAGTCAGGCAGCATGGTTGGTGCAGGCTTGGAGGGCCGAAGGGCCTGTTCCTGTGCTGTAATTTTCTTTGTTCTTTGGTTGGGGGGGTTACATTGCTGATTAGGGAGCAGATCACAGCTATGTTGAGGGAGGAGACATTGGAGGGATCTTGCAGTGAGGCATTATGCGTGGAGCTCAGGAATAGGAAGGGTGAGATCACAATGTTGGGAGTGAACTATAGACCTCCTAATAGCCCGCAGGAGACAGTTGTGTAGTCAGATACTGAAAAGGTGTGAAAAAAGCAGGGTGGGTGTGATGGGTGACTTTAACTTCCCCCATATTGACTGGGAATCCCTGACAGCCAAGGTTCGGATGGAGAGGAAATTGTTGTGTGCCCAGAGGGGCTTTTTGATGCAACATGTTGACAATCCAACCAGGGAGGGGGCCAGACTAGACTTGGTGTTGGGGAATGAGCCAGGTCAGGTGATCGATGATTCAGTGGGGGAGCATTTTGGGCTTAGCGACCATAATTCCATAAGATTTCGGGTAGTCATGGATAAGGACAAGAGTGGCCCTCAGGTAAGGGTGCTTAATTGGATGAGGGCCAACTACGGGGCGGCATGGTAGCACAGTGGTTAGCACTGCTGCTTCACAGCTCCAGGGACCTGGGTTCGATTCCCGGCTTGGGTCACTGTCTGTGTGGAGTTTGCACATTCTCCTCGTGTCTGCGTGGGCTTCCTCCGGGTGCTCCGGTTTCCTCCCATCGTCCAAAGATGTGCGGGTTAGGTTGATTGGCCATGCTGAAAATTGCCCTTAGTGTCCTGAGATGTGTAGGTTAGAGGGATTACTGGGTGGATATGGGGGTAGGGGCTGGGTGGGATTGTGGTCGGTGCAGACTCGATGGGCCGAATGGCCTCTTTCTGTACTGTAGGACTTCTATGATTCTATTTCTATGATTCTACATCCAAATTAGACAGGAACTGAGGCATATGGATTCAGAGCGGCTATTTGAGGGTAAATCCATGTTTAGCATGTGGGATGCTTTTAAAGGCCTGTTGATTCAGGCATATCCCCGCAAAAATGAAGGACAGTAATGGCAGGATTCGGGAATCATATAATCTCTACAGTGCAGAAGGAAGCCACTTGGTGCATTGAGTCTGTACCGACCACAATCCCACCCAGACCCTATTCCCATAACCCCAAGTATTTACCCTGCTAATTCCCCTGACACTAAGGGTCAATTTACCATGGCCAATCAACCCAACCTGCACATCTTTGGACTGCAGGAGGAAACCGGAGCACCCGGAGGAAACCCACGCAGACACGGGGAGAATGTGCAACCTCCACACAGACGGAGACCCCAGGCCGGAATCGAACCCGGGTCCCTGGTGGTGTGAGGCAGGAGTGCCAACCACTGCGCCACCGTGCCGCCCCAGCGCCTGAACCGTCGATGACAAGGAAAGGTTTAAGCTTAGTCAAAGGAAAAAGGAATATACAATAGGTCTATGCATCTAAAAACTGACAAAGCCCAAGAGGAAAGTAGGAAGGAACCTAAACGTGGAATTAGGAGGGTTAAAAGGAACCATAAATGTCTTTCGCAAACAGGGTCAAGGAAAATCCCATGGCTTTTTATGCATATATTAGGAGCAAGAGGGTGGCAAGAGGAAGAGTAGGCCCACTCAAGGACAATGGAGGGAAGTTATGCGTGGAGCCACAGGAAGTAGGTGAAATTGTTAATGAGTACTTTGTATCGGTATTCACCAAGGAGAAGGACATGACGGATGTTGAGGTCAGAGATAGGTGTGTGAATGTTCTTGAGAACATCAATATATCAAAAGGAGGAAGTGTTGAGTATCCTAAATTGCATTAAGATGGACAAGTGCCCGGGCTGGATGGGATCTGTCCCAGGATCTATCCTGCAGGAGGCAAGGGGAGAAAGAGCTGGGGCCTTAACAGATATCTTCACAACAGGCGAGGTTCCAGAGGACTGGAGAATGGTCAATGTTGTTCCCTTCTTTGAGAAAGGAAGCAGGGATAATCCAGCAAAGTATAGGCCAGTGAGTCTGACGTCAGTAGTGGGGAAACTTTTGGAGAGGATACTGAGGGACAGGATATATGCACATTTGGAGGAAAATGGACTAGGTAGTAACAGGCCGCAAGGTTTTGTATGGGGAAGGTCATGTCTCACCAACTTGACTGAATATTTTGAAGAGGTGACAAGGATAATTGATGAGGGAAGGGCTGTAGTTTATATGGACTTTAGTAAGGCGTTTGACAAGGTTCCACATGGCAGACTGGTACAAAAACTAAAATCACATGGGATTCGGGGTGGGCTGGCTAGATAGATAAAGAACTGGCTTGGTTATAGAAGACAGAGAGTAGCGGTGGAAGGGTGTTTTTTAGAATGGAGACCTGTAGCTAGTGGTGTTCCGCGGGGATCAGTGCTGGGACCTCTGTTGTTTGTCGTATATATAAGTGATCTGGAGGAAAATGAGCAGGGTCTGATTAGTAAGTTTGCGGATAATACGAGGATTGGCGGAGTTGCTGATAGTGCCCAGGATTGTCAGAGGATGCAACAGGATATAGATAGAGTCACAGGGTTTTAGACATTTACAGCATGGAAACAGGCCCTTCAGCCCAACTTGTCCATGCTACCTTTTTTTTAAAACCCTTAAGCTAGTCCCATATCCCTCTATACCCATCGTACCCATGTAACTATCTAAATGCTTTTTAAAGCACAAAATTGTACCCGCCTCTACTACTACCTCTGGCAGCTCGTTCCAGACACTCACCACCCTCTGTGTGAAAAAAGTGCCCCTCTGGACACTTTTGTATCTCTCCCCTCTCACCTTAAACCTATGCCCTCTCGTTTTAGACTCCCCTACCTTTGGGAAAAGATATTGACTATCTAGCTGATCTGTGCCCCTCATTATTTTATAGACCTCTATAACATCACCCTTAAGCCTTCTACACTCCAGAGAAAAAAGTCCCAGTCTATCCAGCCTCTCCTTATTACTCAAACCATCAAGTCCCGGTAGCATCCTAGTAAATATTTTCTGCGCTCTTTCTATAATAGAGTGACCAGTATTCCAAGTGTGGCCTTACCAATGTCTTGTACAACTTCAACAAGAAGTCCCAACTCCTGTATTCAATGTTCTGACCAATGAAACCAAGCATGCTGAATGCCTTCTTCACCACTCTGTCCACCTGTGACTCCAATTTGAAGGAGCTATGAAGCTGTACCCCTAGATCTCTTTGTCCAATAACTCTCCCCAACGCCCTACCATCAACTGAGTAAGTCCTGCCCTGGTTCAATCTACCAAAATGCATCACCTCGCATTTATCTAAATTAAACTCCATCTGCCATTCATCAGCCCACTGGCCCAATTGATCAAAATCCAATTGCAATCCATGTTAACCTTCTTCACCGTCCATTATGCCACCAATCTTGGTGTCATCTGCAAACTTACTAACCGTGCCTCCTATATTCTCATCCAAATCATTAATATAAATGACAAATAACAGTGGACCCAGCACCAATCCTTGGGGCACACCGCTGGTCACAGGCCTCCAGTTTGAAAAACAATTCTCTACAACCACACTCTCTCTTCTGTCGTCAAGCCAATTTTGTATCCATTTGGCTACCTCACCCTGGATCAGGTGAGATTTGACTTTATGCAACAACCTACCATGCGGTACCTTATCAAAGGCCTTGCTGAAGTCCATGTAGACAATATCAACTGCACTGCCCTCATCTACCTTCTTGGTTACCCCTTCAAAAAACTCAATCAAATTTGTGAGACATGATTTTCCACTTACAAAGCCATGCTGACTGTCGCTAATCAGTCCCTGCGTCTCTAAATGCCTGTAGATCCTGTCTCTCAGAATACCTTCCAATAAATTACCCACCACAGATATGAGTCTCACCGGCCTGTAGTTCCCAGGCTTTTCCCTGCAGCCCTTCTTAAACAAAGGCACAACATTTGCCACCCTCCAATCTTCAAGCACCTCACCTGTGGCTGTTGATGACACAAATATCTCCACTAGGGGACCTGCAATTTCCTCCCTAGCCTCTCACAACATCCTGGGATACATTTAATCAATTCCCAGGGATTTATCTACCTTGATGCGCTTTAAGACTTCCAGCACCTCCTTCTCTGTTATATGTACACTCCTCAAGACATCACTTTTTATTTCCCCAAGTTCCCTAAATACTGATAAGAAATATTCATTTAGGATTTCATCCATCTCTTGTGGATCTGCACTTAGATGACCTTCTTGATACTTAAGAGGCCCTACTCTCTCCCCAGTTATTCTTTTGCCCTTTATGTATTCGCAGAAGCTCTTTGGATCCTCCTTTGCCTTAGCAAAGTTTGGAGACTTGGGCACGGAAATGGCAGGTGGAGTTTAATTCGGACAAAAGTGAGGTGATGCATTTTGGACAATCAAACTTCGGAATTATACTGTAAATAGCAGAACCCTTCGGAACATTAACATACAGAGGGATCTGGGCAGGTCCACAGTTCCCTCAAAGTGGTAACACAGGTGGCCAAGGTGATTAAGTACGTAGATGGCATGCTTGCCTTCATCAGCCAGGGCACTGAAGACTGGATTGGAAAATCATGTTGCAGCTATATAAAACCTTGGTTAGGCCGCATTTGGAATATTGCGTGCAGTTCTGGTCACCGCACTACCAGAAGGAGGGGAAGCTTTGGAGAGAGTGCAAGGAAGGTTCACCAGGATGTTGCCTGGTCTCGAGGGGGTTGGCTATGAGGAGAGGTTGGATAAACTAAGATTGTTTTCACTGGAAAGACGGGGGCTGATGGGAGACCAGATAGGCGTCCACAAAAGTATCAGAGGCACAGACAGGGTGGATAGTCAGAGAGGTTTTCCCCAAGGTGGAAGTGTCAATTACAAGGGGTCACAGGTTCAAGGTGAGAGGGGGAAAGTTTAAGGGAGATGTGCGGGGGAGGTTTTTCACGCAGAGAGTGGTGGGTGCCTGGAACGCGCTGCCAGAGGAGGTGGTAGAACCAGGAACATGAGCAACATTTAAGAGGCATCTGGATGGGTCCATGAATAGGGAGGGAATAGAGGGATACGGACCCAGTAAGGGCAGAAGGTTTTTTTTGTAAGGGCAGCATGGACGGCGCAGGCTTGGAGGGCCGAAGGGCCTGTTCCTGTGCTGAACTTTTCTCTGTTGCCTGTTCTTTGTTCTTTGCCAATCCACCTAACCCACACATTTTTGGACTGTGGGAGGAAACTGGAGCACCCGGAGAAAACCCACGCAGACACGGAGAGAACATGCAATCTCCACACAGATAGTGACCCAAGGCTGGAATCGAACCCAGATCCGTGGCGCTATGAGGCAGCATTGCTAACCGCTGTGCCACTGTGCTATCCCACTGTGCCACCATGCCGCCCACGATGGTTGCTGTCTTAGTCGCAAACCCTGGAAGGGAACCACACTGCCTCAGAATCCTCTAAACCCTCCAACCTCAAACCCCAATATTCAGAGCCCGCATCCAGACTTGGCAGAAGTCTGCTTCCAATTGAAATTTTAGACCTGTAAAAGGCGCAAGATGTGTTTGCGCCAACGCTGGCATCGTTAACAGAACTGGCGGGTGGTCGGGATAACAACCTGCATTTATGTGGCATCCTCAACATAACCCAGGCTCCCAGGGCCCTTCCCAGGAGAACTACAAAACAAAATGTGGGACCAAGACACTTGTTGGCCAAAAGCTTGGTTAAAGTGAATGGTTTCAAGGAACATCACAAAAGTTGGGGGAGAGGGAGAGAGAGAGGTGGAGAGGTTTAGGGAGAGAATTTCAGAACTTCAATGCCCCAGGCACGGCCGCCAATGGCAGAGCGATAAGAATCGGGGATACTCTAGAGGCTAGAGTTAGGCCCAAGATGGCGGGGGAGCGAGGCGACTTCTTGCAAGCTGTGCCCAGCATACCTTCTAATCCTATCTTTGACTTTACTCTCGTTCTATGACTATAACACTACATTCTGCACTCTCTCGTTTCCTTCTCTATGAACGGTATGCTTTGTCTGTACAGCGTGCAAGAAACAATACTTTTCACTGCATGTCAATACATGTGACAATAATAAATCAAATCAAATCAAATCAAAAGGTGGGGGAAGGTTACACTGATGCTGAGGGATAGAATCCTGGGGGGATCTTGAAATTAAGACACTGGCTTAACAGGGAGTTACCGCGGCTGAGCTAGCACAGGGTCGATGGAGGAATGGAATGTGAACAGGGTCAGGGGAAGCTGAGTTTTGGCCAATTTCAAGATAAGGGGGGCTCGGAAGCAAACAAAGAACAAAGAACAATACAGCACAGGAACAGGCCCTTCGGCCCTCCAAGCCCGCGCCGCTCCCCGGTCCAGGATTGAATCCTGAATCCAGGATCCCCGCCCAATTTTCCAGCCTATCTACATACCAATATCCTATCCACCGAGCTGTCCCTCACAGCTACGATGCTTTGTTCATTACAACCTATTAACTCACCCCCACCCCCCCATTCCAGACCATGTGATCTCCAGGGAGAGGCGAAAACCCAGAGTGAAAAACCCCAGGGCCAATATGGGGAAAAAAAATCTGGGAAATTCCTCTCCGACCCCCTGAGGCGATCGAAACGAGTCCAGGAGATCACAATGGCCCCGATCGGAAAATGCTTCCCAACCCTAGTCATTTCCACTTCCACGAACACCATATGAATTCCCTGCCCCCGAGACAGGTTCCCAACTATCCGCAGTCTCGCTCTGTACTGGCACCAGCAAGATGATCATAGAATGAAGCCTTGAAACGAGAAACAAGGAACAATTAGCCCGCGCCGCTCCCTGGTCCAAACTAGACCACTCTTTTGTATCCCTCCATTCCCACTCCGTTCATATAGCTGTCTAGATAAGTCTTAAACGTTCCCAGTGTGTCCGCCTCCACCACCTTGCCCGGCAACACATTCCAGGCCCCCACGACCCTCTGTGTGAAATATGTCCTTCTGATATCTGTGTTAAACCTCCCCCCCTTCACCTTGAACCTATGACCCCTCGTGAACGTCACCACCGACCCGGGGAAAAGCTTCCCACCGTTCACCCTATCTATGCCTTTCATAATTTTATACACCTCTATTAGGTCTCCCCTCATCCTCCGTCTTTCCAAGGAGAACAACCCCAGTTTCCCCAATCTCTCCTCATAACCAAGCCCCTCCATACCAGGCAACATCCTGTTAAACCTCCTCTGTACTCTCTCCAAAGCCTCCACGTCCTTCTGGTAGTGTGGCGACCAGAACTGGACGCAGTATTCCAAATGCGGCCAAACCAACGTTCTATACATCTGCAACATCAGACCCCAACTCTTATACTCTATGCCCCGTCCTATAAAGGCAAGCATGCCATATGCCTTCTTCACCACCTTCTCCACCTGTGACGTCACCTTCAAAGATCTGTGGACTTGCACACCCAGGTCCCTCTGCGTCTCTACACCCTTTATGGTTCTTCCATTTATCGTGTAGCTCCTCCCTACATTATTCCCACCAAAATGCATCACTTCGCATTTATCAGGATTGAACTCCATCTGCCATTTCCTTGCCCAAATTTCCAGCCTATCTATATCCTTCTGTAGCCTCTGACAATGTTCCTCACTATCTGCAAGTCCTGCCAGTTTTGTGTCGTCCGCAAACTTACTGATCACCCCAGTTACTCCTTCTTCCAGATCATTTATATAAATCACAAACAGCAGAGGTCCCAATACAGAGCCCTGCGGTACACCACTAGTCACAGGCCTCCAGCCGGAAAAAGACCCTTCCACTACCACCCTCTGTCTTCTATGACCAAGATGTGGAGATGCCGGCGTTGGACTGGGGTAAACACAGTAAGAAGTTTAACAACACCAGGTTAAAGTCCAACAGGTTTATTTGGTAGCAAAAGCCACACAAGCTTTCGAGGCTCTGAGCCCCTTCTTCAGGTGAGTGGGAATTCTGTTCACAAACAGAACTTATAAGACACAGACTCAATTTACATGAATAATGGTTGGAATGCGAATACTTACAACTAATCCAGTCTTTAAGAAACAAAACAATGGGAGTGGAGAGAGCATCAAGACAGGCTAAAAAGATGTGTATTGTCTTTTGCTACCAAATAAACCTGTTGGACTTTAACCTGGTGTTGTTAAACTTCTTACTGTGTTTCTATGACCAAGCCAGTTCTCCACCCATCTAGCCACCTCCCCCTTTATCCCATGGGATCCAACCTTTTTCACTAGCCTACCATGAGGGACTTTGTCAAACGCTTTACTAAAGTCCATATAGACAACATCCACGGCCCTTCCTTCGTCAACCATTTTGGTCACTTCTTCAAAAAACACCACCAGGTTAGTGAGGCATGACCTCCCTCTCACAAAACCATGTTGACTATCGTTAATGAGTTTATTCCTTTCTAAATGCGCATACATCCTATCTCTAAGAATCTTCTCCAACAACTTCCCCACCACGGACGTCAAGCTCACCGGCCTATAATTACCCGGGGTTATCCTTCCTACCCTTCTAGCATGCAGAAGGCTGGAGGGGAGCCCGTCGTGAATAGTCAGGGACACAAAGGACATGAGTGAAGGTTCGAGAACTGAGACGGGGGTGGAGTCGGGCGATGTTATGGTCACGGAAATAAGGATCTTAGTGACGGTGCGAGAATAGGTGGATGAAGGCTCGTCTCAGGCTCGAATATTATGTCACGTTAGTGATGGGTTCGCTTCAGCGTCAGACAGTTGCCAGGGAGAGAGATGGATGGCGGGGATGTGGGCATTATCGGCTAGGTCCAGCATTTATTGCCCATCCCTAATTGCCCCTTGAGAAGGTGATGGCGAGCCGCCATCTTGAGCCGCTGCAGTCCCGTGTGGTGTAGGTACACCCACAGTGCTGTTAGGGAGGGAATTCCAGGATTTTGACCCAGCGACAGTGAAGGAACGGCCGATATATTTCCAAGTCAGGATGGTGAGTGGCTCGGGGGGGGAAACCTGCAGGTGGCGGTGTTCCCATGTGTCTACTGCCCTTGTCCTTCTAGATGGTAAAGTTAGCGGGTTTGGAAGGTGCTGTCTAAGGAGCCTTGGTGAATTGCTGAAGTGCATCTTGTAGATGGTACACACGGCTGCTGCTAAGTGTTGGTGGCGGAAGGAGTGGATGTTGAAGGTGCTGAATGATGTAGCAATAAAGCGGGACTGCTTTGTCCTGGATGGTGCCGAGCTTCCTGAGTATTGTTGGAGAGGGGACGGAGTGTGGGTTGAATTTATGGAGGGACAACGGGAGACACTGCATTCCCGATGAGAGGTAAGTGGGATGCCGTGGAATATTGACTTGGAACAGAAATCAAGTCAGGAGTTGAGAATAGCTAAGGCTGCTGCTTGAAGTGAAGAGGATTATTAAGGGATCTGGGGATGCAGCTGGATACTGAACGGGCACAGTGGTTAGCGCTGCTGCCTCACAGCGCCAGGGACCCAGGTTCGATTCTCGGCTCGGGTCACTGTCTGTGTGGAGTCTGCACATTCTACCCGTGTCTGCGTGGGTTTCCTCCGGGTGCTCCAATTTCCTCCCACAGTCCAAAGATGTGCAGGTTAGGTGGATTGGTCGTGCAAAGTTGCCCCTTAGTGTCCGAAGATGTGCAGGTTAGGTGGATTAGCCATGCTAAATTGCCCCTTAGTGTCCCAAGATGTGCAGGTTAGGTGGATAGGCCATGCTAAATTGTCCCTTAGTGTCCCAAGATGTGCAGGTTAGGTGGATAGGCCATGTTAAATTGTCCCTTAGTGTCCAAAGATGTGCAGGTTAGGTGGATTGGCCATGCCAAATTGTCCCTTAGTGTCCCAAGATGTGCAGGTTAGGTGGATTGGCCATGCTAGATTGTCCCTTAGTGTCCAAAGATGTGCAGGTTAGGTGGATTGGCCATGCTAAATTGTCCCTTAGTGTCCAAAGATGTGCAGGTTAGGTGGATTGGCCATGCTAAATTGTCCCTTAGTGTCCAAAGATGTGCAGGTTAGGTGGATTGGCCATGCTAAATTGTCCCTTAGTGTCCAAAGATGTGCAGGTTAGGTGGATTGGCCATGCCAAATTGCCCCTTGGTGTCAGGGGGATGAGCTAGGATAAATACGTGGGGTTATAGGGATAGGGCCTGGGCGGGAGCATTGTCAGTGCAGGCTCAATGGGCCAAATAACCTCCTTCTGCACTGTAGGGATTCCATGATTCTATGAACTATTTGGCGTGCATTAAATATATTTAATCTTATTCTTGAGGTCATGGTCCGTGCACAAGCCCGATTTCAATCTTGCGGCCCAGTGAGATGAAGGGGGGCCAGTCATGCGGCCCACTCACTAGCCTAGGTTGCCCATCAGTGGCCTGAGCTGTGATCCAGGCAATGCTAAAGCTCTTTGAACAAAACCTTCATTGAACCTTCAATTTCCTCACGATTAATGGAAGATTGCATTGTACTCGAACAGTACAGCATGTCTCAAGATCTGATACAGTCATGCTGTGGCTCTTTATGGCATGATATGATCAGACTTTATTACGAGGGATGATAAAGTAGATGGCATTATCAGTGGGTGATTGTTCTTCTGTCTGGCAATTTCTATGGGACATAGGATTTCAATCCAATATGGAGCAAACTCCCAGGCAAGCCACCAGAGCTGGACATCATTGGCAACATCAGCAATTAGCTATTGGAGCAACACTGAGATCGCACGTTCGCAGACTCGGAAATGGAAGGACACTTTACGAGAGCGTTTATCAAACATAATTAGATAACAGGAGAAGACACGAGGACACTAGGAACGAGAGCTTGGTGAAAGAGGTGCCTCAAAACAGGAAGCTGAGATAGTGAGGCAGAGAGGGTTAGGGAGGGGATGTCACAGCTTCGACCCAAGCAACTGAAGGCATGACCACCGATGGTGGAGCGATGAAATGGGGAAGAGCGTCATGGTGGCACAGTGGTTAGCACTGCTGCCTCACAGTGCCAGGGATCCGGGTTCAATTCTAGCCTCGGGTAACTGTCTGTGTGTTGTCCCCGCGTCTGCATGGGTTTCATAAGAACATAAGAACCAGGAGTAGGATCAGGCCCTTCCGCCATTCAATAAGATCATGGCTGATCTTTTCGAGGACTCAGTTACACTTACCCGCCCACTCACCATAACCCTTAATTCCTTTACTGTTCAAAACTTCCTCCAGGTGTTCCGGTTTCCTCCCACAATCCAAAGATGTGCTGGTTTGGTGGATTGGCCATGCTAAATTGCAGCTTTGTGTCCAAAGATTGTTGGTTAGGGGGATTGGCCATGCTAAATTGTCCCTAAATGTCCAAAGATGTGCAGGTTAGGTGGATTGGCCATGCTAAATTGCCACTTGGTGTCCAAAATGTGCAGGTTAGGTGGATTGGCCATGCTAAACTGTTCCTTAGTTTCCAAAGATGTGTAGGTTAGGTGGATTGGCCATGCTAAATTGCTCCTTCGTGTCCAAAGATGTGCAGGTTAGGTGGATTGGCCATGCTAAATTGCCCCTTATTTTCAAAAGACATGCAGGTTAGGTGGATTGTCCATGCCAAATTGTCCCTTCGTGTCCAAAGATGCATAGGTTAGGTGGATTGGCCATGCTAAATTGTCCCTTTGTGTCCAAAGATATGCCGGTTAGATGGATTGGCCATGCTAAATTGCCCCTTAGTGTCCAAAGGTGTGCAGGTTAGGTGGATTGGCCATGCTAAATTGTCCCTTAGTGTGCAAAGATGTGCAGGTTAGGGCGATTGGCCAGATAAATTGCCCCTTAGTGTCCAAAAATTGTAGGTTAGGTAGATTGGCCATGCTAAATTGCTCCTTAGTGTCCAAAGATGTGCGGGTTAGGTGGATTGGCTATGCTAAATTGCCCCTTCGTGTCTAAAGATGTGCAGGTTAGGTGGATTGGCCATGCTAAATTGTCCTTTAGTGTCCAAAGATGCATAGGTTCAGTGGATTGGCTATGCTAAATTGTCCATTAGTGTCTAAAGATATGCAGGTTAGATGGATTGGCCATGCTAAATTGCACTTTAGTGTCCAAAGATTGTAGGTTAGGTAGATTGGCCATGCTAAACTGTCCCTTAGTTTCCAAAGATGTGTAGGTTAGGTGGATTGGCCATGCTAAATTGCTCCTTCGTGTCCAAAGATGTGCAGGTTAGGTGGATTGGCCATGCTAAATTGCCCCTTATTTTCAAAAGACATGCAGGTTAGGTGGATTGTCCATGCCAAATTGTCCCTTCGTGTCCAAAGATGCATAGGTTAGGTGGATTGGCCATGCTAAATTGTCCCTTTGTGTCCAAAGATATGCCGGTTAGATGGATTGGCCATGCTAAATTGCCCCTTAGTGTCCAAAGGTGTGCAGGTTAGGTGGATTGGCCATGCTAAATTGTCCCTTAGTGTGCAAAGATGTGCAGGTTAGGGCGATTGGCCAGATAAATTGCCCCTTAGTGTCCAAAAATTGTAGGTTAGGTAGATTGGCCATGCTAAATTACCCCTTAGTGTCCAAAGATGTGCGGGTTAGGTGGATTGGCTATGCTAAATTGCCCCTTCGTGTCTAAAGATGTGCAGGTTAGGTGGATTGGCCATGCTAAATTGTCCTTTAGTGTCCAAAGATGCATAGGTTCAGTGGATTGGCTATGCTAAATTGTCCATTAGTGTCTAAAGATATGCAGGTTAGATGGATTGGCCATGCTAAATTGCACTTTAGTGTCCAAAGATTGTAGGTTAGGTAGATTGGCCATGCTAAACTGTCCCTTAGTTTCCAAAGATGTCTAGGTTAGGTGGATTGGCCATGCTAAATTGCCACTTGCTGTCCAAAATGTGCAGGTTAGGTGGATTGGCCATGCTAAATTGTTCCTTAGTGTCCAATGATATACAGGGTAGATGGGTTGGCCATTCTAAATGTGCAGGGTTACGGGGATAGTGCTTGGGACGGGCCTGGATGGGATGTTCGTTCGGAGAGTCAGTGCAGACCTGACAGGCTGAATGCCCTCTTCCTGCACTGCAAGGATTGAATTATTCTTACTGAGCTGTGATGTGGAGACTCTCCTGATGAAGGAGCAGCGCTCTGAAAGCCTGTGGCTTGTGCTACCAAATAAACCTGTTGGACTTTAACCTGGTGTTGTGAGACTTCTTACTGTTCTTACTGGGCTGGCCAGCGCTACCTCAGGAAGCTCTGAGATTGCGGGCAGGGTTTAAATTACTCCAGGATTGTGGCCCTTTGACCCGGCTTTAGCGTTTCCGATGGCAAACGGATAAATCCCTAAATATAACATGCACTTGACCTGGACATTGGGTTTGTTATTGGTGGGCTGTCTGAAGTGTTTTCTAATCTAATCTCTGTTCTATCTGCATTCAAAGTTCACACATAAAGTCCTACTGCAGCACACACGGGACTGATAAGAGAGGGGTTGTAATGGAATATCTCACATCCAAGCCTCACTGGCTAGGCCAGCATTTATTGCCCATCCCTAATTGCCCCTTGAGAAGGTGGGGGTGAGCTGCCTTCTTGAACCCACTGAAGTCCCATGTGGTTGTGGTACACCCACAGTGCTGTTAGGGAGGGAGCTCCAACATTTTGACCGAGTGACTGTGAAGCAATGGCTGATATATTTCTAATTCAGGATGGTGAGTGGCTTGGAGGGGAAGCTGTGGGTGGTATTTCCATAGACACAGCAGGCACATTGCCCTTGTCCTTCTAGATAGTAGAGGTAACAGGTTTGGAAGGTGCTGTTGAAGGAGCTTGGGTGAGTTGCTGCAGTGCGTCTTGGAGATGGTACACACGGCTGCTAAATGTAGGCCAGTGGTTGCAGGAATGGAGGATAAAAGTGGTGGTGGATGAGATGCCAATCAACCAGGACTGCTTTGTCCTGGATGGTGTCGAGCTTCTTGAGTGTTGTTGGGGTTGCTCCCATCCAGGCAAGTGGGGAGTATTCCATCACACTCCTGACTCATGCCTTGTTGAGATGGTGGACAGGCTCTGGGGAGTCATAAGACCATAAGGCTAAAGGACATAGCAGCAGAATTAGGCCACTCGGCCCATCGAGTCTGCTCCACCATTCAATCATGGCTGATATTTTCCTCATCCCCGTTCTCCTGCCTTTTCCCCATAACCCCTGACCCCCTTATTAATCAAGAACCTATCTATCTCTGTCTTAAAGACACTCAATGACCCGGCCTCCACAGCCTTCTGAGGGGGGAAGGATTGGGGGGTGAGTTACTGAGCCCAGTTATATCCAACAGTTTCCAGTCACTGACTCCAGTTATACCTCATGGTACCCTGACTAAAGCAAACACCAGCCACAACATGACTGGTCCAATTTAGACCTCAATGTTACAGGACCAAATTGACAAGAGGAATACATGTATATTCAGGGCTTTTAGGGAAAAGTTGGTGGGTAGGCGAATGGAACAGGCAGAGAGGGGGCAGATACAGGTTAATGGAACAGGCAGAGAGGGGACAGATACAGGTTAATGGAATGGGCAGAGAGGGGGCAGATACAGGTTAATGGAACGGGCAGAGAGGGGGCAGATACAGGTTAATGGAATGGGCATACGTGGGCAGATACAGGTTAATGGAACGGGCAGAGAGGGGGCAGATACAGGTTAATGGAATGGGCAGAGAGGGGGCAGATACAGGTTAATGGAACGGGCAGAGAGGGGGCAGATACAGGTTAATGGAATGGGCAGAGAGGGGGCAGATACAGGTTAATGGAACGGGCAGAGAGGGGACAGATACAGGTTAATGGAACGGGCATACGTGGGCAGATACAGGTTAATGGAATGGGTATACAGGGGGCAGATACAGGTTAATGGAATGGGTATACAGGGGGCAGATACAATGGTTAACACTATTTGGGGTTTAAAAATAGGGGCATGGTGTGCTGGAGTAAATGAATCATGATAGATTTGCACACACAATCGGCTCATTCACGGCCCGAGCTGTTTTGTAAACTGTACCCTGTGAAGTTTTTAAAGTTCATTTATTAGTCACAAGTAAGGCTTACATTAACACTGCAATGAAGTTACTGTGAAATTCCCCTCGTCGCCACACTCTGGCACCTGTTCGGGTCAATGCACCCGAACCAGCACGGAGGAAACCGGAGCACCCGGAGGAAACCCACGCAGACACAGGGAGAACCGTCCGCACAGGCAGTGACCCAAGCCGGGAATCGAACCCGGATTCCCGGCGCTGTGAGGCAGCAGTGCTAATCCGCTGTGCCACCGTGCGGTGAAGATTCACCAGGGTGGTGACAGGGGGGTTAGAAGGGTAGGAGGCCACTCGGCCCCTCGAGCCTGCTTCAACAAGATGCTGGCCGGTCTGATTGTGCCTCCACTCCACTTTGCAATCTGTTCCTATCACCCTGACCCTCTTGTTGTTATAAATAGGGGGCAAGTGGCCACACTGTGAGATGGTCACTGGACGAGTAATCCAGAGACCCAATTATAAATTTCAATGAGATAGGCTGGCAGGGTACCCCGTGCACAGTACATGGGCCAGGGAGTCCGGCCAGTAACGTTACAACACCCAAACTCCCCGCAAGTAGCGGCAGCAATAATCTATCACTGTCCTCCTCACAGACAAAGATATTTCCACATTGCTCACAGCGGGCATGGGGTAAGAACGGGGCAGTTACACGGGTTCATTTGAAATTGATTGTGGAGTGTGGACAATGAGTGGGTTAATGGAATCATTATGGGATTGATAGGGGGCTGTGGGGAGTGAGTGGGGAATGGGAATATTCTGGGATTGATAGGGGGCTGTGGGGAGCGAGTGGGATAATGGGAATATTATGGGATTGATGGGGGCTTTGGGGAGTGAGTGGGATAATGGGAATATTCTGGGATTGATAGGGGGCTGTGGGGAGTGAGTGGGATAATGGGAATACTATGGGATTGATAGGGGGCTGTGGGGAGTGAGTGGGATAATGGGAATACCATGGGATTGATAGGGGGCTGTGGGGAGTGAGTGGGGATGGGAATATTATGGGTTTGATAGGGGGCTGCGGGGAGTGAATGGGATAATGGGAATACCATGGGATTGATCGGGGGCTGTGGGGAGTGTGTGGGATAATGGGAATATTATGGGATTGATCGGGGGCTGTGGGGAGTGAAAGGGATAATGGGAATACTATGGGACTGATAGGGGGCTGTGGGGAGTGAGTGGGGATGGGAATATTATGGGATTGATAGGGGGCATGGGGAGTGAGTGGGATAATGGGAATATTATGGGATTGATGGGGGGGGGGGAGTTACAGGTGACCCCAGATGCCTAGACTGAGTTGAACAGTAGATTTGTGCTGTCAGAAGCCTGGCCTGTTTCCACATATGGGGAAGGCTTATTTAGAATCATAGAATCCAACAGTGCAGAAGGAGGCCATTCAGCCCATCGAGTCTGCACCAACCACAATCCTACCCAAGCCCCCCTAACCCCATGCATTTACCCTGGCTAGTCCCCCTAAGACACTAAGGGGCAATTTAGCACGGCCAATCCACCGAACCCGCACATCTTTGGACTGTGGGAGGAAATTGGAGCACCCGGAGGAAACCCATGCAGACACGGGGAGAATGTGCAAACTCCGCACAGTCAGTATTCTCACAACACCAGGTTAAAGTCCAACAGCTTTATTTGGTAGCACAAGCTTTTGGAGCATTGCCCCTTCATCAGGTGAGTGAAGAAGGTGGCCAGGCTGGGAATCGAACCCGGGTCCCTGGCGCTGTGAGGCAGCAGTGCTAACCACTGTGCCACCGTGCGGCCCTGGAGTTTGGAGTTAGTTGTTTGGAGTAAGTTGTTTTCTCTTAAGGAATGTTGTTGGACTGGGTCAGTAAGGCTAATGGAAGTTGGTCGCACTTTCGAGTGTTGGGTATTAGCTCGCTGGACATCCATTGGTGGGGTTGACATTTCTCTGACATCACAGCCTATCAGGTGGGAGCGCCTCTGACCTTGGAGGTGTCAGCAGTGGTTAAAGTTTGCAGCTAACACGAGGGAGGTGGTCCCAAACTCGCAGCTCCAAACACCCAGTGCAGTAACAGCCCATGTACCTCCCTGCAAACAGCCAACACTGCCTCAGACATACCCCAGTCCTTTCCCCTCACTCCAGCCTGGCTATTGGCTGTAGACACATGGAAATATGACATTATAGCCATGAGTGAAACTTGGCTACAGGAGGGGCAGGACTGGCAGCTCAATGTTCCAGGGTTCCAATGTTTCAGGCGGGATAGAGGCAGAGGGATAAAAGGTGGGGGGGTGGCATTGTTGGTCAGGGAAAATGTTACAGCGGTACTCAGGCAGGATAGATTAGGGAGCTTGTCTACAGAGGCCCTATGGGTGGAGCTGAGAAACAGGAAAGGTATGACCACATTAATGGGCTTGTATTATAGACCACCCAATAGTCAGCGAGAATTGGAGGAGCAAATCAGCGGAGAGATAGCTGACAACTGCAAGAAACACAAAGTTGTGATAGTAGGGGGGTTTAATTTTCCACATATAGATTGGGACTCGCATACTGTTAAAGGTTTAGATGGGGTAGAGTTTGTAAAATGTGTTCAGGAGAATTTTCTACATCAGTACATAGAGGTGCCAACTAGAGAGGATGCGATATTGGATCTCCTATTGGGAAATGAGTTAGGGCAGGTGATGGATGTGAGTGTGAGGGAACACTTTGGATCCAGTGATCATAATGCCATTAGTTTCAACCTGATCATGGATAAGGATAGATCTGGTCCTCGGGTTGAAGTTCTGAACTGGAAAAAGGCCAAATTTGATGAAATGAGAAGGGATCTGGGAAGTGTGGATTGGCACAGGCTGTTCTCTGGTAAGGATGTAAATGGAAAGTGGGAGGCCTTCAAAGGAGAAATTTTGAGAGTGCAGAGTTTGTATGTTCCTGTCAGGATTAAAGGCAAAGTAAATAGGAATAAGGAACCTTGGTTCTCGAAGGAGATTGTAACACTGATTAAGAGGAAGAGAGAGTTGTATGAAATGTACAGGCAGCAAGGAACACATCAGATGCTCGAGGAGTATAAAAAGTGCAAGAAGCTATTTAAGAGGGAAATCAGGAGGGCTAAAAGAAGGCATGAGGTTGCTTTGGCAGACAGAGTGAAGGAAAATACAAAGAGCTTCTATAGGTATGTTAGGAGCAAAAGGATAGTGAGGGATAAAATTGGTCCTCTTGAAGACCAGAGTGGTAGACTGTGTATGGAACCAAAAGAGATGGGGGAGATACTAAATGGTTTTTTTGCATCCGTATTTACTGAGGAAACGGCCATGGAGTCTACGGAAATAGGGCAAACAGGTAGGGAGGTCATGGAACGTTTGCAGGTTAAAGGGGAGGAGGTGCTCGCTGTCTTGAGGCAAATCAGAGTGGATAAATCCCCAGGACCGGACAGGGTATTCCCACAGACCTTGAGGTAAGCTAGTGTTGAACTTGCAGGGGCCCTGGCAGGCATATTTAAAATGTCAGTATTCATGGGGGAGGTGCCGGATGATTGGAGGGTGGCTCATGTTGTTCCGTTGTTTAAAAAAGGTTCCAAAAGAAATCCGGGAAATTATAGGCCAGTAAGTTTGATGTCGGTGGTGGGCAAGTTATTGGAAGGTGTGATAAGGGATAGGATCTACAAATATTTGGATAGACAGGGACTTATTAGAGAGAGTCAACATGGCTTTGTGCGTGGTAGGTCATGTTTGACCAATCTATTAGAGTTTTTCGAGGAAGTTACCAGGAAAGTGGATGAAGGGAAGGCGGTGGATGTTGTCTACCTGGATTTCAGCAAGGCCTTTGACAAGGTCCCTCATGGGAGGTTAGTTAGGAAGGTTCAGTCGCTAGGTATACATGGGGAGGTAGTAAATTGGATTAGACACTGGCTCAATGGAAGAAGCCAGAGAGTGGTTGTGGAGGATTGCTTCTCTGAGTGGAGGCCTGTGACTAGTGGTGTGCCGCAGGGATCGGTGTTGGGTCCATTGTTTTTTGTCATCTATATCAATGATCTGGATGATAATGTGGTAAATTGGATCAGCAAGTTTGCTGATGATACAAAGATTGGAGGTGTAGTGGACAGTGAGGAACGTTTTCAAAGTTTGCAGAGGGATTTGGACCAACTAGAAAAATGGGCTGAAAACTGGCAAATGGAATTTAACGCAGACAAGTGTAAGATATTGCACATTGGAAGGACAAACCAAAGTAGAACGTACAGGGTAAATGGTAGGACTCTGAAGAGTGCAGTTGAACAGAGGGATCTGGGAATACAGGTACAGAATTCCCTAAAAGTGACGTCACAGGTGGATAGGGTTGTAATGAGTGCCTTTGGTACATTGGCCTTTATAAATCGGAGTATCGAGTATAAAAGTTGGAGTGTTATGGTAAGGTTATATAAGGCATTGGTGAGGCCGAATTTGGAGTATTGTGTACAGTTTTGGTCACCTAGTTACAGGAAGGATGTAAATAAGGTTGAAAGAGTGGAGAGAAGGTTCACAAGGATGTTGCCAGGACTTGAGAAGCTGAGTTACAGAGAGACTGAATAGGTTGGGACTTTATTCCCTGCAGCGTAGAAGATTGAGGGGAGATTTGATAGAGGTGTATAAGATTTTGATGGGTATAGGTAGAGTGAATGCAAGCAGGCTTTTTCCGCTGAGGCTAGGGGAGAAAAAAACCAGAGGGCATGGGTTAAGGGTGAAAGGAGAAAAGTTTAAAGGGAATATTAGGGGGGGCTTCTTCACGCAGAGAGTGGTGGGAGTGTGGAATGAGCTGCCGGATAAAGTGGTAAATGCGGGGTCACTTTTAACATTTAAGAAAAACTTGGACGGGTTCATGGATGAGAGGGTTGTGGAGGGATATGGTCCAAGTGCAGGTCAGTAGGACTAGGCAAAAAATGGTTCGGCACAGACAAGAAGGGCCAAAAGGCCTGTTTCTGTGCTGTAATTTTCTATGGTTCTATGGTTCTATGGCATTAGGATTGGCTCTCCCTCTCTGCAAACTGCCAGCGATCACAATCTTGACAGCTCTTTCACCTACCTCACTCTGTCCCCCTTTCCAATCTGTCTGCCTCTCTCTCTCTCTCCATCTCTGTTTTCTCTCTCTTTCTCTGTCTCTCTCTTTCTGTCTCTCTTTCTCTGTCTCTCTCTCTCTGTCGCTCTTTCTCTCTTTCTCTCCCTGCCTCTCTCTCTCTGTCTGTCTCTCTCTTCCTCTCTCTCTCCCTACCTCTCTCTCTCTCTCTCTCTGTCTGTCTCTCTCTCTGTCTCGCTCTCTCTCTGTCTCTCTCTTTCTCTGTCTCTCTGCATTTCTCTCTCTCTCTCTTGTCTCTCTCTCTCTGTCTCTCTCTCGTGTCTCTCTCTCTCTGTCTCTCTCTCTCTCTCTCTCTCTCTCTCTCTCTCCGTCTGTCTCTCTTCTGTCTCTCTGTCTGTCTCTCTCTCTCTATCTCTATCTCTCTGTCTCTCTCTGTCTCTCTCTTTCTCTGTCTCTCTCTCTATCTCTCTCTCTCTGGCTCTCTCTGTCTGTCTCTGTCTCTTTGTCTCTCTCTGTCGCTCTCTCTCTCTGTCTCTCTCTCTGTCTCTCTTTCTCTCTCTCTCTTTCTCTCTCTCTCTGTCTCTCTATTTCTCTGTCTCTGTCTCTCTGTTTCTGTCTCTATTTCTCTGTCTCTCTGCCTCTCTCTCTGTCTCTCTATTTCTCTGTCTCTCTCTGTCTCTCTCTCTGTCTCTCTATTTCTCTGTCTCTCTCTCTCTCTCTGCATCTTTCTCTCTTTCTCCCTCTCTGTCTCTCTGTCTCTCTCTCTCTCTCCCCGCTGCCTTTTTCTGTCTCCCTCTGTCTCCCTGCCTCTCTTTCTCTCTGTCTCTCTCTCCCTGTCAGTCTGTCTCATTCTCCCACTCCCCGCCCTGGGACAGTACCTGAGAGGCCGAATAGACTCTGAAAGTTCCTGCAGTTGTACACTCCAGTTGAGTCGCTAGCGCAGGTTTTCCACAGGTTCTCGTAGATAGTGGAAGTGGTGATGACACTGCCATCCAGGGTGGACACTCTCCATTGATCAACCCCCAGACAGATCCCGATCAGAATCCACCCTGCCAGTCCCAGCAGGAAGCCCAGAGAATCCACGGCAGACATTGGAGCCACTCACACTGCAACAGCGCAGGACACACTTGCCTTAGTAACTGCCCCGGGCTACTGACTGCCCCGGGCTACTGACTGTCCCGGGTTTGTTATCCTGGGTTTGTTGTCCTGGGTTCGTTGTCCTGGGTTTGTTAATTCGATTGAGTTATCCTGGGTTCGTTATCCTGGGTTCGTTATCCTGGGTTTGTTGTCCTGGGTTTGCTGTCCTGGGTTTGCTGTCCTGGGTTTGCTGTCCTCGGTTTCCAGTCCTGAGTTTGTTAATTCGGTTGAGCTGTCTTGGTTTTGCTGTCCTGGGTTTGCTGACTCAGATGAACTGGATTAGCTATCCTGGATTAATTATCCTGGGTTTGCTATCTCGGGTTAACTGTCTCTCTGTCGGCTCTGCGGGGAAAGCTGATAAACACTGACGTCAGAATTCAAATGTTCCAGCCCCCAAAATCCAGCAAAAATCCCCGAGACAGGAAACCTCTCACTCCCCTCACACCCTCAGTCCCTCACACCGTCATCCCTCACCCCCTCACCCCCTCACACCCTCATCCCTCACCCCCTCACCCCCTCACACCCTCACACCCTCATCCCTCACCCCCTCACCCCCTCACACCCTCACCCCTCACCCCCCTAACTCCGTCACACCCTCAGTCCCTCACACCCTCATCCCTCACCCCCTCACCCCCTCACACCCTCATCCCTCACTCCCTCACCCCCTCACCCCCCCTCACTCCCTCACACCCTCACACCCTCACTCCCTCACCCCCCACACTCCCCTCACCCCCCTCATCTCCATCACCCTCAGCCCGCTCACCCCCCTCACTCCCTCAGTCTCTCACACCCTCACCCCCCTCACTCCCTCACAACCCTCACCCCCTCACTCCCTCACACCCTCCCCCCTCACTCCCTCACACCCTCACACCCTCCCCCCTCACTCCCTCACACCCTCACACACTCACTCCCTCACCCCCCTCACTCCCTCAGTCTCTCACACCCTTACCCCCCTCACACCCTCATCCCTCACTCCCCACACTCCCCTCACCCCCTCATCTCCATCACCCTCAGCCCCCTCACCCCCCTCACTCCCCTACACCCTCCACTCACTCCCTCACCCCACTCCCTCACTTCCCCCACAGCCCGCACCCCCTCACCTCAGTCACTCACCCCCTCACTCCCCTTACTCCCTCACCCTCCTCACTCCCGCCTCACTCCCCACACTCCCCTCACCCCCTCAACCCCCTCACCCCCCTCACCCACTCACTCTCTCACTCCCTCACTTCCCCCCATGCCCTCACTCCCTCCACCCCCCTCCCTCCATCACCCCCTCACTCCCTCAGCCCCCTCACACCTCTCACTCCCTTACCACCCTCACCCACCGCACCCCCTAACTCCCCTCACTCCCTCACCCCCCTCAACCTCCTCACTCCCCTAACTCCCCTCACCCCCTCACCCCCCTCACCCCCCTCACTCCCCTCACTCCCCTCACCCCCCTCACCCCCCTCACCACCCTCATTCCCCACACTCCCCTCACCCCCTCACCCCCCTCACCCCTCTCACCCCCCTCACTCCCCTCACTCCCCTCACTCCCCTCACCACCCTCATTCCCCACACTCCCCTCACCCCCTCACCCCCCTCACCCCCCTCACTCCCCTCACTCCCCTCACCCCCCTCACCACCCTCATTCCCCACACTCCCCTCACCCCCCTCACTCCCCTCAACCCCTTCACTCCCTCACCGCCCTCACCCTTCAACCCCCTCACTCCCCTCACCACCCTCACTCCCTCACTCCCCTCAACACCCTCATCCCCTCACCCCCCTCACTCCCCTCAACCCCCTCACTCCCCTCACCTTATTCACCCCTCACACCCTCATGACCTCACCCCCTCACGCCCCTCACACCCCTCACCCCACACCCCCTTCACCACCCTCACCCCCCTCACTCCCCTCAACCCCCTCACTCTCTCACCCCACTCACTCCCCTCACCCTCCTCATCCCCCTTACCCCCCACACACCCCTCACTCCCTCCCCCTCACCGCCCTCACCTCAATCACTCTCAACCCCTCGCTCCCCTCAACCCCGCACCCCTCCCACTCGCTCACCCCCTACACCCCCCTCATCCCCCTCACTGCCTCAGCCCCCCCACCCCACTCACAACCCTCACCCCCCTCACTCCCTCACCCCCCACACCCCCTCACCCCCCCATTCCCCTCACCCCCTCACCCCCCTCACCCCCTCACACCCCTCACTCCCCTCAGCCCCCCCCACTCCCCTCACTCCCCACACACTCCTCACCCCTCTCTCTCTCTCTCACTCCCTCAAACCTCTCACACCCCTCACCCCCTCACCCCCTTCACTCCCCTCAAGCCCTCACCCCCCTCACTCCCCTCATTGCCCCCACCTCCCCTCACTCCCCTCACCCTCTCAACCCCCTCACTGCCCTCACCTCCCTCACCCCCTCACCCCCTCACTCCCCTCAACCCCCTCACTCCCCTCACCCTCCTTAACCCCCTTAAACTCTCACCTCCCTCACCCCCCTCACTCCCCCCACTCCCCTCATTCCCCTCACCCTCTCAACCCCCTCACTCACTTCACCTCCCTCACCCCCCCACTCCCCTCACTCTCCCAACTCTCCTCAACCCTCTCACCCCCTCAACCCCCTCACTCCCCTCACTCCTCTCACCCCCCTCACTCCGTCACCCTTCACTCCCCTCACACCCTCAACCCCCCTCAACTCCCTCACCCCCTCAACCCCCTCACTCCCCTTCATCCCCTCATTGCCCTCACCCCCCTCACCCACCCACACTCCACTATACCCTCCCCTTAGTCCCTTCCCCTCACCCCGCTCGCTCCCTCACTCCCCTCACCCCCCTCACCTTCATCACCCTCACCCCCCTTCACCCGGTTCACTCCCTCACCCTCCTCACCCCACCTCACACCCTCACCACTTCAACCCCCACACACACCTCACTCCCCCCTCACCACCCTCACCTCAATCACTCTCACCCCCTCGCTCCCCTCACCCCCTCACCCCTCCCACTCGCTCACCCCCTTCACTCCCCTCACCCCCCTCACCCCCTCACTCCCCTCACTCCCCTCACTCCCTCACCCGCCTCACCCCCACCCCCCTTACTCCCCTCACCTCACTCACCCCCCTCACTCCCTCACCCTCCTCACTCCTCACCCCCTGACTCCCCTCACCCCCTCACCCCCCCACACACCCCTTCACTCCCCTCACATCCTCAACCCTCTCAACCCCCTCACTCCCTTCACCCCATCACCCCCTCACACCCTCATGCCCTCACTTCCCTCACTTCCCTCACTTTCCTCACTCCCCTCACCCCCCTCACCCCCCTCACCCACTCAATCCCTCACTCCCCTCACTCCCTCAATCCCTTCAATCCCCCACATTCCCCTCACCCCCCTGACCCCCTTCAATCCTCTCACCCCCTCACCCACCTCACTCCCCACACTCCCCTCATTCCCTCACCCTCCTGAACCCCCTCACTCCCCTCACCCCCTCACCCTGTCACCCGCTCACTCCCCCACACCCCTCAACCCCCTCACTCCCCTCACCCCATCACTCCCCCACCCCCCCTCACTCCCTCACCCCCTCGCTCCCCTCACCTCCCTCACCCCCTTACCCCTCACTTCCTCACCCCCTCACCCCCCTCATTCTCTCACCCCCTCACCCCCTCACCACCTCACCCCCTCACTCCCCTCACTCTCCTCGCTCCCCTCAACCCTCTCACCCCCTCAACCCCCTCACTCCCCTCACCCCTCACTCCCCTCACTCCCCTCACCCCTCACTCCCCTCACTCCCTTCACCCCCTCACTCCCTCTCCCCTCACTCCCCTCACAACCTCAACCCCCCTCAACTCCCTCACCCCGTCAGCCCCCTCACTCCCCTCACCCCTCACTCCCCTAACTCCCCTCACCCCTCACTCCCCTCACTCCCCTCACCCCCCTTACTCCCTCTCCCCTCACTCCCCTCACAACCTCAACCCCCCTCAACTCCCTCACCCCGTCAACCCCCTCACTCCCCTCACCCCTCACTCCCCTAACTCCCCTCACCCCTCACTCCCCTCACTCCCCTCACCCGCCTCACTCCCTCACCCCTCACTCCCCTCACAACCTCAACCCCCTCAGCTCTCTCACCCCCTCAACCCCCTCACTCCCCTTCACCCCCTCACTGCCCTCACCCCCCCTCACCTCCCACACTCCCCTACACCCTCCCCTCAGTCCCTTCCCCTCACCCCGCTCGCTCCCTCACTCCCCTCACCCCCCTCACCTTCATCACCCTTACCGCCCTTCACCTGCTTCACTCCCTCACCCTCCTCACCCCACCTCGCACCCTCACCACTTCAACCCCCACACACCCCTCACTCCCTCCCCCTCACCACCCTCACCTCAATCACTCTCACCCCCTCGCTCCCCTCACCCCCTCACCCCTCCCACTCGCTCACCCCCTTCATTCCCCTCACCCCCCTCACCCCCTCACTCCCCTCACTCCCCTCACTCCCCTCACCCCCCTCACTCCCCTCACCCCCCTCACTTTCCCCACTCCCCTCGCCCCCCTCACCCCCCTCACACCCTCAACCACTTCACTCCCTCACCCTCCTCACTCCTCACCCCCTGACTCCCCTCACCCCCTCACCCCCCCCCACACACCCCTCACTCCCCTCACCCCCTCACCCCCTCACTCCCCTCACATCCTCAATCCCCTCAACCCCCTCACTCCCATCACCCCATCACCCCCATCACCCTCCTCACCCCCCTCACCCCCTCACTTTACCCACTTACCCCCTCACTCCCTCACCCCCTCACTCCTTCACTCCTTCACCTCCTCACCCCCACCTTACTCCCTCCCCCTCACCCCCCTTACCCCCTCACCCCCTCACTCCCTCACTCCCTCACTCCTCCCACTCACCCACCTCACTTCCCCCTCCCCCCTCACTCTCTCACTCCCTCAACTCCTCACTCCCTCCTCCTCACTCCCACGCTCCCTCACTCCCCTCACTTCCTCACCCCCCTCACACCTCTCACCCCCTTCACCCCCTCACCCCCCCTGACCCCCCTCACTGCCTCACTCCCCTCACTCCCACCCCGCTCACTCCCAATGCCTCACCCCCTCACTCCCACCCCCTAACAAATTTGATTGAATGTTTTGAGCATGTAACCAGGTGTGTGGATGAGGGAAGTGCGGTGGATGCAGTTTACATGGATTTCAGCAAAGCCTTTGACAAAGTCCCACATGGGAGACTTATTAAGAAGGTTAATGCAGGTGGGATACAGAGTGATCTGACAAGGTGGATTCATAAATGGCCTTGCAGTAGGAGACAGAGGCTGGAGCCAGATGGGTGCTTTAGTGACTGGAGGCCAGTGACCAGTGACCAGTGGCAGACCACATGGATCCGTGCTGGGCCCCCTATTGTTCGTCATTTATATAAATGACATCGATGACAATGGGTGGGTAGGATCAATAAGTTTGCTGATGACACAAAGATTGGCCGGTTGAGGTTGAGTGTCTTGGGTTAGACGAGGATTGAGACGAGATGGTTAAATGGGATAAGTGGCAGATGGAATTTAACCCTGAAAAGTGTGAGGTGATGCACTTTGGAAGGAGTAATTTGACAGGGAAGTATACTCTGAAAGGTCTGACACTGGGAAGTTCCGAAGAATAAAGGGACCTTGGCGTGTTTGTCCATTGATCTCTGAAGGCGGAAAGACAGGCTAATAGGGTGGTGAAAAAGGCATATGGCACACTCGCCTTTATCAATCGGGGTGTAGATTACCAAAGCAGGGAGGTCATGATGGAGTTGTATAGAACTTTAGTGAGGCCACAGCTGGAGCACTGTGTGCAGTTCTGGTCGCCACATTACAGGAAGGACTTGAACGCACTGGAGGAGGTCCAGAGGAGATTCACCAGGATGCTGCCTGGGATGGAACATTTCAGTTATGAAGAGAGGTTGGATAGGCTTGGGCTGTTTTCTCTGGAGCAGAGACAATGCACATCTCTTTAATCTGTGCTTAACCCTCTCTCCACTCACATTGTCTGTACCTTTAAGACTTGATTAGCTGTAAAAACTCGCATTCCAATCGTCATTCTGTAAATTGAGTTTGTGTCTCTGTGCCCTGTTTGTGATCAGAACTCCCACTCCACCTGACGAAGGGGCAGCGCTCCGAAAGCTAGTGGCTTTTGCTACCAAATAAACCTGTTGGATTTTAACCTGGTGTTGTGAGACTTCTTACTGTGTTTTCTCTGGAGCAGAGAAGACTGAGGGGCGACCTGATTGAGGTGTTCAAGGTTATGAGAGGCATGGACAGGGAGCAGCTGTTCCCCTTAGTTGAAGGGTCAGTTACGAGGGGACACAAGTTAAAAGTGAAGGGTGGGAGGTTTAGGGGGGATTTGAGGAAAATCGTTTTTACCCAGAGGGTGGTGAGGGTTTGGAATGCGCTGTCTGGGAGGGTGGTGGAGGCGAGTTGCCTCACATCCTTTAAAAAGGACCTGGATGAGCACTTGGCACATCATAACATTCAGGGCTATGGGCCAAGTGCTGGCAAGTGGGATTGGGTGGGAAGGTCAGGGCATTTCATGCATCGGTACAGACTCGATGGGCTGAAGGGCCTCTTCTGCACTGTAGTATTCTGCGATTCTGATTCTGTGATTCACCCCCTCTGTCTTTCTCTCTCTGTCTCTATCTGTCCCTCTCTCTCTCTCTCTCTCTCTCTTTCTCTTAGTCTCTCTCTTTCTCTGCCTCTCTCTTGTCTTTCTCTCCCTTTCCGTCTCTCCCTCTCGGCATCTGTATCACTCTCTCTCTCTGGTCGTCTGTCTGTTGCTGTCGCTGTCTCTGTGTGTGTGTCTCTCTCTCTCACTGCCTAACTCTCTATCCCTGTCTGTCGCTGTCTCTGTCTGTGTGTGTCTCTCTCTCTCTCTGCCTAACTCTCTATCTCTGTCTGTCGCTGTCTGTGTGTGTCTCTCCATCTCTCTCTCACTGCCTAACTCTCTATCTCTGTCTGTCGCTGTCTGTGTGTGTCTCTCCATCTCTCTCTCACTGCCTAACTCTCTATCTCTGTCTGTCGCTGTCTCTGTGTGTGTGTCTCTCCGTCTCTCTCTCTCTGCCTAACTCTCTATCTCTGTCTGTCACTGTCTCTGTGTGTGTGTCTCTCCGTCTCTCTCTCTCTCTGCCTAACTCTCTATCTCTGTCTGTCGCTGTCTGTGTGTGTGTCTCTCCGTCTCTCTCTCTCTGCCTCACTCTCTATCTTGTCTGTCGCTGTCTGTGTGTGTCTCTCCCTCCCTCTCTCTCTCTGCCTCACTCTCTATCTTGTCTGTCGCTGTATGTGTGTGTGTGTCTCTCCGTCTCTCTCTCTCTCTGCCTCACTCTCTATCTCTGTCTGTCGCTGTCTGTGTGTCTCTCTCTCTGCCTAACCCTCTATTTCCCTCCATTGCTCCTGTATCTCTGATTCTGCAGCTTTCTGTTGCTCTCGATGTTCCATCACTGGGAAATCACCAACCTGTCCCTGGATCCGGGGGATGTGGGGGTGGGCGATGAGAGTGGCAGAAATGCAGCATAAAGTTGGTAAATGGGCTGCCAGAGGGAAGAGGGGCAGAATCCTCCCCTAACCACCCCCACCAGCAACCGCCCCCCCCCCACCCCCAGAGGGGTGAAACAGCTGGTTCCAATTTCCTTTCAGTTTGGGTCAGTGTGATCGGATGGATTCTCGAATCAGAGTTGATGTTCTCTCATTTGCATTGCTTCATTCCTCGTGATAGGAGATTGTGGAAATTATAAAGCCCATGATAGAACAAAGAACAAAGAAAATTACAGCACAGGAACAGGCCCTTCGGCCCCACAAGCCTGCACCGACCATGCTGCCCGACTGAACTAAAACCCCCTACCCTTCCGGGGACCATATCCCTCTATTCCCATCCTATTCATGTATTTGTCAAGATGCCCCTTAAAACTCACTACTGTATCCGCTTCCACTCCCTCCCCCGGCAACAAGTTCCAGGCACCCACCACCCTCTGTGTAAAAAATCTGCCTCGTACATCTCCTTTAAACCTTGCCCCTCGCACCTTAAACCTGTGTCCCCGAGTAATTGATTCTTCCACCCTGGGAAAAAGCTTCTGACTATCCGCTCTGTCCATGCCTCTCATAATCTTGTAGACTTCTATCAGGTCGCCCCCTCAACCTCCGTCGCTCCAGTGAGAACAAACCAAGTTTCTCCAACCTCTCCTCATAGCTAATGCCCTCCATACCAGGCAGCATCCTGGTAAATCTTTTCTGTCCCCTCTCCAAAGCCTCCACATCCTTCTGGAATCATAGAAACCCTACAGTACAGAAAGAGGCCATTCGGCCCATCGAGTCTGCACCGACCACAATCCCACCCAGGCCCTACCCCCATATCCCTACATATTTACCCGCTAATCCCTCTAATCTACGCATCCCAGGACACTAAGGGACAATTTTTAGCATGGCCAATCAGCCTAACCCGCACATCTTTGGACTGTGGGAGGAAACCGGAGCACCCGGAGGAAACCCACGCAGACACGAGGAGAATGTGCAAACTCCACACAGACAGTGACCCGAGCCGGGAATCGAACCCAGGTCCCTGGAGCTGTGAAGCAGCAGTGCTAACCACTGTGCTACCGTGCCGCCCTGGTAGTGTGACGACCAGAATTGAACACTATATTCCAAGTGCGGCCTAACTAAGGTTCTATAAAGCTGCAACATGACTTGCCAATTTTTGAACCCAATGCCCCGGCCGATGAAGGCAAGAATGCCGTATGCCTTCTTGACTACCTTCTGCACCTTCATTGCTACTTTCAGTGACCTGTGTACCTGTACACCCAGATCCCTCTGCCTATCAATACTCTTAAGGGTTCTGCCATTTACTGTATATTTCCTATCTGTATTAGACCTTCCAAAATGCATTACCTCACATTTATCCAGATTAAACTCCATCTGCCATCTCTCCGCCCAAGTCTCCAACCGATCTATATCCTGCTGTATCCTCTGATGGTCCTCATCGCTATCCGCAAATCCACCAACCTTTGTGTCGTCCGCATACTTACCAATCAGTGTTCCACAGGTACTGAGAGAAAAGGGCTTAAAAAAATTGCAGTGTGAGGTTCGCAGTTCTGAAGTGTTTTCATGGAATCATTTAAATAATACAGCCCATGTGAAAAGAGGCCATTCAGTCCATCAGGCCTTTGGTAGCTCTTTGGTTAAGATTGGGCCGGATGGGATCCTTCGCAGGTTACTGCGGAGGCAAGAGAAGAAATAGCTGGGGCCTTAACAGATATCTTCACATCCTCTTTGACCACAGGCGAGGTCCCAGGGGACTGGAGAACAGCCAATGTTGTTCCCTCATTTGAGAAAGGGTGGCACGGTGGCACAGCGGTTAGCAGCCTCCCATCCGTTGACTCTGTCTACACTTCCCGCTGCCTCAGCAAAGCAGCCAGCATAATCAAGGACCCCACGCAGCCCGGACATTCTCTCTTCCACCTTCTTCCTTCGGGAAAAAGATACAAAAGTCTGATGTCACGTTCCAACCGACTCAAGAACAGCTTCTTCCCTGCTGCTGTTAGACTTTTGAATAGACTTACCTTGCATTAAGTTGATCTTTCTCTACACCCTAGCTATGACTGTAACACTACATTCTGCACTCTCTCGTTTCCTTCTCTATGAACGGTATGCTTTGTCTGTATAGCGCGCAAGAAACAATACTTTTCACTGTATGTTAATACATGTGACAATAATAAATCAAATCAAACCAAATCACTGCTGCCTCACAGCGCCAGGGACCCGGGTTCGATTCCCGGCTCGGGTCACTGTCTGTGCGGAGTTTGCACGTTCTCCCCGTGTCTGCGTGGGTTTCCTCCGGGTGCTCCAGTTTCCTCCCACAGTCCAAAGATGTGCAGGTTAGGTGGATTGGCCATGCTAAATTACCCCTTAGTGTCAGGGGGACTAGCTAGGGTAAATGCATGGGGTTATGGGGTTGGGTCCTGGGTGGGATTGTGGTCGGTGCAGACTCGATGAGCCGAATGGCCTCTTTCTGCACTGTAGGATTCTAGGATTCTATGAAACGAAGCAGGGATAATCCAACAAATTACAGGCCAGTGAGTCTGACGTCAGTGTTGGGAAGCTTTTGGAGAGGATACTGAGGGACAGGATAGATGCACATTTGGAGGAAAATGGACTAGTTAGTGACAGGCAGCATGGTTTTGTACGGGGAAGGTCATGTCTCGCCAACTTGACTCAGTTTTTTGAAGAGGTGACAAAGAATTGATGAGGGAAGGGCTGTGGATGTAGTTGATATGAAGTTTAGTGAGGCGTTTGACAAGGTTCCACATGGCAGACTGGTACAAAACCTAAATTCACATGGGATCTGGTATGAGCTGGCTCGATGGGTACAGAACTGGCTTGGTTATAGAATAAGAAGTCTCACAACACCAGGGTAAAGTCCAACAGGTTTATTTGGTAGCAAATACCATAAGCTTTCGGAGCGCTGCTCCTTCGTCAGATGGAGTGGAATTTCCACTCCATCTGACAAAGGAGCAGCGCTCCGAAAGCTTATGGTATTTGCTACCAAATAAACCTGTTGGACTTTAACCTGGTGTTGTGAGACTTCTTACTGTGTTCACCCCAGTCCAACGCCGGCATCTCCACATCTGAGTTATAGAAGACAGAGAGTAGCGGTGGAAAGGTGTTTTTCAGAATGGAGATCTGTAGCTAGTGGTGTTCCGCGGGGATCAGCGCTGGGACCTCTGTTGTTTGTAGTATATATAAGTGATCTGGAGGAAAATGTGGGGAGTCTGATTAGTAAGTTTGCGGATAACACGAAGATTGGTGGAGTTGCTGATAGTGCCCAGGATTGTCAGAGGATAAAACAGGATATAGATGGTTGGAGACTTGGGCACAGAAATGACGGATGGATTTTAATCTGGACAAATGAGAGGTGTTGCATTTTGGAGGATCAAATTTAGGTGTGAATTATACTGTAAATTGTAAAACCCTTAGGAACATTAACATACAGTGGGATCTGGACGTGCAGGTCCATAGTTCCCTAAAAGTGGCAACACGGGTGGCCAAGGTGATTAAGGCAGCACATGGCATGATTGCCTTCATCAGCCGGGGCGTTGAGTACAAGAGTTGGGAAATCATGTTGCAGCTATATAAAACCTTGATTAGGTAGTATTTGGAATACTTCGTGCAGTTCTGGTCGTCACACTACCAGAAGGACGTGGAAGCTTTGGAGAGAGTGCAAGGAAGGTTCACCAGGATGTTGCCTGGTCTCGAGGGTGTCGGCTATGAGGAGAGGTTGGATTAACTAGGATTGTTTTCACTGGAAAGACGGAGGCTGAGGGGAGACCCGATAGGGGTCTACAAAATGACGAGAGGCACAGACAGGGTGGATAGTCAGAGGCTTTTTCCCCAGGGTGGAAGTGTCAATTACAAGGGGGGGCACAGGTTCAAGGTGAGAGGGGGAAAGTTTAAGGGAGATGTGCGGGGAAAGTTTTTCACGCAGAGAGTGGTGGGTGCCTGGAACGCGCTGCCAGAGGAGGCGGTGGGAGCAGGAACATTTGCAACATTTAAGAGGCATCTGGATGGGTCCATGAATGGGGAGGGAATAGAGGGATACGGACCGTGTAAGGGCAGAAGGTTTTTTCTGTAGTTTAGTTAGGGCATCATGATCGGCACAGGCTTGGAGGGCCGAAGGGATTATCCCTGCGCTGTACTTTTCTTTGGTCTTTGTTGTCCTTTTTTCTTTGCTGTCCTTTGTTACCTTTTGCCCTGTTGAATAGACACTGGAGGGCTACGATGAGTAATTACACTGCAGAACACAAGACTGCCACTGTGCATTGGTTGTGGAGGGAGTGAGTGTTTGTGGAAGGGGTAGTAAGTGTTGTTGGAGCTGCACCCATCCAGGCAAGTGGGGAGTATTCCAACACACTCCTGACTTGTGCCTTGTAGATGGTGGATAGGCTTTGGGGAGTCAGGAGGTGAGTTACTTGCCACAGAATTCCCAGCCTGTGACCTGCTCTGGGAGCCGCTGTGTTTATAGCGGCTGGTCCAGTACAGTTTCTGGTCAATGATAACCCCACAGGATGTTGATTTTTTGAGGATTCAGCGATAGTAATGCCATTGAATGTTTAAGTTTTTAAGTTTAAGTATTAGTGTCACATGTAGGCTTACATTAACACTGCAATGAAGTTACTGTGAAAATCCCCTAGTTGCCACACTCTGGCACCTGTTCAGGTACACTGAGGGAGAATTTAGCACGGCCAATGCACCCTAACCAGCACGTCTTTCGGACTGTGGGAGGAAACCGGAGCACCCGGAGGAAACCCACGCAGACACGGGGAGAGCGTGCAGACTCCGCACAGACAGTGACCCAAGCCGGGAATCGAACCCGGGTCCCTGGAGCTGTGAGGCAGCAGTGCTAACCACTGTGCTACCCTGATTGTCAAGGAGTAATGGTGAGATTCTCTCTTGTTGGAGATGGTCATTGCCTGGCACATGTGTGGTCAGTCCAAGACTGGATAGTGTCTGGGTCGTGCTGCATTTGGACCTGAACTCTGAGGAGTCACGAGTGGCCATGAACATTGTGCAGTTGTCAGAGAACATCTCCGTTTCTGACCTTACGATGGAGGGAAAATGCACTCACAATTACCAGCCCTGCCTCACCACCAGATCTCAACTCCTCTGGACGTAAGTCCAGTTTATTTATTTATTTATTATTGTCACAAGTCGGCTTACATTAACACTGCAATGATGTTACTGTGAAAATCCCCTAGTCGCCACACTCCGGCGCCTGTTCGGGTACACGGAGGGAGAATTTAGCATGGCCAATGCACCCTAACCAGCACGTCTTTCAGTCCCCAACTCCACATTCTCTCACCTTATTCATTTGTCTATTATGGGACACATTACATATCGAATTATAGAATCCCTACAGTGCAGAAGGAGACCATTCAGCCCATCGAATCCGCATTGACAACAATCCCACCTCGGCCCTATCCTTGTAACCCCATGTAAACCCCCTGACACTCGGGGGCAATTCCACCCAGATCTGTTCCCCATAAACCCAAGTGTTTACCCCGCTAATCCCCCTAACCTACACATCTTGGGGCACTTAGAGGCAAATTAACATTGACAATCCACCTAATCTTTGGACTGTGGGAGGAAACCGGAGCACCCGGAGGAAACCCCATGCAGACACGGGGAGAACGTGCAAACTCCACATAGACGGGGACCCAAGCTAGGAATCCAATCCGGATCCCTGACGCTGTGAGGCAGCAGTGCTAACCACTGTGCCACCGTGCTGCCCCACTGCTAGTTATCTGACCTAATATCACTTTACGGTGCTGAGTGTTCTGTTTCTCTTTGTGAAGTGCCTTGGACGTTTTATTACTTTGAAAGATCTAAGTTATACATTGTTGTGATCAAAAGGGAGCAAAAAGCCTCTACATCCCTTTACGGTAAAGAGTTCCACAGATTCAGTGCCCTCTGTGCGAAGAAACTCTTCCTCATCTCTGTCCTAAATGGGCAACCTCTTATTCTGAGATTGTGCCCCTCTGGACCTAGTTTCTCCCACAACCTCTCAGCATCAACCCCCTGAGAATCCTGGACGTCTCGATAATGTCACCTCTCATTCTTCTAATCTCCAATCAAATTCCCAACATGCATTGACATGATTTGATTTGATTTATTATTGTCACATGTATTGGGATACAGTGAAAAGTATTGTTTCTTACGCGTTATACAGACAAAGCATACCGTTCATAGAGAGGAAACGAGAGAGTGCAGAATGTAGTGTCACAGTTATAGCTAGGGCGTAGAGAAAGATCAACTTAATGCAAGGTAGGTCCATTCAAAAGTCTGACAGCAGCAGGGAAGAAGCTGTTCTTGAGTCGGTTGGTACGTGACCTCAGACTTCTGTATCTTTTTCCCGAAGGAAGAAGGTGGAAGAGAGAATGTCCGGGCTGCGTGGGGTCCTTGATTATGCTGGCTGCTTTGCCGAGGCAGTGGGAAGTGTAGACGAGTCAATAATGGGAGGTTGGTTTGCGTGATGGATTGGGCTACATTCACAACCTTTTGTAGTTCCTTGCGGTCTTGGGCAGAGCAGGAGCCCAGACCAAGCTGTGATACAACCAGAAAGAATGCTTTCTATGCTGCATCTGTAAACATTGGTGAGGGTCGATAGCTGACATGCCGAATTTCCTTCACCTCCTGAGAAAGTAGAGGCTTTGGCGAGCTTCCTCCATTACAAAGGAGGAAGTGTTAGGTTTGTTAGAGAATATAAAGACTGACAAATCCCCAGGGCCTGATGGAATCTATCCAAGGCTGCTGAGGGAGACGAGAGGTGAAATCGTTGGGCCTCTGACGCAAATCTTTGTCTCGTCACTGGGCGCAGGTGAGGTCCCAGAGAATTGGAGGATAGCTAATGTGGTCCCGTTATTTAAGAAGGGTAGGAAGGATAACCCGGGTAATTATAGGCCGGTGAGCTTGACGTCCGTGGTGGGGAAGTTGTTGGAGAAGATTCTTAGAGATAGGATGTATGCGCATTTAGAAAGGAATAAACTCATTAACGATATTCAACATGGTTTTGTGAGAGGGAGGTCATGCCTCACTAACCTGGTGGTGTTTTTTGAAGAAGTGACCAGAATGGTTGACGAAGGAAGGGCCGTGGATGTTGTCTATATGGACTTTAGTAAAGCGTTTGACAAAGTCCCTCATGGTAGGCTAGTGAAAAAGGTTGGATCTCATGGGATAAAGGGGGAGGTGGCTAGATGGGTGGAGAACTGGCTTGGTCAAAGAAGACAGAGGGTGGTAGTGGAAGGGTCTTTTTTCGGCTGGAGGCCTGTGACTAGTGGTGTTCCGCAGGGCTCTGTATTGGGACCTCTGCTGTTTGTGATTTATATAAATGGTCTGGAAGAAGGAGTAACTGGGGTGATCAGTAAGTTTGCGGACGACACAAAACTGGCAGGACTTGCAGATAGTGAGGAACATTGTCAGAGGCTACAGAAGGATATAGATAGGCTGGAAATTTGGGCAAAGAAATGGCAGATGGAGTTCAATCCTGATAAATGCGAAGTGATGCATTTTGGTGGGAATAATGTAGGGAGGAGCTACACGATAAATGGAAGAACCATAAAGGGTGTAGAGACGCAGAGGGACCTGGGTGTGCAAGTCCACAGATCTTTGAAGGTGACGTCACAGGTGGAGAAGGTGGTGAAGAAGGCATATGGCATGCTTGCCTTTATAGGACGGGGCATAGAGTAGAAAAGTTGGGGTCTGATGTTGCAGATGTATAGAACGTTGGTTCGGCCGCATTTGGAATACTGCGTCCAGTTCTGGTCGCCACACTACCACAAGGACGTGGAGGCTTTGGAGAGAGTACAGAGGAGGTTTACCAGGATGTTGCCTGGTATGGAGGGGCTTGGTTATGAGGAGAGATTGGGGAAACTGGGGTTGTTCTCCTTGGAAAGACGGAGGATGAGGGGAGACTTAATAGAGGTGTATAAAATTATGAAAGGCTTAGATAGGGTGAACGGTGGGAAGCTTTTCCCCGGGTCGGTGGTGACGTTCACGAGGGGTCATAGGTTCAAGGTGAAGGGGGGGAGGTTTAACACAGATATCAGAAGGACATATTTTACACAGAGGGTCGTGGGGGCCTGGAATGTGTTGTCGGGCAAGGTGGTGGAGGCGGACACACTGGGAACGTTTAAGACTTATCTAGACAGCTATATGAACGGAGTGGGAATGGAGGGATACAAAAGAGTGGTCTAGTTTGGACCAGGGAGCGGCGCGGGCTAATTGTTCTTTGTTTCTCGTTTCAAGGCTTCATTCTATGATCATCTTGCTGGTGCCAGTACAGAGCGAGACTGCGGATAGTTGGGAACCTGTCTCGGGGGCAGGGAATTGAGATGGTGTTCGTAAAGCAGAAGTGGAAATGAATAGGGTTGGGAAGCATTTTCTGATCAGGGCCAGTGTGATCTCCTGGACTCGTTTCGATCGCCTCAGGGGGTCGGAGAGGAATTTCCCAGATTTTTTTTCCCCATATTGGCCCTGGGGTTTTCACTCTGGGTTTTCGCCTCTCCCTGGAGATCACATGGTCTGGAATGGGGGGGTGGGGGTGAGTTAATAGGTTGTGATGAACAAAGCATCGTAGCTGTGAGGGACTGCTCGGTGGATAGGATATTGGTATGTAGATAGGCTGGAAAATTGGGCGGGGATCCTGGATTCAGGATTCAATCCTGGACCGGGGAGCGGCGCGGGCTTGGAGGGCCGAAGGGCCTGTTCCTGTGCTGTATTGTTCTTTGTTCTTTGTTCTTTGTTCTTAACCTAGTGTCGGCATGGGGGGACCAACATGGAATTCGAAAGAAGGGGAAAAGATATGGAAAACTGTCCACAGTTTCCAGCATCTCGCTGTTGATCTGAATCGCTGGTGGAAGTTTCACCCACTCCCTGGGCCACGTTCTGCATTCATAGAATCCCTCTAGTGCAGAAGGAGGCCATTCAGTCCATCGAGTCTGCACCGACCACAATCCCACCCAGGCCCTATCCCCATAACCCCAAGCATTTACCCTAGCTAGTCCCCCTGACACTAAGGGGCAATTTAGCACGGCCAATCCACACATCTTTGAACTGTGGGAGGAAACCGGAGCACCCGGAAGAAACCCAAGCACACACTGGGAGAACGTGAAAACTCCACACAGACAGTGATCCAAGCCGGGAATCGAACCTGCGCCCCTGGCATTGTGGGGCAGCAGTGCTAACCACTGTGCCACTATACTGTCCTTGGGCAAAGGAGCTTGCCCTGAATTTCCGATGGGATTTCTTGGTGACCATCTTATATTGGTGACCTCTAGGTCATAGAGTCATAGAGGTTTACAGCATGGAAACAGGCCCTTCGGCCCAACTTGTCCATGCCGCCATTTTTTATTTAACCCCTAAGCTAGTCCCAATTGCCCGCATTTGGCCCATATCCCTCTAGACCCATCTTGCCCATGTAACTGTCTAAATGCTGTTTATAGGACAAAATTGTACCCGCCTCTAATACTACCTCTGGCAGCTCGTTCCAGACACTCACCACCCTCTGTGTGAAAAAATTGCCCCTCTGGACACTTTTGTATCTCTCCCCTCTCACCTTAAGCCTATGCCCTCTAGGTTTAGACTCCCCTACCTTTGGGAAAAGATATTGACTATCTAGCTGACCTGTGCCCCTCATTATTTTATAGACCTCTATAAGGTCACCCCTCAGCCTTCTACGCTCCAGAGAAAGAAGTCCCAGTCTATCCAACCTCTCCTTAAAACTCAAACCATCAAGTCCCGGGAGCATCCTAGTAAATCTTTTCTGCACTCTTTCTAGTTTAATAATATCCTTTCTCTAATAGGGTGACCAGAACTGTTCTGGTATGCTGTTCGCCCACACGAGGAAACATTCTCTCTGCTTCCACTCTCTCAAAAAACTTTCCCAATTTTAAAGACCTCTATTAGGTCACTACTCAGTCTTTTTTCCCCCCAGGAGAAAAGAACACCAACTTTTCCTGAGATGCACACCCACACATTTCTGGTACTGTCCTTGTAAATCTTCTCTGCACCCTCTCGATATCCTTTGTATAAAATGGTGACCATAACGGCAACAGAAGGAGACCATTCAGCCCATCGAGTCTGCATTGACAACAATTCCACCTCGGCCCTCTCCCTGTAACCCTGTGTAAACCGCCTGATACTTAGGGACAATTCCACCCAGACCTGTTCCCCGTAACCCCAAGTATTTACCCCGTTAATCCCCCTAACCTACACATCTTGGGGCACTTAGAGGCAATTTAGCAGGGCCAATCCACCTAAGTGTGATTTAACCAAGTTTCGATACAGCTTTAACGCAACCTCCCTCACTTTCAATTCTAACCCTCTGGAAATAAAGTTTTTTTTTATGACCTGCCTAACCTGTGGTGTTAATTTTTAATGATTGATGTATTTTGTACTCCGAGGTCCCTTTGTTCTTCCACCCCACCTAGACTCTCACCTCCCCAGTAATAAGTGACCTCTCCATTCTTTCTCTCAAAACGTACAACCTCACATTGATCAGTGTGGAAAATCATTTCCAATGATTTACCCACTGCACAGCTTTCTGAATCTGCTCCTGTAATTTGTTGCGGAATCTCAGGATTGACAATTCCCTTCCATTTTGTGTCACCCACAAGTTGGGAAATTGTGTTTGGGAATGCCAAGCCCAAATTGTTCATGTAAATTGTGAGGAACAGTGATCCCAGCACTCTGGGATGTCACTCCCCATCTTCTGTCACTCGGAGTGAGTACAACATCAATCCTACTCGCTGCTTCCTGCGATGAAACCAGCCGGCGATCCATTCCGTCTCTTGTGAGGCCCCAGAGGATTGGAGCATAGCAAATGTGGTCCCGTTATTTAAGAAGGGTAGCAAGGATAACCCGGGTAATTATTGGCCGGTGAGCTTGATGTCCGTGGTAGGGAAGTTGTTGGAGAAGATTCTTAGAGATAGGATATATGCGCATTTAGAACTGAATAGTCTCATTAGCGATAGACAACATGGTTTTGTACGAGGGAGGTCATGCCTCACAAATTTGGTTGAGTTTTTTGAGGAGGTGACAAAAACGATTGACGAGGGAAGGGCCGTGGATGTTGTCTATATGCATTTTAGTAAAGCGTTTGACAAGGTCCCTCATGGCAGGCTGGTGCAAAAGGTTAAATCTCACGGGATAAAAGGTGAGCTGGGTAGATGGGTGGAGAACTGACTTAGCCATAGAAGACAGAGGGTAGCAGTAGAGGGGTCTTTTTCCGGTTGGAGGTCTGTGACTAGTGGTGTTCCGCAGGGCTCTGTACTGGGACCGCTGCTGTTTGTGATATCTATAAATGATTTGGAGGAAGATATAGCTGGTGTGATCAATAAGTTTGCGGACGACACGAAGATTGCTGGAGTTGCGGATAGTGATGAACATTGTCAGAGAATATAGCAGGATATAGATAGGCTGGAAAATTAGGCGGAGAAATGGCAGATGGAATTTAATCCAGATAAATGCGAAGTGATGCATTTCGGTAGATCTAATGTAAGGGGGAGCTATACAATAAATGGCAGAACCATCAGGAGTATAGACACACAGAGGGACCTGGGTGTACAAGTCCACAGATCCTTAAAGGTGGCAGCACAGGTGGAGAGGGTGGTGAAGAAGGCATATGGCATGCTTGCCTTTATTGGACGGGGCATAGAATATAAAAGTTGGCATATGATGTTGCGGCTGTATAGAATGATGGTTAGGCCACATTTGGAATACTGCGTCCAGTTCTGGTCACCACACTACCAGAAGGACGTGGAGGCTTTGGAGAGACGACAGAGAAGGTTTACCAGGATGTTGCCTGGTATGGAGGGTCTTAGATATGAGGAGAGATTAGGTAAACTGGGGTTGTTCTCCCTGGAAAGACGGAGGATGAGGGGCAACCTAATAGAGGTGTATAAAATTATGAAGGGCATAGATGGAGTGAACAGTGGGAAGCTTTTTCCCAGGTCGGAGGTGACGAACACAAGGGGTCACGGGTTCAAGGTGAGGGGGGCAAGGTTCAACACAGATGTCAGGGGGACATATTTTACACAGAGGGTGGTGGGGGCCTGGAATGCACTGCCAAGCAAGGTGATTGAGGCGGACACGCTAGGATCGTTTAAGACTTATCTTGATAACCACATGAACAGACTAGGAATAGAGGGATACAAAAGAATGGTCTAGTTGGGCACATGAGCAGCACAGGCTTGGAGGGCCGAAGGGCCTGTTCCTGTGCTGTATTGTTCTTTGTTCTTTTGTTCTTTGTCCCCCAACTCCACATTCTCTCACCTGATTCATTTGTCTATTATGGGACACGTTATTCATAGAATTCCTACAGTACAGAAGGAGACCATTCAGCCCATCGAGTCTGCATTGACAACAATCCCACCTAGGCCCTATCCTTGGAACCCCATGCAAACCCCCTGACACTAAGGGACAATTCTACCCAGACCTGTTCCCCATAACCCCAAGTATTTACCCTGCTAAATCCCCCTAACCTACACATCTTGGGGCACTTGAGGCAATTTAGCAGGGCCAATCCACCTAACCTGCACATCTTTGGACTGTGGGAGGAAACCGGAGCACCCGGAGCAAACCCACGCAGACACAGGGATGATATGCAGGCTCTGCACAGACAGTAACCTGGGGCCGGAATTGAATACGGGTCCCTGGCGCTGTGAGGAACCAATGCCACCGTGCCACTGTGCTGCCCCATTGACAGCCGTTTGAGAATCTAGATATATTACATCTACCACATTACCACTGTCCATCCTCGGTTACCTCCAAACATTCGATGAGTTTGATCAGGTAAGAGTTTCCCCTTTGAAATCCATTCTGCTGTACAATATTAGAGGTCACACTTCTGGATATTCTTTCCTACGAATTCCATGATTTTCCAGCCACCCATGTTAATACATTTGGAATATTGTGAGCAGCTTTGGGCCCCGTATCTAAAGAAGGATATCCTGGCCTTGGAAAGGGTCCAGAGGAGGTTCACAAGAATAATCCCTGGAATGAAGAGCTTGTTGTATGAGGAACGTTTGAGGATTCTCGGTCTGTGCTCGTTGGAGTTTAGAAGGATGAGGGGGGATCTTATTGAAACTTACAGGATACTGTGAGGGCTGGATAGAGTGGACGTGGAGAGGATGTTTCCACTAGTAGGAAAAACTAGAACCAGAGGGCACAACCTCAGGCTGAAGGGACGATCTTTTAAAACAGAGATGAGGAGGAATTTCTCCAGCCAGAGAGTGGTGAATCTGTGGAACTCTTTGCCGCAGAAGGCTGTGGAGGCCGGGTCATTGAGTATCTTTAAGACAGAGATAGAAAAGTTCTTGATTAATAAGGGGATCAGGGGTTATGGGGAAATGGCAGGAGAATGGGGATGAGAAAAATATCAGCCATGATTGAATGGTGGAGCAGACTCGATGGGCCGAGTGGCCTCATTCTGCTCCAATGTCCTATAGCCTTATGGTCTTATGGTTTAAGCAGGCTGGTTCAGCGACATAGAATAGAAGCACGCAATAGAAGATGCAAAAGAACAAAGAACAATACAGCACAGGAACAGGCCCTTCAGCCCTCCAAGCCCGTGCCGTTCCCTGGTCCAAACTAGACCATTCTTTTGTATCCCTCCATTCCCACTCCGTTCATGTGGCGATCTAGATAAGTCTTAAATATTCCCAGTGTGTCCGCCTCCACCACCCTGCCCGGCAGCGCATTCCAGGCCCCCACCACCCTCTGTGTAAAATACGTCCTTCTGATATCCGTGTTAAACCTCCCCCCCTTCACCTTGAACCTATGGCCCCTCGTGAACGTCACCACCGACCTGGGAAAAAGCTTCCCACTGTTCACCCTATCTATGCCTTTCAGAATTTTATACACCTCTATTAAGTCACCCCTCACCCTCCGTCTTTCCAGTGAGAACAACCCCAGTTTACCCAATCTCTCCTCATAACTAAGCCCCTCCATACCAGGCAACATCCTGGTAAACATCCTCTGTACTCTCTCCAAAGCCTCCACGTCCTTCTGGTAGTGTGGAGACCAGAACTGGACGCAGTATTCCAAATGCGGCCGAACCAACGTTCTATACAACCGCAATATCAGACCCCAACTTTTATACTCTATGCCCCGTCCTATAAAGGCAAGCATGCCATAGGCCTTATTCACTACCTTCTCCATCTGTGCCGTCACCTTCAAGGATCTGTGGACTTGGACACCCAGGTCCCTCTGCGTATCTACACCCTTTATGGTTCTGCCATTTATCGTATAGCTCCTCCTTACATTAGAGGCCATCAAGTCTGCACCGAATCTCCAAAAGAGCATCCCACACTGGCTCTCCCCTTGTAACTCCCTCCATCTAACCTGCTCACCTTTGGACACTAAGGGGAAATTCATAATGGCCAACCCACTTAACCTGCATTGCTTGGGACACTAAGGGGCAATTTAGCATGGTCAATCCACCTAACCTACACACCTTTGGACGCTAAGGGGCAATTTAGCATGGCCAATTAGCCGAACCTGCACACCTTTGGACGCTAAGGGGCAATTTAGCATGGCCAATCCCCCTAACATTCACATCTTTGGATACTAAGAGGCAATTTAGCATGGCCAATCCACCTAACTTACACACCTTTGGACATTAAGGGGCAATTTACCATGGTCTATCCACCTAATCTGCACATCTTTGGACACTGAGAGGCAATTTAGCATGGCTAATCCACCTAACCTGTGGATCTTTGGATGCTAATTTAGCATGGCCAATCTGCCTAACCTACACATCTTTAATTTAGCATGGCCAATTCCCCTAACCTGTGGATCTTTGGATGCTAATTTAGCATGGCCAATCTGCCTAACCTACACATCTTTAATTTAGCATGGCCAATTCCCCTAACCTGCGGATCTTTGGACACTAAGGGGCAATTTAGCATGGCCAATTCCCCTAACTTGTATATCTTTTGACTGTGGGAGGAAGCCGGAGGACCCAGACGAAACCCACTCAGTCATGGGGAGAACGTGCAAACTCCACACAGACAGTCACCCGAGGCCGCAATCAAACCCAGGTCCCTGGCGCTGAGAGACAGTAGTGCTAACCACCCTGCCGTACTGCTCCTGAAAAAGGATGACCTTGCAGATTTAGTATCGTCCTTGTGAAGCCTTTCACTATAACGCCTCATTTTGTCAATTCTATTGCTCCAGGAAATGTTTGCTCTTTCTGTGGCGTAATGTGCCAAAACATTGAAGCAGTTCTTCACCTGAGATTAATGGGAACAGTGTGGTCTTTTGTTTGTGATCTGCCCTAACACCTACTTTTTATATTTGGTGCCGTGCCAACTCTTAATGACGGGATGCAAAACCTGGAAGCGACACGCAGGTTGGCCTCAACTTCCCGAGCACAGGTTTATGGAGCATGTGTCAACGGTTCAGATCAGACAAAGCTGTTTGTTTTCACTCTCCTGGCTTGGTTAATGATCAGAATTTACAAGAGTCTGCAAGATCATCAGGAACAGCTAGCCGGGACCGAATAACAATCAGGCAGCCAGTTAGAAATGAGTCTGTTGCAACCGCTGGAGATTCCTCATGTGAGACCATTAGAACATTGGGCCTCACTGAGCTGTGACAAATTACCCCAGATAGTTGGAAAACGGTCCAAAGATCAGGATCCAGGAGAGGATCATTAGTCAAAGAATTGGGGAAATTCGCCATTGGCCATCTTTGTGACTGGTGTGGCACAGGCAGTCGTGAAATCCGATTGGCTGATAACACATAGCTGGGAGTTGAAGCCCAAGGTCAGCCATGTTGAATCATGTTGTGTCGCACTGCTGTCTCACGGCTCCAGAGACCCGGGTTCAATTCCTGCCTTGGATGACTGTGTGGAGTTTGCACCTTCTCCCCGTGTCTGCGTGGGTTTCCTCTAGTTCTAAGTTCTCCCACAAGGGGGAATCCACCCTGCCAAAAACCCTCAGGATCTCAAAGATTTTGATCAAGTGTTTGGCATTGCCTCAATTTTGGACACTGGACTCCCACATGTGAAATGAGGGAAGGCTCCATCACCAGGTTAGTACTGACTCTCAGCCCCTCTCCACAGGGTGCGCCGCAGTGACTCACCAAGGTTCCTTCCAAAGACCAGACCTCTGCCGCCTCAAAGGGTAAGACGCATGGGGAACACCACCACCTGGAGGTTCACCTCTGAGCCACACACCATCCTGACCTGGAAACGTATCGGTCGTTCCTTCACCGTCACTGGGCCATAATCCTGGGGCTCCCTCCCTGACAGCACTGTGGGTGTACCTACACCACACGGACCACAGCGGGTTCGAGAGGGCAGCCCGCCGCCACCTTCTCAAGGGGTAATTAGGAAGGGGCAATAAATACTGGGCCTGGCCAGCCATCCCGTGGCTAAGCGAATTAAAAAATAAATGTTTGGTGGAATGTGAGGCTCCAATTGGGAGTTCAAGTCTATCGCAGTTTGGAGGTACATTAGATCTGCAGTTCCACAAGTTGGGAAAGACAAGATAGAGAGGGTAGTTCAATCAAAATGGTACCACTTGAAGGGTAGGTAAGAGCAGGGAACTTGCATATTGGCAGAGTGTTGACAGGACAGTTTTATAGAGTATTTAAGATGACATATTTGACTTTGTGAATGTTTTTCTCTTTGGATGAGGGTGTCGTTGGCTGGGCCAGCATTTGTTGCCCATCCTTAATTGCCCAGAGACTGAGTGGCTTGCTCAGCCATTTCAGAGGGGAGATTTACAAGGAATTTGCCTGGATTGAGTGGCATGCCTTATGAGGATAGGCTGAGGGAGCTCGGTCTTTTCTCCTTGGAGAGACGTAGGATGAGAGGAGACCTAATAGAGGTGTATAAGATGTTGAGAGGCATTGATCGGGTGGACTCTCACAGGCTTTTTCCCAGGGTGGAAATGGCTGCTGTGAGAGGACACAGGTTTAAGGTGCTGGGGGGTAGGTACAGGGGAAATGTTGGAGGGAAGTTTTTCACACAGAGGGTGGTGGGCGAGTGGAATCAGCTGCCGTCAGTGGTGGTGGAGGCGAACTCAATAGGGACTTTTAAGAGACTCCTGGATGAGTACATGGAACTTAATAGGATGGAGGGTTATAGGTAGGCCTAAAAGGTAGGGATATGTTCGGCACAACTTGTGGGGCCGAAGGGCCTGTTTTGTGCTGTAGTTTTGTATGTTTCTATGTTTCTATCTAAACAGTCAACCACATGTGGGTCTGCAGGCAGACCAGGTAATTTTTTCACACAGAGGGTGGTGAGTATCTGGAATGAGCTGCCAGAGGTAGTAGTAGAGGCCAAGTTCCGCACACACGAGGACGGCCTCAACCGGGATATTGGGTTCATGTCACACTATTTGTAACTCCCACAGTTGCGTGGACCTGCAGAGTTTCACTGGCTGTCTTGTCTGGAGACAATACACATCTTTTTAGCCTGTCTTGATGCTCTCTCCACTCACATTGTTTTGTTTCTGAAAGAATTGATTAGTTGTAAGTATTCGCATTCCAACCATTATTCATGTAAATTGAGTCTGTGTCTTTATAAGCTCTGTTTGTGAACAGAATTCCCACTCACCTGAAGAAGGGGCTTAGAGCTCCAAAAGCTTGTGTGGCTTTTGCTACCAAATAAACCTGATGGACTTTAACCTGGTGTTGTTAAACTTCTTACTGTGTTTATCCCAGTCCAACGCCGGCATCTCCACATCATGACAATGTAATACTCTCAGTGTTAACCTCGAGTGATGCAGACAACCTGTTGGGCCATTCACAGTCATAGAGTTATCGAGTCATACCAATCTTACCCCATAAAGTTAAAGTTTATTTATTAGTGTCACAAGTAGGCTTACATTAACACTGCAATGAAGTTACTGTGAAAATTCCCTAATTGCCACACTCCTGTTCGGGTAACGCTGAGGGATAATTTAGCGTGGCCAATGCAGCTAACCAGCACGTCTTTCAGAATGTGGGAGGAAACCGGAGCACCCGGAGGAATCCCAGACAGACACAGGGGAGAACGTAACGTGCACGGTGGCACAGTGGTTAGCACCTGCTGCCTCACAACGCCAGGGACCCGGGTTCGATTCCCGACTTGGGTCAGTGTCTGTGTGGAGTTTGCAGGTTCTCCCCGTGTCTGCGTGGGTTTCCTCCGGGTGCTCCAGTTTCTTCCCAGACTCCAAAAATGTGCGGGTTAGGTGGATTGGCCATGCTAAATTGCCAGAGGGACTAGCTCGGGTAAATGCATGTGATTATGGGGATAGGGCCTGGGTGGGATTATGGTCGGTGCAGAACCGATGGGCCGAATGGCCTCCTTCAGCACTGTGGGATTCTATGAATCTATGACACCACACAGACAGTGATCCAAGCCAAGAATTGAACACGGGTCCCTGGTGCTGTGAGGCAGTAGTGCTAACCACTGTGCTACCATGCTGTTCAGACATGTAACTGTCTAAATGCTTTTTAAAAGACAAAATTGTACCCGCCTCCACTACTACCTCTGGCAGCTTGTCCCAGACACTCGCCACACTCTGTGTGAAAAAATTGCCCCTCTGGACACTTTTGTATCTCTCCCCTCTCACCTTAAACCTATGCCCTCTAGTTTAGACCTGGCTGGACCGCATGAAACACCATCAGGCCCTCATACAACTGGTCCCCAATCCATGGTCATCTTGCAAAGATAACACCCGGCTTCTTTTCCCGAAACCACCTTCATAAGCCCCTCTCCCCTGTCCCCCTTCACCCTCACTGACAGTGTTAAGCACCAGGAAACTATGTACTTCCTTATCGCAAGGGTCCAAACCATTGGATCACCTGTGTCTCTCCCTTTCCCGTAACCGGGCAAACTCACTCTAAGGGTCCGCACACCCTAGCCCTGAAGTTATATACAACATGGAACAGTACAGCACAGGATCAGGCCCTTCAGCCCACCAAGTTGTGCCGAACATGACGCCAGATTCAATTAATCCCTTCTGCCTGCCCTTGGTCCATATCCCTCTATTCCTCGCATATTCATGAGCTTATCTAAAAGCCCCTTAAACGCCCCTATCGTATCTGCCTCCACCACCACTCCTGGCAGCACATTCCAGACCCATACTACTCTCAGTGTAAATAACTTGTCCCTCACATCTCCTTCGAACTTTCCCTAATTTCTCTTTCACCTCCCTCATGCCCTATCTGAACCCATCTTGTCTTTGAAAGCTACCCTCTTATTCTCTAATTCATGAATGTTTTTCTCTCTCTCTTCAGTTGTTGTCCGTCTCTCCTTCAAATCTGTCTCAAATACAACTCCTTCCCCTCGAGACAAAGCAACCCCCGATGTCCTTCCCTTCCTGAAAACTGCCGCTCTGTCTCCAAGCTCCCTTTCCCAAGTTTTCCAATGTGTTGTCGCTTTTCCTGGCTTTTTCGAGTAGATTTACTAGGATGGTATCGGGACTTGCTGGATTGAGTTATAAGGAGAGGCTGGATAGATTGGGACTTTTTTTCTCTGGAGCATAGAAGGCTGAGGGGTGATCTTAGAACCATAGAACCATAGAAAATTACAGCTCAGAAACAGGCCTTTTGGCCCTTCTTGTCTGTGCCGAACCATTTTATGCCTAGTCCCACTGACCTGCACTTGGACCATATCCCTCCACACCCCTCTCATCCATGAACTCGTCCAAGTTTTTCTTAAATGTTAAAATGTTAAAAGCATTTACCACATTATCCGGCAGCTCATTCCACACTCCCACCACTCTCTGCGTGAAGAAGCCCCCCCTAATATTCCCTTTAAACCTTTCTCCTTTCACCCTTAACCCATGCCCTCTGGTTTTTTTCTCCCCGAGCCTCAGCGGAAAAAGCCTGCTTGCATTCACTCTATCTATACCCATCAAAATCTTATACACCTCTATCAAATCTCCCCTCAATCTTCTACACTCCAGGGAATAAAGTCCCAACCTATTCAATCTCTCTCTGTAACTCAGCTTCTCAAGTCCCGGCAACATCCTTGTGAACCTTCTCTGCACTCTTTCAACCTTATTTACATCCTTCCTGTAACTAGGTGACCAAAACTGTACACAATACTCCAAATTCGGCCTCACCAATGCCTTATATAACCTTACCATAACACTCCAACTTTTATACTCGATACTCCGATTTATAAAGGCCAATGTACCAAAGGCACTCTTTACGACCCTATCCACCTGTGACGTCACTTTTAGGGAATTTTAGGGATCTTATAGTGGTCTATAAAATAATCATAGAAATCATAGAAACCCTACAGTACAGAAAGAGGCCATTCGGCCCATCGAGTCTGCACCGACCACAATCCCACCCAGGCCCTACTCTCATATCCCCACATATTTACCCACTAATCCCTCTAACCTACACATCTCAGGACACTAAGGGGCAATTTTTCAGCATGACCAATCAACCTAACCCGCACATCTTTGGACTGTGGGAGGAAACCGGAGCACCCGGAGGAAACCCACGCAGACACGAGGAGAATGTGCAAACTCCACACAGACAGTGACCCAAGCCGGGAATCGAACCCAGGTCCCTGGAGCTGTGAAGCAGCAGTGCTAACCACTGTGCTACCGTGAGGGGCACAGATCAGCTAGATAGTCAATATCTTTTCCCAAAGGTAGGGGAGTCTAAAACTAGAGGGCATAGGTTTAAGGTGAGAGGGAAAAGATACAAAAGTGTTCAGAGGGGCAATTTTTTCACACGGCACGGTAGCACAGTGGTTAGCACTGCTGCTTCACAGCTCCAGGGACCTGGGTTCGATTCCCGGCTTGGGTCACTGTCTGTGTGGAGTTTGCACATTCTCCTCGTGTCTGCGTGGGTTTCTTCCGGGTGCTCCGGTTTCCTCCCACAGTCCAAAGATGTGTGGGTTAGGTTGATTGGCCATGCTAAAATTGCCCCTTAGTGTCCTGAGATGCGTAGGTTAGAGGGATTAGCGGGTAAATATGTAGGGATATGGGGGTAGGGACTGGGTGGGATTGTGGTCAGTGCAGACTTGATGGGCCGAATGGCCTCTTTCTGTACTGTAGGGTTTCTATGATTTCTATTTCTATGATTTCACACAGAGGGTGGTGAGTGTCTGGAACAAGCTGCCAGAGGTAGTAGTAGAGGTGGGTACAATTTTATCTTTTAAAAAGCATTTAGACAGTTACATGGGTACGATGGGTATAGAGGGATATGGGCCAAATGTGGGCAATTGGGATGAGCTGAGGGGTTTAAAAAAAAGGGCGGCATGGACAAGTTGGGCCGAAGGGCCTGTTTCCATGCTGTAATTCTCTATAACTCTATGGCATCTCGTGTGCGAATCCCTCTAATCAGTTTTGCCACCACTGGCGCAGCTCTTATCGAAGACACAAGACATCCTGTGTGACCGCGACTTTCCCCTCTTCCAGCTGACAGGCTCGACCACACCACCCTCCTCCAACTCCCTCCCCACTGGCTGGGGAGTGAGACTGCTCTCCCCCGGTTCCTATCTGTCCAATCGTAGCCCGAGATTTACCATCAATTGTTTCTCTTCCAGCTCCTTCGCCATTACATCTGGTGTTCCCCACCCTCCCCCAAAAGGGTCTATCCTAAACCCCCTCCCTGTTTCTCATCTGCACACTTCCCCTTGACGATATGTTCCGTTTCCACGCCGACATTACCTGACACTTTCACATCACCGCCTCTCTCCCCATCTCTACTTTTGGCCTAATGTCAGGCCACTTATCTGAAATTCCGAGACTGAATGAGCAGACGTTTAGTCCAATGAAACTTGACTGTCACCGCAAGCTCCATTCCCTGGTTACTGACTCCAGCCCCGTCGCTGGCAAACATCTGGGGTGGGAGTTTTTGGATGCGCTTGCCTAAGACCAGAGAATCCCATCCGAGGTCAACAGGCCTTTGTGTGGTCAGCGCCACCCCTCCACCCCCCTTCCCCACCGACACCGCCCCCTCCCCCCCCCCACCCCCCCACACCCTCCTCCACCCCCACCCCCCCCCCCCCCCCCCCCCCCCGCCAGTTCCTGTGGTGGGTGAGACGGGAAAATACAGCCCCTGATGCGGAACCAGACTTGGTGTGACATTTGACCCCGGGCTGAGTTTCTGGATATCATCATACCATACGGAATAAAACCAGGAGGAGGCCATTCAGCCCTCCGATCCTGCTCTCCGCCATTTAGTCAGATCGTGGCTCTCGATCATCGTTCGACTCTGTGGCTTAGTTGGTTCAAGTAGCCTGCCTAGTAAACGAGCGACCCAGGAGTTTGAATCCCAGCCTCACTCCATTTAGAGGCAGCACGGTGGCGCAGTGGTTGACACTGCTGCCTCACAGCGCCAGGGACCCGGGTTCAATTCCAGCCTCGGGTCGCTGTCTGTGTGGAGTCTGCACGTTCTCCCCGTGTCTGCGTGGGTTTCCTCCGGGTGCTCCGGTTTCCTCCCACAGTCTGAAAGATGTGCGGGTTAGGTTGATTGGCCTTGCTAAATTGACCCTAGTGTCAGGGGGATTAGCAGGGTAAATATGTGGGGTTACAGGGATAGGACCTGGGTGGGATTGGGGTCGGTGTAGACTCGATGGGCCGAATGGCCTCCTTCTGCACTGTAGGGATTCTGTGATTCTATGGCTGATCTAATACTCACTAAGTCCAGTTTCCTGCCTTATCTCCATAACCCTCAATCCCCCCGACTGATTAAAAACCTATCGACCTCAGCCTTCAAACGTTCATGTTTTCGGCCTCCACAGCTTCCTGAGGGAAAGAATTCCAAAGATTCCCCACCCTTTGGGAGAATTCATTCTTCCTCAGATCTGTCTTGAATGAGCAGCCCCCTTATTCTGCGCCTCTGCCCTCTGGTCCCACACTCTCCCATGATGGAAACATCCCCCCAACATTTACCCTGGTGATCCCCCAAAGAATCTAATGTTTCAATCGTATCATCACTCCGTCTCCTGAACTCCAAGGTGTACCGTCCTACCCTGTTTAATCTTTCCCCCACGGCAATCCCTCCATACCCGATGATCATCTCAGTAAACCTCCTCTGTGCTGCCTCCAATGATAGGGAACAATAATAAATTATCAAGGGGATCAAAGCTGTCCACAGTATTCGAAATGTGGCTTCACTAATACCTTGTACAGTTACAGCAACAACTCCTTACTTTTATACTCAGCCCCTTGAAATAAGGACCAGAATCCATTGTGTAGATCATCATAGAATCTCTACAGTGCTGATGGAGGACAGTCAGCCTATCCAGTCTGCACCAACTCTCTGACAGAGCATTAATACCCAGGCCTCATCCCTCTAAGTTCACACAGTTACCCCGCTAATTTCCCTAACCTACACATTTTGGGACACGAAGGGGCAATTTAGCATGGCCAATCCACCTAACCTGCACATCTTCAGACACTAACATGCAATTTAGCACGGCCAATCCACCTAACCTGCACATCTTTGGACACGAAGGGGCAATTTAGCATGGCCCATCCACCTAACCTACCCATCTTGGACACTAAGGGACAATTTAGCATGGCCAATCCACCTAACCTACCCATCTTAGACACTAAGGGACAATTTAGCATGGCCAATCCACCTAACCTACCCATCTTGGACACTAAGGGACAATTTAGCATGGCCAATCCACCTAACCTACCCATCTTGGACACTAAGGGACAATTTAGCATGGCCAATCCACCTAACCTACCCATCTTGGACACTAAGGGGCAATTTAGCATGGCCAATCCACCTAACCTACCCATCTTGGACACTAAGGGGCAATTTAGCATGGCCAATCCACCTAACCTACCCATCTTGGACACTAAGGGGCAATTTAGCATGGCCAATCCACCTAACGTACCCATCTTGGACACTAAGGGACAATTTAGCATGGCCAATCCACCTAACCTACCCATCTTGGACACTAAGGGGCAATTTAGCATGGCCAATCCACCTAACCTACCCATCTTGGACACTAAGGGGCAATTTAGCATGGCCAATCCACCTAACCTGCACATCTTTGGACTGTGGGAGGAAACCGGAGCACTCGGAGGACATCATCCAAATCCCACCTGACCGTATCTCACCAAATCCCAGTCCACTATCACCTCCTCACTGCTGAAAGTTAGGGGGAATGGGTGGGTGGGTGGGGGGGGGGGGGGGGGGGGGGGGAATTGGAGGGAGCAACAGAGGGGGCAAATAAAAGTCAGGGATAGGCTCGAGGGTGGAGGAGATTAAACAACAATGTCATCAATACAAGGCAAAGAGAGTGATAATGAATGGCGGAGCAAGCTCGAAGTATAAAAGTTGGCAAATCATGTTACAGTTGTACAAAATGTTGGTTGGGCCACATTTGGAATACTGTGTCCAATTCTGGTCACCACACTACCAGAAGGACGTGGAGGCTTTGGAGAGAGCGCAGAAAAGGTTTACCAGGATGTTGCCTGGTATGGAGGGTATTAGCTATGAGAAGAGATTAAATAAACTGGGGTTGTTCTCCCTGGAAAGCTGAGGGGCGACCTGATAGAAGTCTACAAGATTATGAGGGGTATGGATAGGGTGAACAGTTGGAAATTTTTTCCCAGGCCAGAAATGACAATTACAAGGGAGCACAGGTTCAAGATAAGGGGGGAAAGGTTCAGTGGAGATGTGTGGGGAAAGTTTTTTACACAGAGGGTGGTGGGGGCCTGGAATGCGCTGCCAAGTGAGGTGGTTGAGACAGATACATTAGTGACATTTAAGACTTATCTTGATAGGCATATGAACAGACAGGGAATAGAGGGATACAAGCAGTTGGTGTAGATAGATAAACGTGATCAGCGCAGACTTGGAGGGCAGAAGGGCCTGTTCCTGTATTGTTCTTTCCTCTTTGTTCTTTGAAGGATGGCATTCAAATGCCCACTCCTGCTTTTAGTTTCCATATTGCTATGTTTCTGTAGCTAAGTAGCAGAATGTGGTAATAGCAGAATGAAGGTCAGGAGAGATTTCCAGAACTCTCCCAGAATTTATGCATCCTGCCATCAGTTTTGAACGGTACAGTTTGAATTTTAAAGCCACAGTCCTGTTAGGGAGGGAGTTCCAGGATTTTCACTCAGCGGAGGTGAAGGATCGGCCGACATACTTCCAAGTCAGGATGGTGAGTGATTTGGAGGGGAACCTCCCAACGGTGGCCTTCCCATGTAGACTGGGGCTATACTCATCGGAATTCAGAAGAATGAGGGGAGATCTTATCGAAACATATAAGATTATGAAGGGAATAGATAAGATAGAAGCAGGGAAGTTGTTTCCACTGGCGGGTGAAACTAGGGGGCATAGCCTCAAAATAAGGGGGAACAGATTGAGGACTGAGTTGAGGAGGAACTTCTTCACACAAAGAGTTGTGAATCTGTGGAATTCCCTGCCCAGTGAAGCAGTTGAGGCTACCTCATTGAATGTTTTTAAGGCAAGGATAGATAGATTTTTGAACAGTAAAGGAATTAAGGGTTATGGGGAGCGGGCGGGTAAGTGGAGCTGAGTCCACGAAAAGATCAGCCATGATCTTATTGAATGGCGGGGCAGGCTCGAGGGGCCAGATGACCCACTCCTGCTCCTAGTTCTTACGTTCTTATGTCCTTGGCCTTCTGGAGCAGCAGTGAGCAACCTGCAGCCCTGGGGGCCCAGTTAGGTTCTGAGTGCGGCCCCACCAGACATTTTGTTGGCCACTGCCCGTGTGCAGGGTTGCCGCATTCTGCTGATTTCATCCATGTATTTCTTATGCCTACCGGTCTGGCTGAAGTGATTCGCACGTAAAGCAAAGGGCAAGGGCAGTGAGGTGTGTGCTGATTGCTCACAACATTGAGTGTAAGAGCCGGGCGCTCCCTCCGTGTCCAAAGCCTTAATACGTCTTTTGTTTTTACCATTTGAAATTGATAGATCTATTAATATACAAATCATTAAACATTTTCTATAACTCATTCTGAAATTTTCCGCATGTATTTAATCTTATTAATGGGGTCGCGGTCAGTGAACGGGCCCGATTTCAATCTTGCGACCCACTGAGATGAAGGAGGGCCACTCATACTGCCCACTCACTAGCCTAGATGGTAGAGGTCACAGGTTTGGAAGGTGCTGCCAAAGGAGCCTTGGTGAGTTCCTTCAGTACATCTTATAGATGGTACACACGGCTGCCATTGCTTGTGGGTGGTAGAGGGAGTGAATGTTTGTGGTTAGGGTGTCCCGCATGGTATGATGAGCACTGCTGCCTCAGAGCGCCAGGGACCTTAGTTCAATTCCAGCTTCGGGTGACTGTCTGTGTGGAGTTTACACATTCTCCCTGTGTCTGCGTGGGTTTCCCCCGGGTGCTCCAGTTTCCTCGCACAGTCCAAAGATGTGTAGGTTAGATGGATTGGCCATGCTAAATTGCTCCTTAGTGTCCAAAGATGAGTAGGTTAGGTGGATAGGCCATGCTAAATTGCTCCTTAGTGTCCAAAGATGAGTAGGTTAGGTGGATTGGCCATGTTAAATTCCCCTTAGTGTCCAAAGGTGTGCAGGTTAGGTGGATTTGCCATGCTAAATTGTCCCTTAGTGTCCAAAGGTGTGCAGGTTAGGTGGATTGGCCATGTTAAATTGCCCCTTATTGTCCAAAGATGTGCAGGTTAGGTGGATTGGCCATGCTAAATTGTCCCTTAGTGTCCAAAGATGTGTAGATTAGCTGGATTGGCCATGTTAAATTCCCCTTAGTGTCCAAAGATGTGTAGATTAGCTGGATTGGCCATGCTAGTGTCGAGCTTCTTGAGTCTTGCTGGATCTGCACTCATCCAGGCAAGTGGAGAGTATTCCAGCACACCCCTGGTTCACAGAATCTCTTCGCGATATTGGCATCTGCACCAGTTCCCCAAACCAGCATTGCATCTCAGTGCCATTCTTCAGTGCCAGCCTGAAGCCCTGTTGACACTATTCAAACAAGCACCTCATGGCCACTTGAACGCCTGGATTGAACGATTTGTTTGCAGACAGGCTTTGGGGAGTCAGGGGGTGAGTTCCGTTGTAAAATGACACTTTGAAAATTAAAGGCAGCATGTAACGTCAAATTGTCCCTGTGGACTGTTACCGTCACCGTCTCTCTCTCTCTGTATTACGGGACTGACCAACAGAGAGAAGCAGCAGACGAGAGGGCAGTGCGAAAGACATCGAAAGCAGCAGTAATAGGAACACAGACTATTACTTGAATGGGTGTAAATTGAGAGAGGTGGATATTCAACGAGACCTTGGAGTCCTCGTGCATCAGTCGCTGAAAGTAAGCGCGCAGGTACAGCAGGCAGTAAAGAAGGCAAATGGTATGTTGGCCTTCATAGCGAGAGGATTTGAGTATCGGGATAGGGATGTTTTGCTGCAATTGTATAGGGCGTTGGTGAGGCCACACCTGTGCAGTTTTGGTGTCCTTATCTGAGGAAGGATGTCCTTGCTATAGAGAGAGTACAGCGATGGTTTATCAGTCTGATTCCTGGAATGGCAGGTCTGTCACATGAGGAGAGACTAAGTCGGTTAGGATTATATTCACGGGAGTTTAGAGGGGATCTCATAGAAATTTACAAAATTCCAACAGTGCTAGGCAGGGCAGATTCAGAAAGAGTGTTCCCGATGGTGGGGGAATCCAGAACTAAGGGGTCACAGTTTGAGGATAGAACTGAGGTGAGGAGAAATTCTTTCACCCAGAGGGTGGTGAATGTGTGGAATTCACTACCACAGAAAGTAGGCCGAACGGTGGCACAGTGGGTTAGCACTGCTGCCTCACAGCGCCAGGGACCCGGGTTCATTTCCCAGCTCGGGGTCACTGTCTGTGCGGAGTCTGCACATTCTCCCCATGTCTGCGTGGGTTTCCTCCGGTTGCTCCGGTTTCCTCCTACAGTCTGAAAGACGTGCTGGTTAGGGTGCATTGGGCCGTGCTAAATTCTCCCTCAGCGTTACCCGAACAGGCGCCGAAGTGTGGTGACTGGGGGAATTTCACACTGCAGTGTTAATGTAAGCCTTACTTGTGACACGAACAAATCAACTTAAAACAATGACAGTCTCTGTATTTACAGGACTAACCAACAGACGGCACGGAGAGAAGCAGGAGAGGAGAGGGCAGTGTGAAAGTCATCGATAGGTTGCCGCTGTGTGTAGGTATCGCAGTCAGTGGAGTGGGATCGCATTTCCAGACTGAGTTTTCAGGGGGTAACATCAGGTTCGCGTCAGCGGGTTACCCATTAACATAAAGCCATGTCAATATTTATTTTATCAGGGATGATAGTGCAGTTCCTTTCCCTGCTGTAACTGATTAACACAGGGCAATTAGCAATTCGCAGTGAATGACGTCTCCGGTGGCTTCACAGAAACTGATCAAGGCCAATTCCTCCTGAGAAACTTGAGGTCAGAAGCAGTTCTGTTAATGAATGACCTGGTGTCTATCTCTGAGCTTCAAAGACACCTCCTCTCCCACAGGGAATTCAGGTGCAAATCACACCTTCAACTCTTGCCTCACCTGCCCGGGTCCTGGTGGTAAATCCCCTTTATTGCTGCACTCGGTCTACATCGCAGGAACAAGCAACTAAAAGAGACACCTCCAGACAGCAGGAAACCAGCAACCCTTTTCACCATGTGCAGGGTGCTTTGGAAAGTGATTTCTTTGTTTGCGCCGATGGGATGCGGTGTAATGATCTCGCTGGAAAGAGGAGGGGGCCATTCAGCCCCCTTGTGTCTGTTCAGTCATTCATCGAGATCATGGCAAATTTGTACTTTGATTTACTCATTCGTGGGACCTGTGTGTCGATGACCTGAAGAAGGGGCTTGGGGCTCCGAAAGCTTGTGTGGCTTTTGCTACCAAATAAACCTGTTGGACTTTAACCTGGTGTTGTTAAACTTCTTACTGTGTCGATGGCTGGCCAGCATTTATTGATGTGGAGATGCCGGCGTTGGACTGGGGTAAACACAGTAAGAAGTCTAACAACACCAGGTTAAAGTCCAACAGGTTTATTTGGTAGCAAAAGCCACTAGCTTTCGGAACAGGCTGTTCCTTCGTCAGGTCTGTGGGTCACTGTCTGTGTGGAGTTTGCACATTCTCCTCGTGTCTGCGTGGGTTTCCTCCAGGTGCTCCGGTTTCCTCCCACAGTCCAAAGATGTGCGGGTTAGGTTGATTAGCCAGGTTAAAAAAAAAATTGCCCCTTAGAGTCCTGGGATGCGTAGGTTAGAGGGATTAGCGGGTAAAATATGTGGGGGTAGGGCCTGGGTGGGATTGTGGTCGGTGCAGACTCGATGGGCCGAATGGCCTCCTTCTGCACTGTAGGGTTTCTATGATCCTCTATGAGGTGGGTGGGAGTTCTGTTTGTGATCAGAACTCCCACCCACCTGACGAAGGAACAGCCTGTTCCGAAAGCTAGTGGCTTTTGCTACCAAATAAACCTGTTGAACTTTAACCTGGTGTTGTGAGACTTCTTACAGTATTTATTGCCCATAGTGTCATAGAATCCCGACAGTACAGAAGGAAGCCATTCGGCCCATCGAGACGGTACCGAACACAATCCCACCCAGGCCCTTTTCCCTCAACCCCACACATTTACCCTGCTAATCCCCCTGACACTAGGGTCAATTTAACACAGCCAATCAACCTAACCCACACACATTTGGACAGTGGGAGGAAACTGGATGCCGAGTCCATGCTGAGTTGCCCGAGGGCAGTTGAGAGTCACATGTAGATCAGACCGGGTAAGGACAGCAGAAGGGTGGCACGGTAGCACAGTGGTTAGCACTGCTGCTTCACAGCTCCAGGGACCTGGGTTCGATTCCCGGCTTGGGTCACTGTCTGTGTGGAGTTTGCACATTCTCCTCGTGTCTGCGTGGGTTTCCTCCGGGTGCTCCGGTTTCCTCCCACACTCCAAAGATGTGCGGGTTAGGTTGACTGGCCATGCTAAATTGCCCCTTAGTGTCCTGAGATGCGTAGGTTAGAGGGATTAGTGAGTAAATATGTAGGGATATGGGGGTAGGGCCTGGGTGGGATTGTGGTCGGTGCAGACTCAATGGGCCGAATGGCCTCTTTCTGTACTGTTGGGTTTCTATGATGATTTCTATGATTTCCTCCCCTAAAGGACATTAGTGAACCAGATGGGTTTTTCCGACAATCGCCAATGGGTCATCAGCGGATTCTTAATTCCAGATATTATTTTTATTGAATTTAAATTCCACCATCTGCCGTGGTGGGATTCGAACCCAGGTCCCCAGAACATTAGCTGGGTTTCTGGATTAATAGTCTAGCGATAATACCACTCGGACATCTAATTTGCCTCCATACATCCGTCACGATGTGATATTCCTGAAACTTTCACCTAACAATACTCAAGCAATCGGATCAAAATACTCCACATGTTGGAGATCTGAAACAAAGAAAACACAGAGTGTGCTGGTAAACCTCGGCATCCACGGACAGAGAAGGAGAGTTAACGTTTTTGTAATATCTTAGAAGGAAGGCGATCACCAACAGTAACTAAAGAAATATTTATTAATGGGAATAACTCTATTCACTGGAATGACGGAGGTTGAGGGGAGACCTGATAGAAGTCTACAAGATTATGAGAGGCATGGACAGAATGGATAGTCAGAAGCTTTTTCCCAGGGCGGAAGAGTCAATTACTAGGGGGCACAGGTTTAAGGTGCGAGGGGCAAGGTTTAAAGGAGATGTACGAGGCAGATTTTTTACACAGAGGGTGGTGGTCTGGAACTCGTTGCCGGGGGAGGTAGTGGAAGCGGATACGGTAGTGACCTTTAAGGGGCGTCTTGACAAATACATGAATAGGATGGGAATAGAGGGATATGGTCCATAGAACATAGAACATAGAACATTACAGCACAGAACAGGCCCTTCGGCCCACGATGTTGTGCCGACCTTCATCTGAAACCAAGATCAAGCTATCCCACTCCCTACCATCCTGGTGTGCTCCATGTGCCTATCCAATAACCGCTTAAATGTTCCTAAAGTGTCTGACTCCACTATCACTGCAGGCAGTCCATTCCACACCCCAACCACTCTCTGTGTGAAGAACCTACCTCTGATATCCTTCCTATATCTCCCACCATGAACCCTATAGTTATGCCCCCTTGTAATAGCTCCATCCACCCGAGGAAATAGTCTTTGAACGTTCACTCGATCTATCCCCTTCATCATTTTATAAACCTCTATTAAGTCTCCCCTCAATCTCCTCCGCTCCAGAGAGAACAGCCCCAGCTCCCTCAACCTTTCCTCATAAGACCGACACTCCAAACCAGGCAGCATCCTGGTAAATCTCCTCTGCACTCTTTCCAGCGCTTCCACATCCTTCTTATAGTGAGGTGACCAGAACTGCACGCAATATTCCAAATGCGGTCTCACCAAGGTCCTGTACAGTTGCAGCATAACCCCACGGCTCTTAAACTCCAACCCCCTGTTAATAAAAGCTAACACACTATATGCCTTCTTCACAGCTCTATCCACTTGAGTGGCAACCTTTAGAGATCTGTGGATATGGACCCCAAGATCTCTCTGTTCCTCCACAGTCTTCAGAACCCTACCTTTGACCCTGTAATCCACATTTAAATTAGTCCTACCAAAATGAATCACCTCACATTTATCAGGGTTAAATTCCATTTGCCATTTTTCAGCCCAGCTTTGCATCCTATCTATGTCTCTTTGCAGCCTCCAACAGCCCTCCACCTCATCCACTACTCCACCAATCTTGGTGTATTCAGCAAATTTACTGATCCACCCTTCAGCCCCCTCCTCTAAGTCATTAATAAAAATCACAAAGAGCAGAGGACCAAGCACCGATCCCTGCGGCACTCCGCTAGCAACCTGCCTCCAGTCCGAAAATTTTCCATCCACCACCACCCTCTGTCTTCGATCAGATAGCCAGTTACCTATCCAATCGGCCAACTTTCCCTCTATCCCACACCTCCTTACTTTCATCATAAGCCGACCATGGGGGACCTTATCAAACGCCTTACTAAAATCCATGTATATGACATCAACCGCCCTACCTTCATCAACACACCTAGTTACCTCCTCAAAAAATTCTATCAAATTTGTGAGGCACGATTTGCCCTTCACAAATCCGTGCTGACTATCCCGGATTAATCCGCATCTTTCTAAATGGTCGTAAATCCCATCCCTAAGGACCTTTTCCATCAATTTACCAACCACCGAAGTCAGACTAACCGGTCTATAATTACCAGGGTCATTTCTATTCCCTTTCTTAAACAGAGGAACAACATTTGCCACTCTCCAGTCCTCTGGCACCATCCCCGTGGACAGCGAGGACCCAAAGATCAAAGCCAAAGGCTCTGCAATCTCATCCCTCGCCTCCCAAAGAATCCTAGGATACATTTCATCAGGCCCAGGGGACTTATCGACCTTCAGTTTATTCAAAACTGCCAATACATCCTCCCTCCGAACATCTATTTCCTCCAGCCTATTAGCCTGTAACACCTTCTCTTCCTGAAAAACATGGCCCCTCTCCTTGGTGAACACTGAAGAAAAGTATTCATTCATCACCTCGCCTATCTCTACTGATTCCATACACAAGTTCCCACCACTGTCCTTGACCGGCCCTAACCTCACCCTGGTCATTCTTTTATTCCTCACATAAGAGTAAAAAGCCTTGGGGTTTTCCTTGATCCGACCCGCCAAGGACTTCTCATGTCCCCTCCTAGCTCTCCTGAGCCCCTTTTTCAGCTCATTCCTTGCTAACTTGTAACCCTCAATCGAGCCATCTGAACCTTGTTTCCTCATCCCTACATAAGCTTCCCTCTTCCTTTTCACAAGACATTCCACCTCTTTCATGAACCATGGTTCCCTCACTCGGCCATTTCCTCCCTGCCTGACAGGGACATACCTATCAAGGACACCCAGTATTTGTTCCTTGAAAAAGTTCCACTTTTCATCAGTTTCTGTTCCCATCTTATGCCCCCTAATTCTTGCCTAATCGCATCATAATTACCTCTCCCCCAATTGTAAGCCTTGCCCTGCCGTCCGGCCCTATCCCTCTCCATTGCAATAACAAAAGACACCGAATTGTGGTCACTATCTCCAAAGTTCTCTCCCACAACCAAATCTAACACTTGGCCCGGTTCATTTCCCAGTACCAAATCCAATGTGGCCTCACCCCTTGTCGGCCTATCCACATATTGTGTCAGGAAACCCTCCTGCACACACTGCACAAAAAGTGCCCCATCCAAACTATTCGACCTACAAAGGTTCCAATCAATATTTGGAAAGTTAAAGTCCCCCATGACAACTACCCTGTGACCCCCACACGTATCCATAATCTGCTTTGCAATTTCTTCCTCCACATCTCTATTACTATTTGGGGGCCTATAGTAAACTCCTAGCAACGTGACCGCTCCTTTCCTGTTTCTAACTGCAGCCCATATTACCTCAGTGTGCATATCCCCCTCAAAGTGCTTTTCCGCAGCCGTTAAACTATCCTTGATTAACAATGCTACTCCTCCACCTCTTTTACCAGCTTCCCTACACTTACTGAAACATCTATACCCCGGAACGTCCAACAACCATTCCTGTCCTTGTTCTACCCACGTCTCCGTAATGGCCACAACATCGTAGTCCCAAGTAGCAATCCACGCCCCAAGTTCATCCACTTTGTTCCGGATGCTCCTTGCATTGAAGTAGACACACTTCAACCCATCTTCCTGTCTACCGGTACCCACCCTTGACCTTGATACCTTCCCCAATATCTCACCACCCTCAACACTGACTTCCGGACTACAACTCCTTTTCCCACTCCCCTGACAAATTAGTTTAAATCCCCCTGAAGAGCCGTAGCAAATTTCCCTCCCAGGATATTGGTGCCCCTCTGGTTCAGGTGCACCCCGTCCCCGGAAGGGTAGGGGGTTTTAGTTAAGTTGGGCAGCATGGTCAGTACAGGCTTGGAGGGCCGAAGGGCCTGTTCCTGTGCTGTAATTTTCTTTGTTCTTTGTTCTTTGAAGGAGACCAGCAGCAGTAACTAAAGAAATATTTATTAACGGGAATAACTCTATACAGAGAGTGAGAGGGGTGTTCCCAATTAACTCGACTCCAGTCTCCAAACTGCCTGAGACAGTCCGCACTCAGCCCCTGGATTTGCACGCTTTGGTCTAATTGTCCGATTGGGCCTCAAGACCCTCTGAAACCTAATTGTGCCCCCCTTCCCCCCCCCCCCCCCTGCCCTCTTAAAGGGGCTCACGACCACAGTTTCAAATCCAATACGACTCTTCCTCAGGACTGAAGAGAGACAGAAAGGCGATGGGCTTCTAACGCTGCTGAATTTACATTCCAAGCCTCAATTAAAGAAGTCAAGATCAGGGACTCTTTCCATCCTGACAACTTCCAAAAATCATAGCAGCAAACAAGGCCATTTGGCCCATCATGGCTCTCCAAACCCACAGCTTACTCTCCCCAGAACCCAGCACCATCCTCCTGAGTGGTTCACAGTCTCCTGCTATTAGTAGGCCCGAAGCCTACATCCAATAATGTTGGCAATTTTGTACTTCTGCCATTTATTTCTGCTTTGCTATTGATTTTAGGATTGTGTTGAATATTTAATGTTACATTGTCGACCTTGATTTAAAACTAAGTGTGACTGTGCTTTGATGAATTCAGATAATTAATCACTCAAGACATTAACTCTCGACATGTTTTCCTGAGAGTCATACTGGCCATTCACAGATGATATTTAGTCAGATCGTAGCTGATCTAACACTCACTAAGTCCACTTTCCTGCCTTATCTCTGTAACCTTTAATTCCCTGACTGATTAAAAACCTATCGATCTCAGCCCTGAAGGACTCAACTTTCACGGCTTCCTGGAGCAAAGAATTCCAAAGATTCACCACGCTCTGAGAGATAAAATTCTTCCTCAAGTCCATCTCCTTTACTCTGCACCTGTGGCCTTTGGTTCCAACACTCTCCCACCATTGGGACAGCCTCTCGACATTTACCCCCTTTCCCCTTTTCAAGGTTGGTTACTGAAATAAAAATTATCCTTTGGCCAACTATGGCATGGGATCAGGAGGTGGAGTTTGATTGACAGCAGTTGAGAGGCACCACCAGAGGACTGGCAAACACCGTGAATATTGCAATCCCTGCAAAACCTCACAGTGTCCCTGAGGAGAATTTTCTGAATACGGAAGTTTACCAGACCCTCGCTTTGGGAAAGGGTGCATCGAAAGCCTCGAAAGGCTGGAACAGAGCTGGAAAGGGTCAGCATTCAATGTTTGGGGCTGCAGTTGGAGTGGATTAGTCAACTTCCCAAGACTAAGGATGGAAGGGCCATCGATGGAGTGACATACAGCGGCGTCCACACTCCCTGTGCGAGGCGTTTCAGAAATTGCAGATGTATGAACTAAGGGAAGTTTTACCATTTTGGGAAGCTGTGGGTGGCACAGTGACATAGCGGTTAGCACTGCTGCCTCAAAGCTCCAGGGACATGGGTTCAATTCCCGGCTTGAGTCACTGTCTGTGTGGAATCTGCACATTCTCCCCGTGTCTGCATGGGCTTCCTCTGGGTGCTCCGGTTTCCTCCCAATGTCCGAAAGACGTGCTGGTTAGGATGCATTGGCTGTGCTAAATTCTCCCGAATACTCGGATACTACCGGGACTTGATGGATTGAGTTATAAGGAGAGGCTGGGTAGACTGGGACTTTTTTTCTCTGGAGCGTAGGAGGCTGAGGGGTGACCTTATAGAGGTCCATAAAATAATGAGGGGCACAGATCCGCGAGTAAGTCAATATCTTTTCCCAAAGGTAGGGGAGTCTAAATGTAGAGGGCATGGGTTTAAGGTGAGAGGGGAGAGATACAAAAGTATCCAGAGGGGCAATTTTTTCACACAGAGGGTGGTGAGTGTCTGGAACGAGCTGCCAGAGGCAGTAGTAGAGGCGGGTACAATTTTGTCTTTTAAAAAGCATTTAGATAGTTACATGGGTACGATGGGGAGAGAGGGATATGGGCCGAACACAGGCAATTGGGATTAGCTTAGGGTTTTTTTTAAAAAAGGCGGCATGGACAAGTTGGGCCGAAAGGCCTGTTTCCATGCTGTAAACCTCTATGACTCTATGAACAGATAGTGATAGTGTGGCATAAACCCAAGATCCCGGTTTAGGCCGTCCTCATGTGTGCGGAACTTGGCTATCAGTTTCTGCTCAGTGACTCTGCGCTGTCGTGTGTCGTGAAGGCCGCCTTGGAGAACGCTTACCTGAAGATCAGAGGCTGAATGCCCGTGACTGCTGAAGTGTTCCCCCACAGGAAGAGAACAGTCTTGCCTGGTGATTGTCGAGCGGTGTTCATTCATCCGTTGCCGTAGCGTCTGTCTGCATAGTTCCGCACACACGAGGACGGCCTAAACCGGGATGTTGGGTTCATGTCACACTATCTGTAACCCCCACAGCTTGCCTCCTGGACTTGCAGAATCTCACTGGCTGTCCTGTCTGGAGACAATACACATCTCTTTAACCGGTGCTTAATGCTCCCTCCACTCACATTGTCTGTATCTTTAAGACCTGGTTGGCTGTAGGGATTCGCATTCTAATCAGTATTCTGTAACTTGATTTTTGTGCCTCTGTGCCCTGTTTGAGAGCACATTTCCACTCCATCTGACGAAGGAGCAGTGCACCGAAAGCTAATGGCATTTGCTACCAAATAAACCTGTTGGACTTTAACCTGGTGTTGTTAAAACTCTTACTGTGTTTACCCCAGTCCAACGCCGGCATCTCCACATCATAATATTTTCCATACATGGTTGGGTTTTACGTTGCTCGCTCCTGTCCACCCCACGTACAGCTCTGAACTGAGATGAAACTCCACAAGGGACTCTCACACCCTCGTTCAATACCACGATCGAATCTGCCTCCACAATCCCAGGCAGCGCATCCCAGATCCCACCCACTCATCGCACTAAACTCTGTTCCCTCACACTGCAATTGCTTCTTTTGCCAGTGCCTTTAAATCGGTGCCCTCATATTCTCCACCCTTTCACGAGTGGGAAGGGTTTTGTCCCCATCTCCTCTCTCCAGACCCTTCCTGATTTTGAACACCTCGACCAAATTTCCTCTCGGCCTTCTCCTCTCCAAGGAGGACAGTCCCAACTTCTGCGATCTCTCCTCCTCAATGACGTTCCTCATCTCTGGAACCATTCTTGTCAATCTTTTCTGCACTCTCTCCAAAACCTTCCTCAGGGAGGCATCCAGAGCAACCTGTCCTGGTCCCTCCATGCCGATGCTATAGTTAAGAAAGCTCACCAACGCCGCTACGCAAGGAACTACAAAAGGTCGTGAATGTAGCCCAGTCCATCACGCAAACCAGCCTCCCATCCATTGACTCTGTCTGTACTTCCCGCTGCCTCGGAAAAGCAGCCGGCATAATCAAGGACCCCACACACCCCGGACATTCTCTCTTCCACCTTCTTCCATCGGGAAAAAGATACAAAAGTCTGAGGTCACGTACCGACCGACTCAAGAACAGCTTCTTCCCTGCTGCTGTCAGACTTTTGAATGGACCTACCTTGCATTAAGTTGATCTTTCTCTGCACCCTAGCTATGACTGTAACACTACATTCTGCACCCTCTCCTCTCCTTCTCTATGAACGGTATGCTTTGTCTGTATAGCGCGCAAGAAACAATACTTTTCACTGTATGTAAATAGATGTGACAATAATAAATCAAATCAAATCAGATCACTTTCTCAGGAAGCCAAGGAAATTTTGCATGTCCGCTACAACTCTCACCAATTTTTACAGATGCACCATAGAAAGCATTCTTTCTGGTTGTATCACAGCTTGGTATGGCTCCTGCTCTGTCCAAAGAACAAAGAACAAAGAACAGTACAGGAAAGGAATCAGGCCCTTCGGCCCTCCAAGCCTGTGCCGCTCCTTGGTCCAACTAGACCAATCGTTTGTATCCCTCCATTCCTAAGCTGCTCATGTGACTATCCAGGTAAGTCTTAAACGATGTCAGCGTGTCTGCCTCCACCACCCTACTTGGCAGCGCATTCCAGGCCCCCACCACCCTCTGTGTAAAAAACATCCCTCTAATATCTGAGTTATACTTCGCCCCTCTCACCTTGAGCCCGTGACCCCTCGTGAACGTCACTTCTGATCTGGGAAAAAGCTTCCCACCATTCACCCTATCTATTCCCTTCATAATCTTGTACACCTCTATTAGATCTCCCCTCATTCTCCGTCTTTCCAGGGCGAACAACCCCAGTTTACCCAATCTCTCCTCATAGCTAAGACCCTCCACACCAGGCAACATCCTGGTAAACCTTCTCTGCACTCTCTCTAACGCCTCCACGTCCTTCTGGTAGTGCGGCGACCAGAACTGGACGCAGTACTCCAAATGTGGCCTAACCAGCGTTCTATACAGCTGCATCATCAGACTCCAGCTTTTATACTCTATACCCCGTCCTATAAAGGCAAGCATACCATATGCCTTCTTCACCACCTTCTCCAACTGTGTTGCCACCTTCAAGGATTTGTGGACTTGCACACCTAGGTCCCTCTGTGTTTCTATACTCCTGATGACTCTGCCATTTATTGTATAACTCCTCCCTACATTATTTCTTCCAAAATGCATCACTTCGCATTTATCCGGATTAAACTCCATCTGCCACCTCTCCGCCCAATTTTCCAGCCTATCTATATCCTGCTGTATTGCCCGACAATGCCCTTCGCTATCCGCAAGACCGCAAGGAACTACAAAAGGTCATGAAACAAGCCCAATCCATCACGCAAACCAGCCTCCCATTCTTTGCACTGTCTACACTTCCCGCTACCTCGAAAAAGCAGCCAGCATAATCAAAGTCCCCACACTCCCTGGACATTCTCTCTTCCACCTTCTTCCGTCAGGAAAAAGACACAAAAGTCTGAAAACACATACCAATGATTCAAGAACAGCTTCTTCCCTGCTGCTGTCAGACTTTTGAATGGACCTATGTTGTATTAAGTTGATCTTTCTCTACACCCTAGCTATGACTGTAACACTACATTCTGCACTCTCTCGTTTCCTTCTCTATGTTCAATATAAGAACAAAAGAACATAAGAAATAGGAGCAGGAGTAGGCCATCTAGCCCCTCAAGCCTGCTCCGCCATTCAATAAGACCATGGCTGATCTGATAGTGGGTTCACTTACCCGCCTGCTCCCCATAACCCTTAATTCCCTTAATGGTTAAAAATCTATCTATCTGTGACTTAAACACATTTAATGAGGTAGCCTCTACTGCTTCATTGGGCAGAGAATTCCAAAGATTCACTACCCTCTGGGAGAAGAAGTTCCTCCTCAACTCTGTTCTAAATTGACTCCTCCGTATTTTGAGGCTATGCCCCCTCGTTCTTGTTTCCATTGTAAGTGGAAATAACCTCGCTACGTCTACCCTGTCTCGCCCCTTCATTATCTTATATGTCTCTACGAGATCTCCCCTCAACCTTCTAAACTCCAATGAATACAGGCCCAATCTACTCAATCTCTCCTCATAAGCTAACCCCCTCATCTCCGGAATCAACCTGGTGAACCTTCTCTGTACCCCCTCCAAAGCTAATACATCCTTTCTTAAATAAGGGGACCAAAATTGCACACAGTACTTTAGGTGAGGCCTCACCAGTACCCTGTACAGTTGCAGCAAGACCTCCCTGCTTTTATACTCCATCCCCCTCGCGATAAAGGCCAACATTCCATTTGCCTTCTTGATCACCTGCTGCACCTGCAAATTGAGTTTTTGCGATTCATGCACAAGGACCCCCAGGTCCCTCTGCACAGTAGCATGTTGTAATTTTGCACTGTATAGCTCACAGGAAACAACACTTCTCACTGCATACTAATACATGTGACAATAATAAATCAAATCAAATATATTCCATTTGCACCTGAAGAGATGTTTTATACAAGTTTCACATAATCTCTAAGCCCCTATTTATAAAGCCCATGATAGTGTGTGTTTATTTACAACTCTCTCAGCCTGTTCTGCCACCTTTAGTGACTTCTACACCCCGTTTCGAATTGTACCCTCTATTTTCTATTGTCCCTCCGCGCTCTTCCTGCCAAAATGAATCACCTCACATTTCTCCACCTTGAACTTCATCTGCTGCCTCTCTGCCCACTCCTCCAACTTGTCTACGTCCCTTTGACATCAACAAAACACAGACAAGACTCACAGACAAAGACCTGATTTTTCCAGTCCCCCAACAGCTCCCCGCTGGCAGGTTTTGATGTGGAAGAGTATGAAATTGAGTCGAAGGTATTCCTTCCAGGATCCCACCTAACACAACCTGGAAGAAGCTTTCCGCTGAGCCCAGCTACTGAATTACACTAAAGGACAAGAAAAATCAGTCCCTCAATAAATATTTTTATTGCCAAATACAACAACAGGTCAGAACAGGAAAGGGAACACAAAAACCCATCAGAATTGGATCAAACTTCACACCCATCCAATCAGTTGAGGGTGAGCCTGTCAAACAGGTACTCTCCCATGCCATTCTCAGGGGCTTCCAGTCTCTTCAGGTTGGTGATGTGATCGCAAAGCTTGTTGATTCTGCACTATCCTTATTGGGTTCTTCTAGGTGTCCAAATGAGATTTTGTTTGATTTGATTTGATTTATTATTGTCACATGTATTTGTACACAGTGAAAAGTATTGTTTCTTGTGCGCTATACAGACAAAGCATACCGTTCATAGAGAAGGAAAGGAGACCGTGCAGAATGTAGTGTTACAGTCATAGCTAGGGTGTACAGAAAGATCAACTTAATATAAGGTAGGTCCATCCTAAGGATCGCCACATCTGTCAGAGATTGAATTTTTTTGGACAGTTGCTATAGAGTCAGAGAGGTTTACAGCATGGAAACAGGCCCTTCGGCCCAACTTGTCCATGCTGCCCTTTTTTTTAAACCCCTAAGCTCATCCCAATTGCCTGCATTTGGCCCATATCCCTCTATACCCATCTTACCCACATAACTGTCTAAACGCTTTTTAAAAGACAAAATTGTACCCGCCTCTACTACTACCTCTGGCAGCTTGTTCCAGACACTCACCACCCTCTGTGTGAAAACAATTGTTTTGTTTCTTAAAGACTTGATTAGTTGTAAGTATTCGCATTCCAACCATTATTCATGTAAATTGAGTCTGTGTCTTTATAAGCTCTGTTTGTGAACAGAATTCCCACTCACCTGAAGAAGGGGCTTCGAGCTCCGAAAGCTTGTGTGGCTTTTGCTACCAAATAAACCTGTTGGACTTTAACCTGGTGTTGTTAAACTTCTTACTGTGTTTACCCCAGTCCAACGCCGGCATCTCCACATCATGAAAACAATTGCCCCTCTGGACACTTTTGTAACTCTCCCCTCTCACCTTAAACCTATGCCCTCTAGTTTTAGACTCCCCTACTTTTGGGAAAAGATATTGACTGTCTAGCTGATCTGTGCCCCTCATTATTTTATAGACCTCTATAAGATCACCCCTCAGCCTTCTACGCTCCAGAGAAAAAAGTCTATCCAGCCTCTCCTTATAACTCAAACCATCAAGTCCCGGTAGCATCCTAGTAAATCTTCTCTACCCTCTTTCTAGTTTAATAATATCCTTTCTATAATAGGGTGACCAGAACTGTACACAGTATTCCAAGTGTGGCCTTACCAATGTCTTGTACAACTTCAACAAGACGTCCCAACTCCTGTATTCAATGTTCTGACCAATGAAACCAAGCATGCTGAATGCCTTCTTCACCACTCTGTCCACCTGTGACTCCACTTTCAAGGAGCTATGAACATGTACCCCTAGATCTCTTTGTTCTGTAACTCTCCCCAACGCCCTACCATTAACTGAGTAAGTCCTGCCCTGGTTCAATCGACCAAAATGCATCACCTCGCATTTGTCTAAATTAAACTCCATCTGCCATTTGTCAGCCCACTGGCCCAATTGATCGAGATCCCATTGCAATCCGAGATAACCTTCTTCACTGTTCACTATGCCACCAATCTTGGTGTCATCTGCAAACTTACTAACCATGCCTCCTATATTCTCATCCAAATCATTAATATAAATGACAAATAACAGTGGACCCAGCACTGATCCCTGAGGCACACCGCTGGTCACAGGCCTCCAGTTTGAAAAACAACCCTCTACAACCACCTTTTGTCATCAAGCCAATTTTGTATCCATTTAGCTACCTCACCCTGGATCCCGTGAGATTTAACCTACCATGCAACAACCTACCATGCGGTACCTTGTCAAAGGCCTTGCTAAAGTCCATGTAGACAATATCAACTGCACTGCCCTCATCTACCTTCTTGGTTACCCCTTCAAAAAACTCAATCAAATTTGTGAGACATGATTTTCCACTCACAAAGCCATGCTGACTGTCCCTAATCAGTCCTTGCATCTCTAAATGCCTGTAGATCCTGTCTCTCAGAATACCTTCCAACAACTTACGCACCACAGATGTGAGGCTCACTGGCCTGTTGTTCCCAGGCTTTTCGCTGCAGCCCTTTTTAAACAAAGGCACAACATTTGCCACTCTCCAATCTTCAGGCACCTCACCCGTGACTATCGATGATTCAACTATCTCTACTAGGGGACCCGCAATTTCCTCCCGAGCCTCCCACAATGTCCTGGGATACACTTCATCAGGTCCCGGGGGTTTATCTACCTTGATGCGCTTTAAGACTTCCAGCACCTCCTTCTCTGTAATATGTACACTCCGCAAGACATCACTATTTATGTCCCCAAGTTCCCTAACATCCATCCTTTTCTCAAAAGTAAATACGGATGAAAAATATTCATTTAAGATCTCACCCATCGCTTGTGGATCTGCACATAGATGACCTTGTTGATCCTTAAGAGGCCCTACTCTCTCCCTAGTTACTCTTTTGGCCTTTATGTATTTGTAGAAGCTCTTTGGATTCTCCTTTGCCTTATCTGCCAGAACAATCTCGTGTCCCCTTTTTGCCCTCATGATTTCTCTCTAATTGTAACATCAGCTGCTGTGCCCCTACCTGCGGACTTTCGACCATGTGGTGCCTCACTCACTGCACGCCCCCCATTGGAATGAACGGTGTGAGGGTGAAGAGTGAACTCAGAGTGTTCAGTGAGCTTGAAACTGCGAGCGGTCCCACCCCAACGCCCAGAGGAGCTGAGGTTGAACAGTCGCTTTGCCCTTCGCGATGTGACCTTGGGAACCAAACCAATCAGGTTTCGATAGATGTGAAACGTTGATAAATAGATAGAAGATTGCACCTTTATGACACTGAGGATGAGGTGTTTATGGCCGACTGGAACTGGCCAGTAAGCATCATTGGAAAAACACAACTCATCTTATCTGATACTGGAGACAGGTACAAACATCAAAACTGATAACAAGGATCAGTAGGTAAACCACAGCATAACACGCACATCTACAACTCCCAATGTACCTATTTCCCACCTCCCTCACCGTGTCCCTCATTCCCACCTCCTTCACCGTGTCCCTCAATCCTGCCCCCTCATCACATCCCCTCGCCATGTCTCTCCTCCATCATTATGAAGTGCTTCGAAAGGTTAGTCACGGCACGAATCAATTCCAGCCTCCTGGACTGCCTGGATCCACTACAGTTTGCCGACCACCGCAACAGGTCCACAGCAGACTGGCCCTGCCCTGGCCCTGCACTCAACCCTGGAACACCGAGATAACAAGGACACCGATGTCAGACTCCTATTTATTGACTACAGCTCAGCCTTCAACACTATTATTCCCATGAAATTCATCTCCAAACTCCGTGTCCTGAGCCTTGGCACCTCCCTCTGTGACTGGATCCTGAACTTCCTAACTCACAGACCACAATCAGTAAGGATAGGAAACAACACCTCCACCATGATCATCCTCAACACCAGTGCCCCACAAGGCTGTGTTCTCAGCCCCCTACTATACTCCTTATACACCCATTACTGTGCAGCAAAATTCCCCTCCAATTCCATCTTCCAGTTTGCTGACGACACCACTGTAGTGGGTCGGATCTCAAACAATGACGAGACAGAGTACAGGAATGAGACAGAGAATCTGGTGAACTGGTGCAGCGACAATAATCTCTCCCTCAATGTCAACAAAACGAAGGAGATTGTCATCGACTTCAGGAAGCGTAAAGGAGAGCATGGCCCTGTCTACATCAATGGGACGAAGTAGAAAGAGTCGAGAGCTTCAGGTTTTTAGGTGTCCGGATCACCAACAACCTGTCCTGGTCCCCCCCATGCCGACACTACAATTAAGAAAGTCCACCAACTCCTTTACTTTCTCAGAAGGCTAAGGAAATTTGGCATGTCAGCTACGACTCTCAGCAACTTTTACAGATGCCCCATAGAAAGCATTCTTTCTGGTTGTATCACAGCTTGGTCTGGGCTCCTGCTCTGCCCAAGACTGCAAGGAACTACAAAAAGGCCGTGAATGTAGCCCAATCCATCAGGCAAACCAGCCTCCCATCCATTGACTCTGTCTCCACTTCCCACTGCCTCGAGGAAAAGCAGCCAACGTAATTAAGGAGCCCACGCACCCCGGACATTCTCTCTTCCACCTTCTTTCTTTGGGAAAAAGATAAAAAGTCTGAGGTCACGTACCAACCGACTCAAGAACAGCTTCTTCCCTGCTGCCGTCAGACTTTTGAATGGACCTACCTCGCGTTAAGTTGATCTTTTCTCTACACCCTCGCTGTGACTGCAACACTACATTCTGCACGCTCTCGTTTCCTTCTCTATGAATGGTATGTTTTGTCTCTACAGCGTGCAAGAAACAGTGCATTTCACTGTATGTTTATACATGTGACAATAATAAATCAAATCAAATCAAAGGACGGAATGAACTCAGCCAGGCCTGTGACACTCAATCTCAAAGGACAGAGTGGTGAAGAAGGCATTCGGCATGCTTCGTCTCATCGGTCAGTACATTGAATACAGGAGTTGGGACGTCTTGTTAAAGTTGTACAAGACATTGGTAAGGCCACATTCGGAATACTGTGTACAGTTCTGGTCACCCTATTATAGAAAGGATATTATTAAACTAGAAAGAGTGCAGAAAAGATTTACTCGGATGCTACCGGGACTTGATGGTTTGAGTTATAAGGAGAGGCTGGATAGACTGGGACTTTTTTTCTCTGGAGCGTAGGAGGCTGAGGGGTGATCTTATAGAGGTCCATAAAATAATGAGGGGCACAGATCAGCGAGATAGTCAATGTCTTTTCCCAAAGGTAGGGGAGTCTAAAACTAGAGGGCATAGGTTTAAGGTGAGAGGGGAGAGATACTAATGTGTCCAGAGGGACAATTTTTTCACACAGAGGGTGGTGAGTGTCTGGAACAAGCTGCCAGAGGTAGTAGTAGAGGAAGGTACAATTTTGTCCTTTAAAAAGCATTTAGACAGTTACATGGGTACGATGGGTATAGAGGGATATGGGGCAAACGTGGGCAATTGGGACTAGCTTAGGAGTTTAAAAAAAAGGGCGGCATGGACAAGTTGGGCCGAAGGGCCTGTTTCCATGCTGTAAACCTCTCTGACTCTAATGCAGCCAGGCCTGTGATACTGAATCTCAAAGCAGACTGTCTCTCTCTCTCTCTCTCTCCCCCCTCCCTGCTACTCCCCCCTTGTCTCCCTCACCCCCCTACCTCCCCCCTCTCTCCCACTCCCCCCTCCCTCCCTGAATCCCTCCCCTCCTTCCCCCCCCTCGACCCCACCTCCCCATCCTCCCTCCTATGCCCCTCCCTCCCCCTCCCCCCTTTCCCCCTCACTGCACTCCACCCTCCCCCCTCCCTCCACCCCCTCCCTTCCCTCCCTCCCTCCCCCTCCCTCCCCCTCCCTGCCCACTCCCCCCATCCCCCCTCCCCCCTTCCTCCCCCTCCCTCCTCCCACTTCCCCTCCCCCCTTTCCCCCTCGCTGCACTCCACCCTTCCCCCTCCCTCCACCCCCTCCCCTCCCTCCCCCCTCCCTGCCCCCTCCCCCCATCCCCCCTCCCTCCTCCTCTCCTCCCACCTCTCTCCCAGCCCCCATCTCCCCTCCTCTCTCACCCCCTCTCTCTGCCCCCTTGTGGTGAACCATTGTTGGTTCCCACCAGGTAGTGCTGAGCCAGGGTCTGGCCAGTACTATGAGTCTGTATATATGTTACTGTTGGGGTTAGGGTTGGGCTGTTCTACATGTTACTGTTGGGGTTAGAGTTGGGCTGTTCTACCTGTAATATAGTTCTTATGGTACATCCCAGTCGGGCTCTGCCTCCTGGGAGAGGTATAAAGGTCACTGCTCTGTCTGGGACCCTTTAGTCTGGGATCGTGTATTATATATGGAGTGACAAAAACGGTTGATGAAGGAAGGGCCGTGGATGTCGACTATATGGATTTCAGTCAGGTATTTGACAAAGTCCCACATGGCAGGTTGCTTAAGAAGGTTAAGGCTCATGGGATACAAGGAGAAGTGGCTAGATGGGTGGAGAACTGGCTTGGCCGTAGGAGACAGAGGGTAGTGGTCGAAGGGTCTTTTTCCGGCTGGAGGTCTGTGACCAGTGGTGTTCCGCAGGGCTCTGTACTGGGACCTCTGCTATTTGTGATATATATAAATGATTTGGAAGAAGGTGTAACTGGTGTAATCAGCAAGTTTGCGGATGACACGAAGATGGCTGGAATTGCGGATAGCGAAGTGCATTGTCGGGCAATATAGCAGGATATAGATAGGCTGGAAAATTGGGCGGAGAGGTGGCAGATGGAGTTTAATCCGGATAAATGCGAAGTGATGCATTTTGGAAGAAATAATGTAGGGAGGAGTTATACAATAAATGGCAGAGTCATCAGGAGTATAGAAACACAGAGGGACCTAGGTGTGCAAGTCCACAAATCCTTGAAGGTGGCAGCACAGGTGGAGAAGGTGGTGAAGAAGGCATATGGTATGCTTGCCTTTATAGGACGGGGTATAGAGTATAAAAGCTGGAGTCTGATGATGCAGCTGTATAGAACGCTGGTTAGGCCACATTTGGAGTACTGCGTCCAGTTCTGGTCGCCGCACTACCAGAAGGACGTGGAGGCGTTAGAGAGAGTGCAGAGAAGGTTTACCAGGATGTTGCCTGGTATGGAGGGTCTTAGCTATGAGGAGAGATTGGGTAGACTGGGGTTGTTCTCCTTGGAAAGACGGAGAATGAGGGGAGATCTAATAGAGGTGTACAAGATTATGAAGGGAATAGATAGGGTGAACAGTGGGAAGCTTTTTCCCAGGTCGGAGGTGACGATCACGAGGGGTCACGGGCTCAAGGTGAGAGGGGCGAAGTATAACTCAGACATCAGAGGGACGTTTGTTACACAGAGGGTAGTGGGGGCCTGGAATGCGCTGCCAAGTAGGGTGGTGGAGGCAGGCACGCTGACATCGTTTAAGACTTACCTGGATAGTCACATGAGCAGCCTGGGAATGGAGGGATACAAACGATTGGTCTAGTTGGACCAAGGAGCGGCACAGGCTTGGAGGGCCGAAGGGCCTGTTTCCTGTGCTGTACTGTTCTTTGTTCTTTGTTCTTTGTTATCTATTGTTGTAGTCAATAAACGCCTTTATTTCCCCGAGTACCTCTAGCCTCGTGAGTTATATCGCGCATGAATTTTATTGACTACAATTGAACTTTCTTCGTTGAAAAAAAAACGACACAGAGAGCATGGAGCAAATGCTTAAACCCGAACGGCTCACGTTGGACCCACGTGCGGCGGGCGCCTCGAACACCTTCGACCACTGGTTGAAATGCTTTCAGGATTACCTCGAAGCCTCCGCAGCGGTCACCACCGACGCCGACAGACTCCGGGTCCTCCACGCGAGGGTAAGCGACGCTGTATATTTAGCGATCCGTGGGACCACCGACTACAAAGGGGCCCTCGAGCTTCTTAAGAAGCGCTACATTAAACCGCAGAACGAGATGCATGCTCGATATCTCTTAGCCACTCGACGACGGCAGCCCGGCGAAACGACGGAACAGTACGCATGCGAGCTCCTACAACTAGCCAGGGGCTGTAACTGCAAAGCAGTGTCGGCAGACCAGAACATGAACGACCTCGCTCGAGATGCGTTTGTGGCGGGAATCGGCTCGTCTTACATCCGCCTTCGGCTGTTAGAGCAAGGTAATCTCGATCTCACTAAGTCCATAGAGCTAGCGGATGCGCTAGAAACGGCCTCCAAAAGTCTGGCGATGTACCCCGACGACCACGTGGAGACAGCGTGGCAGGGGCAGTCACAGACCCCACTTCATTCAGCGGGACCGAAAAACTGCGCGATTGCGTTCCGAGCCTCGGGCCTGACGACGGCAGCAGCTCCAGGCGGCCCGCGGTGTTACTTCTGTGGGGGAGTGAAGCACCCTCGGTAGCGATGTCCCGCTAAAGCGGTGTTGTGCTCTGCCTGCGGCAAGAAGGGGCATTATTCGAAGGTATGCCGATCCAAACTTCCATCCAGGAACAGCAGTGCGGCGTGTGACTCCCCGGAGCCGGTTTCCTCATCATCGGCATCGTCAAGGGCTTCTTCCACGTGCGAGGCCAGGACGTCGCCATTCCAGACGACGGAGTCGCAAGAGACGCGCGACCACCAGAGGCCGCTGGTTGTGGCGCCATCGCCCACGTGCGACCTATGGGGGCAGCCATTTTGGTTGGCACCGACCGCGAATGACCAGCAGGGGTCGTCATCATCCATCTCAGCTGCCTGCAGTGGCGCCCACGAACCAACGGTGGCGTCGATCATCCTGGACCAGGCAAAGCCTCACAGACTCGACAAGTCCATGATGGACATACAGGTAAACACACGCACGATTTATTGTCTGTTTGACAGCGGGAGCACAGAGAGCTTCATTCACCCAGACGCCGTGAAGCGGTGTGGCCTCCGGATTCAGCCTGTCAAGCAGACAATTTCGATGGCGTCAAGGTCCCGGTCTGTCACCGTGCTAGGGAGTTGCGTGGTAAATCTGATGGTGCATGGCACGGTTTACGAGAGCTTCAAGCTCCTGGTGTTACCACACCTTTGCACGCCAATACTCCTAGGACTAAATTTCATGGTCCACTTGAAGAGGGTAACCCTACAGTACGGTGGGCCACTCCCTCCGCTTTCAGTGGGAGACTCGCAGCCTCTAAATTGCCCAACACGCTCCATCTGTAGCCTCTCGACGCTTAAGATTACCACACCCTCTTCATTCCAGAATCTCGTGCCAGGCTGCAAGCCCATCACGACTAAGAGCAGGCGTTACAGCGCTGAGGATCGGATCTTCATTCGATCTGAGGTTCAGCGGCTCCTCAAGGAAGGGATCATACAACCTAGCGCTAGTCCTTGGAGAGCGCAGGTCGTGGTGGTCAAGAGTGGGAACAAACCCCGGATGGTCATAGACTATAGTCAGACCATTAACAGATACACGCAGCTGGATGCGTATCCCCTCCCACGCATATCTGACATGGTCAACCAGATTGCGCAGTACCGGGTGTTCTCCACCATCGACCTAAAGTCCGCCTACCACCAGCTCCCCATTCGCCCAGAGGACCGACAATACATGGCTTTTGAGGCGGATGGTCGCTTGTACCATTTTCTAAGGGTTCCTTTTGGTGTCACGAATGGGGTCTTGGTCTTCCAGCGTGCTATGGACCGAATGGTGGACCAGAACGGACTGCGGGCTACCTTCCCGTACCTGGATAACGTCACTTCTGCGGCCATGACCAGCAGGACCACGATGCCAACCTTCTTAGATACCTACGCACTGCATCTCGCCTGAATCTGACCTACAGCAGGGAGAAGTGTGTATTTCGCACGCGACGCCTAGCTATCCTCGGATACATGGTGGAAAACGGGGTCATTGGCCCTGATCCAGACCGTATGCGTCCCCTCCTCGAACTTCCCCTGCCCACTAGAGTAAAAGCACTGAGAAGATGCTTAGGCTTCTTCTCTTACTACGCACAGTGGGTTCCCAATTACGCGGACAAAGCCCGTCCGCTCATCAAGTCTACCTCTTTTCCCCGAGCACCAGAGGCTCGTTTGGCCTTTGAAAAACTAAAAGCCGACATCGCGAAAGCCACGATGCACGCTATCGATGAGTCCATCCCCTTCCAGGTGGAGAGTGATGCATCGGATTTCGCCCTGGCCGCCACACTTAACCAGGCGGGCAGGCCCGTCGCCTTTTTCTCTCGCACCCTCCAAGGCCCCGAAATTCGACATTCGGCGGTGGAAAAGGAGGCCCAGGCCATTGTGGAGGCCGTCCGGCATTGGCGCCATTACTTGGCGGGAAAACGGTTCACCCTGCTCACGGACCAGCGGTCCGTGGCGTTCATGTTCAATAACACGTTACGGGGCAAGATCAAGAACGGTAAGATCTTGAGGTGGAGAATCGAACTCTCCACCTATAATTACGACATCATGTATCGTCCAGGGAAACTCAACGAGCCCTCGGATGCCCTGTCGCGTGGAACATGCGCTAGTATGCAGGAGAATCGATTGCAGGCTCTCCACAATGACCTCTGCCATCCGGGGGTCACTCGGCTCTCCCACTTCATAAAAGCCCGGAATCTACCCTATTCGGTGGAGGATGTCAGGTCCATAACCAGAAGCTGCCGGGTATGCGCGGAATGCAAACCGCACTTTTACCGACCTGACAGGGCACAACTCGTGAAGGCCACTCGTCCCTTCGAAAGACTGAGTGTGGATTTTAAGGGCCCCCTTCCCTCGACAGATCGGAACGTGTACTTCCTCAATGTGGTTGATGAGTACTCACGATTCCCTTTTGTCATTCCCTGTTCTGATATGACCGCTGCCACGGTTATCAAGGCATTTCGTGATCTTTTCACCCTGTTCGGTTACCCCTGTTACATCCACAGCGATAGGGGCTCGTCGTTCATGAGCGATGACTTGAGGCAATACCTGCTCTCATATGGGATTGCCTCTAGTAGAACCACGAGCTACAACCCAAGGGGTAACGGACAGGTGGAACGCGAGAATGCTACAGTCTGGAAGGCTGTCTTACTGGCGTTGAAGTCAAAAAGCCTTCCAGTCTCCCGTTGGCAAGAGGTGCTCCCTGATGCGCTCCACTCCATACGCTCACTCCTGTGTACGGCAACCAACGCTACTCCCCATGAGAGACTGTTTTCATTCCCTCGGAAGTCTTCCTCTGGGACCTCATTACCGTCTTGGTTGACGTACTCAGGACCTGTCCTCCTGCGGCGACATGTTAGGACCCGCAAGTCCGACCCTTTGGTTGAACAGGTCCATCTCCTCCACGCCAACCCTCAGTATGCCTATGTGGCATACCCTGACGGGCGAGAGGACACGGTCTCGATTCGAGACCTGGCGCCAGCAGGGGGCTTGGAAACCCCTGTCGCTCCCATACCTCCTGTTAGAGACCCCCCAACTATTGTTTCCCCTCCTGACACGGCGCGGGCAGCATCGGGACCATCACTTAACCCTTTTACTCCCGTGTACAGCTTGCCTGAGTCCAGGAGATGGTCGCCACTTCAAGGCGTGCCCGAGTTCAGCAGATTGTCACCACCTCGGGGTCTACCGGCCCGTGAGACATTGGAGGAGCCGTTGGACACCGCCTTGGGGAGACCGCCACCGCGAGTGCCTACACCGGTGTCATCGCCGGTGTTGAGGAGGTCACAACGATGGTGTGGTCCCCCAGACCGTCTGAACTTATAGACTGATGAACAATTGTTCTGTATTTTGTACCCCGCTGGCCTTTGTTTTCAAAGGAGGGGTCAATGTGGTGAACCATCGTTGGTTCCCACCAGGTAGTACTGAGCCAGGGTCTGGCCAGTACTATGAGTCTGTATATATGTTACTGTTGGGGTTAGGGTTGGGCTGTTCTACATGTTACTGTTGGGGTTAGGGTTGGGCTGTTCTACATGTTACTGTTGGGGTTAGGGTTGGGCTGTTCTACCTGTAATATAGTTCTTATGGTACATCCCAGTCGGGCTCCGCCTCCTGGGAGAGGTATAAAGGTCACTGCTCTGTCTGGGACCCTTTAGTCTGGGATCGTGTATTATATATGGTAGCTCTCTTGTTGTAGTCAATAAAAGCCTTTATTTCCCCGAGTACCTCTAGCCTCGTGAGTTATATCGCGCATCACCCCTCTCTCTCCCCCCTCTCTCACCCTCTCTCTCTGCCCCCCCTCTGTTCCCCCACTCTCTCTACCCTCTCTCTGCCTCCTCCCTCCCTACCTCCCTCTCTCTTTCTCTCCCCTCACTCCCTCTCTCCCTTACCCTCTCTCTCTCTCTCTCTCCACCCTCGCTCCCTCTCGCTCCCCGTCCCTCCCTCACACTCCCTCTCCCCACCCCTCCCTCTCTCCCCCTCCCTCCCTCTTTCTCCCTCCCTCCCCCCCTCTCTCCCCCCTCCCTCCCTCTCTCCTCCTCATTCCCTCCCTCAATCCCCCCTCACACCCTCTCCCTCCCACCCACCCTCTCCCTCCCTCCCACTCTCTCCCTCCCTCCCACTCTCTCCCCACTCCCTCCCACTCTCTTCCTCCTGCTCTCCCTCCCTCTCTCTCCCTCCCCCCTCCTTCCCTCTCTCTCTCCCCACTCCCTCCCTCTCTCCCTCCCCCATCCCTCCCTCTCTCTCTCTCTCTCCCCCTCCCTCCCTCCCCTCCCCCTCCCTTCCTGTCTTCCACCCCCACTCCCTCCCTCTTTATCTCTCTCCCCCTCCCTCCCTCCCTCCCGCTCCCCCTCTTACTCTCTCCCTCCCTCACAGTCTCTCCCTCCCTCCACTCTTCCTCTCTCGCTCCTTCCCTCCCACTCTCTCTCCTCCCTCTCTGTCCCCCTTCCTCCCTCTCCCCACTCCCTCCCTCTCCCCCCTCTCCCCCTCCCTCCCCCTCCCTCCCTCTCTTCCCCTCCCTTCCTCCTTCTCTCCCCCTCCCTCCCTTCCACTCTCTCCCTCCCTCACATCCCTCTCTCTCTCTCTCTCACTCCCCCCTCCCTCCCAACTCCCTCCCTCCCTCCCAACTCCCTCCCTCTCTCTCACTCCCCCATCCCTCTCACTCTCTCCCACCCCCATCCCGCCTTCTCTCTCTCTCTCTCCCCCTCCCTCCCTCACTCTCCCCACTCCCTCCCTCTCCCCCTCCCACGCTCTCCCTCCCTGCCACTCTCTCCCCTCTCTCTCTCTCTCTCTCACCCCTCCCATTCTCCCTCAACCCTCTCGCTCCACCTCTCTCCCTCCCTCCCACTATCTTCATCTCACCCCTCCCTCCCTCACTTTCCCTCTCCCCTGAATTAGTGGTGTTTTCAGTGTTGAGGTTGTTGTTGGATTTGTTGGTGTTTTTCGATGTTGAAGTTGTTGTTGTATTTGTTGGTGTTTTTCAATGTTGAGGTTGTTGTTGGAATTGTTGGTGCTTTTCGCTTCTGAGGTTGTTGTTGGATTTGTTGGTGTTTTTCAATGTTGAGGTTGTTGCTGAATATGTTGGTGTTTTTGAATGTTGAGGTTGTTGTTGAATTTGTTGGTGTTTTTCAATGTTGAGGTTGTTGCTGAATTTGTTGGTGTTTTTTTAATTTTGAGGTTGTTGTTGAACTTGTTGTTGTATTAATTTTGAGGTTGTTTTGCGGATGACATGAAAATGGCTGGACTTGCGGATAGCGAAGAGCACTGTCGGGTAATACAGCAGGATATAGATAGGCTGGAAAATTGGGCAGAGAGGTGGCAGATGGAATTTAATCCGGATAAATGCGAAGTGATGCATTTTGGAAGAAATAATGTCGGGAGGAGTTATACAATAAATGGCAGAGTCATCAGGAGTATAGAAACACAGAGGGACCTAGGTGTGCAAGTCCACAAATCCTTGAAGGTGGCAACACAGGTGGAGAAGGTGGTGAAGAAGGCATATGGTATGCTTGCCTTTATAGGACGGGGTATAGAGTATAAAAGCTGGAGTCTGATGATGCAGCTGTATAGAACGCTGGTTAGGCCACATTTGGAGTACTGCGTCCAGTTCTGGTCGCCGCACTACCAGAAGGACGTGGAGGCATTGGAGAGAGTGCAGAGAAGGTTTACCAGGATGTTGCCTGGTATGGAGGGTCTTAGCTATGAGGAGAGATTGGGTAAACTGGGGTTGTTCTCCCTGGAAAGACGGAGAATGAGGGGAGATCTAATAGAGGTGTACAAGATTATGAAGGGGATAGATAGGGTGAACGGTGGGAAGCTTTTTCCCAGGTCGGAGGTGACGATCACGAGGGGTCACGGGCTCAAGGTGAGAGGGGCGAAGTATAACTCAGATATTAGAGGTATGTTTTTTACACAGAGGGTGGTGGGGGCCTGGAATGCGCTGCCAAGTAGGGTGGTGGAGGCAGGCACGCTGGCATCGTTTAAGACTTACCTGGATAGTCACATGAGCAGCTTAGGAATGGAGGGATACAAACGATTGGTCTCGGGGCGGCACGGTAGCACAGTGGTTAGCACTGCTGCTTCACAGCTCCAGGGACCCGGGTTCGATTCCTGGCTTGGGTCACTGTCTGTGTGGAGTTTGCACATTCTCCTCGTGTCTGCGTGGGTTTCCTCCGGGTGCTCCGGTTTCCTCCCACAGTCCAAAGATCTGCGGGTTAGGTTGATTGGCCAGGTTAAAAATTGCCCCTTAGAGTCCTGGATGTGTAGGTTAGTGGGTAAATATGTGGGCGTAGGGCCTGGGTGGGATTGTGGTCGGTGCAGACTCGATGGGCCGAATGGCCTCCTTCTGCACTGTAGGGTTTCTATGAATTCTATGATTTCTATGAGTTGGACCAAGGAGTGGCACAGGCCTGGAGGGCCGAAGGGCCTGTTTCCTGTTCTTTGTTCTTTGTTGTTGAATTTGTTGGGGTTTTTTTCAATTTTGAGTTTGTGGTTGAATTGGTGGTGTTTTTCAATGTTGAGGTTGTTGTTGGATTTGTTGGTGTTTTTCGCTTTTGAGGTTGTTGTTGAATTTGTTGTTATTTTTCAATTTTGAGGTTGTTGTTGAATTTGTTGGTGTTTTTCAATTTTGAGTTTGTTGTTGGATTTCTTGGTGCTTTTCAATGTTGAGGTTGTTGTTGAATTTGATGGTGTTTCTCAATGTTGAGGTTGTTGTTGAATTTGTTGGTGTTTCTCAATGTTGAGGTTGTTGTTGAATTTGTTGGTGTTCTTCGATATTGAGGTTGTTGTTGAATTTGTTGGTGTTTTTCAATTTTGAGGTTGTTGTTGAATTAGCTCATGTTGTCAATGGTGAGGTTGTTGTTGGATTTGTTGGTGTTTTTTAATGTTGAGGTTGTTGATTTTGTGGGTGCTCATTCTTGAGGATGTTGTTGAATTTGTTGGTGTTTTTCAATTTTGAGATTGTTGTTCAATTTGTTTCTGTTTTTAATTGTTCAGGTTGTTCTTGAATTTGGTGTTTTTCACTGTTGATGTTGTTGTTGAACTTGTTGGTGTTTTTCAATTTTGATGTTGTCTTTGGATTTGTTGGTGTTTATCAACTTTCAGGTTTTTGTTGGATTTGTTGGTGTTTTTTAACGTTGAGGTTGTTGTTGAATTTGTTGGTGTTTTTTAACGTTGAGGTTGTTGTTGAATTTGTTTATGTTTTCAATGTTGAGGTTGTTGTTGAATTTGTTGGTGTTTTTTGATGTTGAAGTTATTGTTGAATTTGTTGGTGTTTTTAATTGTTCAGGTTGTTGTTGGGTTTGTTGCTGTTTTCAATGTTGGGGTTGTTGTTGAATTTGGTGCCTTTCAACGTTGTTGCTCAATTTGTTGGTGTTTTTAAATGTTAAGGTTCTTGTTGAATTTGTTGGTTTTTTTCGATTTTGAGGTTGTTGTTGAATTTGTTCATGTTTTCGATATTGAAGTTGTTGTTGGATTTGTTGGTGTTTTTAAATGTTGAGGTTGTTGTCGAATTTGTTGATTTTTTTTCAATTTTGAGGTTGTTGTTGAATTTTTTGGTGTTTTTCAATTTTTAGATTGTTGTTGGATTCGTTGGTGTTTGTCAATGTTCAGGTTGTTGTTGAATGTGTTGGTGTTTTTCAATGTTGAGGTTGTTGTTGAATTTGTTGGTGTTTTTGAATTTTTAGGTTGTTGTTGGATTCGTTGGTGTTTGTCAGTGCTGAGGTTGTTGTTGAATTTCTTGGTGTTTTTAACTGTTGAGGTTGTTGTTGAATGTGTTGGTGTTTTTCAATGTTGAGGTTGTTGTTGAATTTGTTGGTGTTTGTCAGTGCTGAGGTTGTTGTTGAATTTGTTGGTGTTTTTCCATGTTGAGGTTGTTGTTGAATTTGTTGGTGTTTTTCCATGTTGAGGTTGTTGTTGATTTTTTGGTGTTTTTCAATTTTAAGGTTGTTGTTGGATTTGTTGGTGTTTCTCAATGTTGAGGTTGTTGTTGAATTTGTTGGTGTTTCTCAATGTTGAGGTTGTTGAATTTGTTGGTGTTTTTCAATGTTGAGGTTGTTGTTGAATTTGTTGGTGTTTTTCCATGTTGAGGTTGTTGTTGAATTTGATTACATCAACCATTGATGTCGACAGGGGCATGCTCTCCTTTCCGCTTCCTGAAGTCAATGACAATCTCCTTCGTTTTGTTGACATTAGTTCACCAGATTCTCTGTCTCATTCCTGTTCTCTGTCTCGTCATTGTTTGAGATCCGACCCACTACGGTGGTGTCGTCAGCAAACTGGAAGATGGAATTGGAGGGGAATTTGGCCGCACAGTCAGAGGTGTATGAGGAGTATAGTAGGGGGCTGAGAACACAGCCTTGTGGGGCACCGGTGTTGAGGATGATCGTGGAGGAGGTGTTGTTGCCCATCCTTACTGATTATGGTTTGTGGGTTCGGGAGTTCAGGATCCAGTCGCAGAGGGAGGAGCCGAGGCCCAGGACACGGAGTTTGGAGATGAGTTTCAGAGGAATAATGGTGTTGAAGGCTGGGTCTGACATTCAACTAGGGGAGTCAGCACAGTCATAAACACACCCTGACATTCGACTAGGGGAGGCAGCACACAGTCAGAAACATACCCTGACGTTCGACTGCCGAAGACAGCACACAGTGAGAAAGATACCTTGGCATTCAACTAGGGGGGGCAGCACACAGTCGGAAACACACCCTGACATTCAACTAGGGGAGGCAGCACAATACAACTCCCCAAATTGTCCAATCAGCAGACAGCCGGGGAAGAAGGCGTGGCAGAAAGCATTGCCGTCCTCCAATGGGGTGCTGCGAGCCCAGTATCAGCAACACCATTCGGGGTCTCGGCTGACCAATGGTAGAGCACCACACTGTCCCAGAGGGAGTGGCCAACCCCCCAATCCAGCCAATGGCAGCCCTTTTGCCTCTGCCATTGATAAATTGGAGCCATTCCAGTCTGCGAGAGTCGGAACCTTCTGGACAAGTAGCGAAAGAGCTGGAACTGACGGGAAAGTGTCCTCAGCCCCCTCCCCAATGCTGCCCCCTCCCTCCCCTCAAGGTGAGGGTGGCCACCCTAACACTGTGGGACTCCCCAACCCACACCCCCCAACACCTATCACCTTAAACATCCCTCTACTCCCCAAAAAATAATATCATTTATCTCCAACCAGTGTTTAGTTTGTAAATTAAATGTGTGTGGAGTGGGGGTCCTCGATTACGCTGCCTGCTTTTCCCCGAGGCAGCAGGAAGTGTAGACGGAGTCGATGGATGGGAGGCTGGATTTGAGAGATGTATTGGGCAATATTCATGACCTTTTGTAGTTCCTTGCGGTCTTGGGCAGAGCAGGAGCCATACCAAGCTGTGATACAACCAGAAAGAATGCTTTCTGTGGTGCATCTGTACAAGTTGGTGAGAGTTGTAGCGGACATGCAAATTTCCTAGTCAAATGACAGGGTGAGTTTTTGACTGTGTGCTGCCTCTCCTAGTTGAATGTCAAGGTGCTTTTCTCAGTGTGTGTTGCCTCCCTAGTTGAATATCTGGGTGCATTTCTCACTGTGTGCTGCCTCCCCTAGTTGAATATCAGGGTGTTGTTCTCACCGTGTGCTGCCGCCCCTAGTCGAATGTCAGGGTGTTTTTCACGATGTGCTGCCTCCCCTAGTCGAATGTCAGGGTGTTTTTCACGATGTGCTGCCTCCCCTCGTCAAATGTCAGGGTGTGCTTTTCACTGTGTGCTGTCTCCCCGAGTCGAATGTCAGGGTGTGTTTCTCACTGTGCTGCCTCCCCTAGTCGAATGTCAAGGTGTGTTTCTCACTGTGGTGCCTCCCCTCGTCAAATGTCAGGGTGTGTTTCTCATTGTGTGCTGCCTTCCCTCGTTGAATGTCAGGGTATGTTTGTCACTGTGTGCTGCCTTCCCTCGTCGAATGTCAGGGTGTGTTTGTCACTGTGCGCTGCCTCCCCCAGTCGAATGTCAGGGTGTGTTTCTCACTGTGTGCTGCCTTCCCTCGTCGAATGTCAGGGTGTGTTTCTCGCTGTGTGCTGCCTCCCCTAGTTGAATGTCAGGGTGTGTTTGTCACTGCGCTGCCTCCCCTAGTCGAATGTCAGTGTGTGTTTGTCACTGTGTGCTGCCTCCCCTAGTCGAATGTCAGGGTATGTTTGTCACTGTGTGCTGCCTCCCCTAGTCGAATGTCAGGGTGTGTTTGTCACTGTGCGCTGTCTCCCCTAGTCGAATGTCAGGGTGTGTTTGTCACTGCGCTGCCTCCCCTAGTCGAATGTCAGGGTGTGTTTGTCACTGTGTGCTGCCTCCCCTAGTTGAATGTCAGGGTGTGTTTCTCACTGTGTGCTGACTCCCCTTGTCGAATGTCAGGGTGTGTTTCTCACTGTGTGCTGCCTCCCCTAGTCGAATGTCAGGGTGTGTTTGTCACTGTGTGCTGCCTCCCCTAGTCGAATGTCAGGGTGTGTTTGTCACTGTGTGCTGCCTCCCCTAGTCGAATGTCAGGGTGTGTTTGTCACTGTGTGCTGCCTCCCCTAGTCGAATGTCAGGGTGTGTTTGTCACTGCGCTGCCTCTGCTACGACTCTCACCAATTTTCACACACGCCCCATAGAAAGCATCCTTTGGGAAGATGTATCACAGCTTACACTGAGTCTCCCTGACACTAAGGGGTAATTTAGCACGGCCAATCCACCTAACCTGCGTTAATCACATATATTGGGTCACAGTGAAAACTACTGTTTCTTGCGAGCGACACAGACAGCGCATAGCGTTCACAGAGAAGGAGAGAGTGCAGAATGTAGTGTTACAGTCATAGCTCGGATGTAGACAAACATCAACTTCATATTTCATTTATTATTGTCACGTATTGAGTTACAGTGAAAAGTATTGTTTCTTGCGCCGTGTAGAAAGCATACCGTTCATAGAGAAGGAAAGGACAGTCACAGCGAGGGTGTAGAGACAGATCAACTTAATACAGAATCCCGACAGTGCAGAAAGAACCCATTTGGCCCATCGAGTCTGCACCGACCACAATCCCATCCAGATCCTATCCCCATCGCCCCACTTCTTCAGCCTATATACCCCCTGACACTAAGGGGCAATTTAGCATTGCCAATCCCCCGAACCTACACATCTTTAGACACTGAGGGGAAATCATTGGGAGGGAGGGAGGGGGAAAGCGATGGAATGACCCGGGGACAGGAATGGAACTGGGCTCCCTGGCGCTGAGCCGCCCCGCTGTGATCCGCCTCCCCCACTTGGCAGACAGCCCGGGGAAGGAAGGGGCAGCACCAAACCTGCCCCTTCATGAATGGGAGCTTCCTGCCCAGTGTCCGCCACGCCCACTCTGCCAACCAATTGAAGAAGAATACTGCCCCAGAGGGCGTGGTCCAGTCCCATCACAGCCAATAACAGCTCATTTACCCTGACCATCCATCAATCAGAGCAAATCCAACCAATCAGAGCCTCAACCTTCTGGACAAATGGTCAAAGATCCAGAGTAAGAAGTGAAACAAAACCAGGTTAAAGTCCAACACCTTTATTTGGGAGCAAAAGCCACTGGCTTTTGCCTCTGTTGGACTTTAACCTGGTGTTGTCAGACTTCTTACTGTGATTTTTTCTGTTTCAAAAATATACTTTATTCATTAAAAAAACTCTCAAATAAACCATTGCAAAATGACAGATCCAAAAATTACAAACAGTGCAAAAAAGAATCATTTTTACAGAACAATACTCTGCTTATTTACACGACATTAGATTCATTACATTTCATTACTGAAAACTATATCCATACATCAGAGTTTACCGTGTGCTGTTATTGTTCAGGTTAGCACACAGTTACGCAGGCCGAGGGTGTTCTGCAGTTACCGGCCCCTCGCTCTGCCTCGGTTGAAAGGCTTTACACGGTGGCCTTTCCCCATTGTGCCTTTGCGGCCGCTGCCCCAAGCTTGAGCGCGTCCCTCAGCACGGAGTCCTGGACCTTGGAATGTGCCGGTCTGCAACACTCGGCCGAGGACAATTCTTTCAGCTGGAAGATCAGCAAGTTTCGGGCGGACCAAAGCGCGTCCTTCACCGAGTTGATGACCCTCCAGCAGCAGTTGATGTTTGTCTCGGTGTGCGTCCCCGGGAACAGCCCGTAGAGCACAGAGTCCTGCGTCACCGAGCTGCCCGGGACGAACCGCGACAAATACCACTGCATCTCACTCCAGACCTTCTTTGCAAAGGCACATTCCACAAGGAGGTGTGCGACCGTCTCATCGCCCCCGCAGCCGCTCCGAGGGCAGCGTGCGGTGAGGTTGAGATCTCGAGCGTGCATAAAGGATCTGACGGGGAGTGCCCTTCTCACCACCAGCCAAGCCAGGTCTTGGTGCTTGTTTGTGAGTTCTGGTGATGAGGCATTCTGCCAGATGACACTGACAGTCTGCTCAGGGAACCATCCGACAGGATCCGCCATCTCCTTTTCTCTCAGGGCCTCAAGGACATTCCGTGCTGACCACTGTTTGATCGCCATGTGGTCAAAGGTGTGTTTGCAGAAAAACTTCTCCACGAAGGACAGGTGCTGCGGTACGGTCCAACTACTTGGAGCTTTCCGCGGCAGTGAGGCCAGACCCATCCTCCACAACACTTGGGACAGGTAGAACCTCAAAACGTAGCAGCCCTTGCTGTTAGTGCCCCGAGGATGTACACACAGCTTGATGCAGCCGCACACAAAGGTGGCCATCAGGATGAGGGCGGCGTTGGGAACGTTTTTCCCTCCGTTCTCTGGAGATTTGTGCATCGCTTCCCTCCGGACACGATCCATCTTTGATCTCCAGATGAATTTGAAGATGGCCCGGGTCACTGCTGCTGCGCAGGATTTGGGGATTGGCCACACCTGCGCCACGTACAACAACACGGACAGAACCTCGCATCGGATCACCAGGTTTTTCCCAGTGATGGAGAGGGAGCGTTGCTCCCACAATCCCAATTTTTGTCTGGCTTTGGCGATGCACTCCTCCCAGTTTTTGGCGCGTCCCCCTGCCGCTCCGAACCATATCCCCAGCACCTTGAGGTAGTCGGCCCTGACGGTGAAGGGGACAAAGGATGTGTCAGCCCAGTTCCCAAAGAACATGGCCTCGCTCTTACCCTGGTTGACTTTGGCTCCCGAGGCCAGCTCGAACTGCTCACAGACTCGGAGGAGCCTGCGGACAGACGAGGGGTCCGAGCAGAAAACAGCCACGTCATCCATGTACAGGGAGGCTTTGACCTGCGTCCCTCCGCTGCCTGGGATTGTAACCCCTTTGATGCCTGGGTCACTTCTGAGGGCTTCGGCAAAGGGTTCAATGCAACACGCAAAAAGGACGGAGGAGAGAGGGCAGCCCTGCCTGACCCCAGACCTGATCTGAAACATATCTGATTCCCACCCGTTGATTGAGACTGCGCTGCCAATGCCTGTGTAGAGCAGTTGGATTCACTTGCGGATTCCCTCCCCAAAGCCCATTTTGGAGAGCACGCCCATCATGGAGGTGTGCGATATTCTGTCAAATGCCTTCCCCTGGGCTAGGCTGATGAGGCAGGTGTCCAGCTGCCTGTCCTGCATGTAGGCGATCATATCCCTGTATCCCTGAGTAGCGCGAGGCTATCAGAGATCGTCCTGCCAGGTACAGCACAGGTTTGATCAGGATGGATCACCAATTCCAGAGCAGACTTGACCCGGTTGGCGATGACCTTGACTAAAATTTTGTAATCCACATTCAACAGTGAAATGGGTCGCCAATTTCTAATTCCTTCCCTTTCCCCCTTCTACTTGTAGCTGAGGGTGATGATGCCTTTCCTCATGGATTCTGACATGCTGCCTTCCAGAAGCAAACTCTCGTATACTTCCAGCAGGTCCGGCCCCGTCAACTCCCACAACACCGAGTAAAACTCAGCCGGTGAGCCGTCACTTCGGGAGTTTTACCCTTCTGAAAGGATTCGACGGCCTTTGTCAGCTCATCCAGAGCTACCGGTCTGTCCAGGCTCTCCCGCTCGCCGTCGTCTAAGACCTGCGTGATAGACGACAGGAAAGACTGGGAGGCCGTACCTTCATCTTGTAGCTTGTTATGTCTTGCAGACCTTGCCATAGTCGGCGGGGGTCGGTGTGGTGAGCCTGGGACTCTCGCTTGGTCCAATGTGTTGAGGGCATCAGATTCATTTGCTCATGTCGGCCATTCAGCCTTCGAGTCTGTTCCTCCATTTTAATAAGATCATAATGTGGTTGTGGCCTCAACTCCATTTCCTGTCCTTTCCCAGAACTCTAGACCCCCTTGTAGATCAGAACCCGAATGAACTCGGCCTTGAGTGCATTCAGTGACCCAGCATTGACTGTTTTTGGGGAAGAGAATTGCACAGAGTAATGGCCCTCGGAGAAAAGAAAATCTCATCTCCGTCTTCGAAGGGAGACCTGTCAGTAACAAGTGTTTATTGGGTGTCCACAGGAGAAGTGGGGAGTATGGGGAGCCAGACAAATCCATCACTGCCCATCACCCACACACCCCATTCTCTGTGTCGTAACCAACTAAAAGCTGGTTCGTGCATTCTAGAACAGCAACTTATTGTAAGCTCAGTAAACTGGGAGGGTTGTGGCGACTCCCTGTTTGATTTAAGGCCAGGCCCGTTGAACTGGACGGGTCACACGGTGACATCACAGAACAGTGTGAGCCTGAGCCGGGACATCTCAGTGAGATCAGACATCACAATAGGTTTGTAAACTGGGTTAAGTTGAGGCAGGAGGGCTGCAGGAGTCTCAGTCAGAGTGAAGACAAGGTCACAACATTGACTGTCTAACCGGCCGATCTGTCTGGGAGCGAATGTAGTCAGAGAGAAGATCGAAACAGCTTCACTTCACAAAGAGCACAAACACCATCAACCAGCTGATTAGATCCAGGATTATGAGGTTTCAAAGGTTAGTCTATAATTGTTCACCTTGTATTGTCAATTGATTCAGTCAGACTAATGAAGTGATGTTGGGAGTTTATTGAAGCTCCTCTGGTGATTGGGAGATCACCCGTGCCGTCGCTCACAGATAGTCTGGAAACTGGAGCCTGATTAAAGATGGTTCCTGACCCTCACTCCCAGCTCACTCACTGACCAGTTCCTCCCAGAACTTGTTAATTAGTGGAGGGAAAGCAATAGGGACATAGTGTGGCGGCGAGGGGATTTTCACAGTAACTTCATTGCAGTGTTAATGTAAGCCTACTTGTGACAATAACAAATGAAACTAAAGTAAAATCCCTTGGTTGTAGACTCGCCATTCAACACAGCCATTGCTGGCACAGTTACTGTGGTCAGAACTCTTCTGCTTCAAATATTCTTTCATATTCTTCTTCAATGTAGTGACCTTGTCTTCACTCTGACTGAGAATGCTGCAGCCTTACACTCAACACTCTCTCTTCTTAGCTGGGCTATCACACAAATTCTACACACTGTTCCCAGTCCTTCACCTCACATGATGTTTAAACACAGAGGCTGGAATTTTACTGGCCCGCCGGCCACGGGAATTGGAGCGGGCGAGCGGCAGAGCACGGGAAGGTCCATTCACCTCGGGCGGGATTTTCCGGTTTCGGGACCAGCAAGGCTGTAAAACCCCTCCCAGAATTTCACTCAACCCTGTTTGGAAGAAGTGTTTTGTGCGCCATGTTTGTCCCAAACTAAACTGCTTCAAACAGAATCGCCCCCAAAAATCTAAGTTTAAAGTTTATTTATTAGTGTCACAAGTATGCTTCCATTAACACTGCAATGAAGTTACTGTGAAAATCTCCTAGTCGCCACACTCCGGTGCCTTTCCGGATACACTGAGGGAGAATTAGCATGGCCAATGCACCATAGCCAGCACGTCTTTCAGACTGTGGGAGGAAACCGGAGCACCCGGAGGAAACCCATGCAGAGACGGGGAGGATGTACAAGCTCTGCACAGGAACTAACCCAGGCTAGGAATCAAACCCTGGCGCTGTGAGGCAGCAGTGCTAACCACTGTGCCACCGTGCCTCCCCAGGTGAAAGTTCCTTCACAGTGAAGTGAACAAGATTAAAAATAAATGTTGTGGAAGGACAGACCAAAACACATGATTTGAATGTTGCCACACTCCGGCGCCTGTTCGGGTAACGCTGAGGGAGAATTTAGCACGGCCAATGAACCCTAACCAGCACGTCTTTCGGACTGTGGGTGGAAACCGGAACACCCGGAGGAAACCCACGCAGACACGGGGAGAACGTGCAGACTCCGCACAGACAGGCAAATGGGTCACATGATCATTTCCTGGAAGTCAGGTGCTTTTCCAGAAATCCCCCCTCAGAGAATCCTAAAAAAGGGAGCGTCGCTTCAATATAAAATATTGTTTTTTTCTGAAAATCACATGGGCCCTGACAATAGTTAATTGTCCCGAGGAGCGAGAAAAAGTCTGGAGTTATCTCGTTATAATGCAATGATTCTTATTGGCTCTTTTCCTTCTCCTGTTAGAGCCGACATGACTGGTGTCAGGATGAGCAAGAGGAAATGTTTTCCCAAACCATCCACAGACTCAATTTCCAACAACAGCACAAAGGATAAATGGATCAGACAAAAGAGAAAGTTCATCCCAACTAAAATCAACTCAATGTCAGCAGATATCCCACACAGAGAGAGCAGTGGGACTGAAATTCTCCTCAGCCCATCCCTCTGTGTCCCATCCAATTCTCACTCTGACAACTCCACGCCTTTTCATTGGCTGTTTTTATACAACGGCCAATAACAATCCTCCCACTGATTCATCCCAACACAGCTCCACTGACTGGAGATGGTGTTTAACCAATTCTCTCACTTTGGGCCAATTTCTCTCCCTTCCCCCGTAGTTTTACCATCGCGATGTGAACTCTTCCTCTACTCATTTTGACACCTGGTTTTATTGTTCATTTTAAAATTAGCCTCTGCCCCCAGCTTGGCCTCCAGCCCTCACGTCCCTGCATCAACCCAGTGGACAGGGTCAGTGTATTGTCCCCATCGCAACAGGTCCCCGTTGATGGGGACAATACGTGAATCTTCAGAGGCAGTGAGGATCCTCGATATTAACAGCTTCAACCGCCAACTTTCTCACAATGTGGTTTGGTTTGATTCTCAGAGGAACCATCTCCTTGTGGCCATTCTGGTAGCTGACATCCTAGTCTTTTCCCATTGGGTGAGGGATAGATCTCCAGAAGGATCAATTCTTGCTGAGATTTCTCCTTTTGCACCTTTTGGGTGACTGTTACTCTGCCAAGAACATTTCCACAGCTCTCTCTCTCTTTCCAATATCTGAACTGAGTTGATTAATTTGATTTATTATTGTCACATGTATTGGGATACAGTGAAAAGTATTGTTTCCTGCGTGCCACACAGACAAAGCATACTGTTCATAGAGTACATTGGGGAGAAGGAAAAGACAGGGTGCAGAATGTAGTGTTGCAGTTACAGATAGGGTGAAGAGAAAGATCAGCTTAATGTGTGACAGGACAGTTCAGAAAGTCTGCTGGCAGCTGGCAAGAAGCTGTTCTTGAGTGGGTTGGGATGTGTTTTCAGACATTTGTATCTGAAGAAGAATCGGTGGTCATGGGGGACAGAGTGTTCCCCAGGGTTTGGTGTTACAGTCAGCAGGCTCTTCAGTGAATGATTTGAGATATGGGGTGTGTGTGTGGGGAGGGGGGAGGGGGAAGGTCACATTCAGGATGAATGGGCTTCCAGGCCATTGGACATGGTTTTATTCACTTGGCATTTCAACAGGCTTGGAGGGTGAATGGCATCATGGGACAGTGCCCACTTTCAAACTCAGTGCAGGGCAAGACAGTGTGTTTGCAGACAGACAATATGACAGTAATCCGGCAGCGGGCATTAGAGGGCTCAATCGTGCATGCGCAGATCACTCTGTTCTGTGCAACAGAACAGGGGGCCTCAATGGCCTCTGGCCCTCCCGGTGAGGACACCACGACAGGCCCCGTAAATGGGGACCAAACGTGATCATCACCAGTGAGGACCTTCCCGGGCAAGGCCACGGAGCCAAGTGAGGCCGTGATTGAGACCCGGGCTCACTATCAATATTTAAATTCTATTAGAAATAGATTTCAATATTGAAATCAGCCTGACGCCCTTTTCAGGTGTGAAGCTGATCTTGCCGGATATCTGGGCTCAGTAAGATCGAGATAGGCAAGAAATCAGCGTGAACCGATTCTTCGCCTCTCTCGTGATCTTACCGGCTCACCCCGCCTCTCGCCCAGCGGGACGAGGAGGTAAGACCCACCCACCAAGAGTCTGAAACTGTGGTTTCCGGATGTCCCTTCATCTTGGGGGTCTGAGTCCATGCTTGGGGTCTTACTCAGGCCACAAGCATCGACTACTGCTGGATTCCTCTTCCCTATTTCTGGGTGAGTGTGGGCTGATTAGATGAGCTCTCTCTGGTTCAGGCCAAGGGAGGACAGTGTCCATAACTCCTTCACCACCCTGCTTCACACCTTGCAGTTTACTGGCATCTGGCCAACTGGAGACGTGAAGACATCCAAAGGAAGTTTAGCTCCAGCTTCCACCCACATGTGGGATCTGGCTGAGCTTCCTGTAGGGTTTTGCACATATCCCAATTTCCCATGCCACCACATCCACAGGGATTGGTTTCCCAGTTAGCTTGGCCACTCACCGCGGAGTTTCTTCAGATACGGCAGATACTCCTCAGAGAGAAAGTGGAGGAGCGGCTGCGGCAGAACCTTCCGGCATTCCAGAGAGGACCCTGGTCAGACCCCACTTGGAGTTCTGTGCTCAGTTCCGGTCGCCTCATTACAGGAAGGATGTGGAAGCCATAGAAAGGGTGCAGAGGAGATTTACAAGGATGTTGCCTGGGTTGGGGGGCATGCCTTATGAGGATAGGTTGAGTGAGCTCGACCTTTTCTCCTTGGAGAGACGAAGGATGAGGGGTGACCTGATAGAGGTGTATAAGATGTTGAGAGGTATTGATCGAGTGGACAGTCAGAGGCTTTTTCCTCGGACTGAAAGGTTGGCACACGCGGACACAGGTTTAAGGTGCTGGGGAGTAGGTACAGAGGAGATGTCAGGGGTCAGATTTTCACGCAGAGGGTGGTGGACCCGTGGAATGGGCTGTCAGCAACGGTGGTGGAGGCGGATTCAATAGGGTCTTTTAAGAGACTTTTAGATAAGTACATAGAACTGAGTAAGATGGAGAGTTATAGGTAAGCCTAGTAATCGCTAAGGTCGGGACATGTTCAGCACAACTTTGTGGACTGAAGGGCCTGTATTGTGCTGCAGTTTTTCGATGTTTCTATGTTTCTATTCCCCAATTAGCAATTAATGTGGGACACTGCTCACTTTCTAACTTAGACCAGAGACACTTTCCACTCCTCCATTCCCAATCCACTGCCCCATTCCCAATCCACTGCCCCATTCCCAATCCACTGCCCCATTCCCAATCCACTGTCCCATTCACAATCCACTGCCCCATTCGCAATCCACTCCCACATTCCCCATCCACCTCTCCTTTCCCGATCCACTGCCCCATTCCCAATCCACTGCCCATTCCCAATCCACTGCCCATTCCCAATCCACTTTCAAGGTGAAGGGGGGGAGGTTTAACATTCAAGGTGAAGGGGGGGAGGTTTAACACAGATATCAGAAGGACATATTTCACACAGAGGGTTGTGGGGGCCTGGAATGTGTTGCCGGGCAAGGTGGTGGAGGCGGACACACTGGCAACGTTTAAGACTTATCTAGACAGCTATATGAACGGAGTGGGAATGGAGGGATACAAAAGAGTGGTCTAGTTTGGACCAGGGAGCGGCGCGGGCTAATTGTTCCTTGTTTCTCGTTTCAAGGCTTCATTCTATGATCATCTTGCTGGTGCCAGTACAGAGCGAGACTGCGGATAGTTGGGAACCTGTCTCGGGGGCAGGGAATTCATATGGTGTTCGTGGAAGTGGAAATGACTAGGGTTGGGAAGCATTTTCCGATCAGGGCCATTGTGATCTCCTGGACTCGTTTCGATCGCCTCAGGGGGTCGGAGAGGAATTTCCCAGATTTTTTTTTCCCATATTGGCCCTGGGGTTTTTCACTCTGGGTTTTCGCCTCTCCCTGGAGATCACATGGTCTGGAATGGGGGGGTGGGGGTGAGTTAATAGGTTGTAATGAACAAAGCATCGTAGCTGTGAGGGACAGCTCGGTGGATAGGATATTGGTATGTAGATAGGCTGGAAAATTGGGTGGGGATCCTGGATTCAGGATTCAATCCTGGACCGGGGAGCGGCGCGGGCTTGGAGGGCCGAAGGGCCTGTTCCTGTGCTGTATTGTTCTTTGTTCTTTGTTCTTGTTCACTGCCCATTCCCAATCCACATCCCCTTTCCCAATCCACACCCACATTCTCAATCCACTGCCCATTCCAGATCCATTGCCCCTTCCTAATAAACTGCCCCATGTCCAATCCACCTCCCCATTCCCAATCCACCTCCCCATTCCCAATCCACTGCCCATTCTCAATCCACTGCCCATTCCCAATCCACTGCCCATTCCCAATCCGCTGGCCATTCCCAATCCACTGCCCATTGCCAATCTTGACCTCAAACTGTGCGTCTCCTACATCCTGGTTTTGAATAATGCTCGGCTGATTTCTGGGCCCACGGAGAAGGTCAAGTTAGTTGGTGATTAAAGACGACCCTACTTTCTGCCAGGGGGGAATCTTCAGTTTTCATTCCAATGTCATCCACACACGGCTGGACACTGTCCAACTGGGACTCAGGGTAAGAAGGGTTGACCCTGCAAGGGAACAGAGTCCAGCTCCCAGGACTAATCGATGAAAGTGAGTGTTATTCATGGGAGCAGCACCAGAATCAAACAGTAAGCTGATGTGGGTTTGGATCATGTCAGCTTCTGACTGATGATCTGATTGTTCCGATGCAATGCCCATCAGATTAGGGTAAAGCAGCAATGAGGCACTCATGGGTGATGCTCACTTTTATCATGTCTGTCCCTGGTCACTGAAGCATCTGTTCCCAGACAGGTTCCTTCCAGCCTCCTCATCCTCAGTCCTACTTGGTGAGTCACCAGCACCGTGTCGAGAATGTCTAAATGACGATCAGCGTCCTTGAAAGCTGATCCTTTGCAAACTGTTCCTTTGGAAGTTCCTCTTCATTCCTCAAGTGACTTGGCCTTTTCCATCCACCACCTCCACTACACCTCCCCCCCTGCCCCCAATCTCCCGGGAGGCCTCAATGGCCATCATGACAGGTCTCTGTTTGTGGGGACCAGGTGTGATCCGTGCCAGAGAGAACCTTCACCGGTGAGGCCGCGAAGCCAAGTGAGCCTGTGGACGATTGCGGACTGGGCTCACTTGTAATATTTAAATTCTATTGAAAATAGATATCAATATTGAAATCAGCCTGACGCCCTTTTCAGGTGTGAAGCTGATCTTGCCGGATATCTGGGCTCAGTAAGATCGAGATAGGCAAGAAATCAGGCGTGAACCGATTCTTCGCCTCTCTCGTGATCTTACCGGCTCACCCCGCCTCTCGCCCAGCGGGACGGGAAGGTAAGATCCACCCACCCCAGAGTCTGAAACTGTGGCTTCCGGATCTTCATCTTGGGGGTCTGTGTCCATGCTTGGGGTCTCACTCAGGCCACAAGCATCGACTACTGCTGGATTCCTCTTCCCTATTTCTGGGTGAGTGTGGGCTGATTAGATGAGCTCTCTCTGGTTCAGGCCAAGGGAGGACAGTGTCCATAACTCCTTCACCACCCTGCTTCACACCTTGCAGTTTACTGGCATCTGGCCAACTGGAGACGTGAAGACGTCCGAAGGAAGTTTAGCTCCAGCTTCCACCCACATGTGGGATCTGGCTGAGCTTCCTGTCGGGTTTGGCACATGTCCCAATTTCCCATGTCACCAAATCCACAGGGATTGGTTTACCAGTTAGCTTGGCCACTCACCGCGGAGTTTCCTCAGATACGGCAGATACTTCTCGGAGAGAAAATGGAGGAGCTGCTGCGGCAGAACATTCCGGCATTCCATATAGGACCCTGGTCAGACCCCACTTGGAGCACTGTGCTCAGTTCTGGTCACCTCGTTACAGGAAGGATGTGGAAGCCATAGAAAGGGTGCAGAGGAGATTGACAAGGATGTTGCCTGGGTTGGGGGGCATGCCTTATGAGGATAGGTTGAGTGAACTCAGCCTTTTCTCCTTGGAGAGACGAAGGATGAGGGGTGACCTGATAGAGGTGTATAAGATGTTGAGAGGTATTGATCGAGTGGACTATCAGAGGCTTTTTCCTCGGGCTGAAATGGTTGCCACGCAAGGACACAGGTTTATGGTGCTGGGGAGTAGGTACAGAGGAGATGTCAGGGGTACGTTTTTCACGCAGAGGGTGGTGGGCGCGTGGAATGGGCTGCCAGCAACGGTGGTGGAGGTGGATTCGATAGGGTCTTTTAAAATACTTTTAGATAAGTACATGGAACTTGGGAAGATAGAGGGTTATAGCTAAGCCTCGCAATCGCTCAGGTAGGGACATGTTCGGCACAGCTTTGTGGACTGAAGTGCCTGTATTGTGCTGTAGTTTTTCTATGTTTCTATGTTTCTATTCCCCAATTGGCAATTAATGTGGGACACTGCTCACTTTCTAACTGAGACCAGAGACCCTTTCCACTCCCCCATTCCCAATCCACTGCCCCATTCCCAGTCCACTGCCCCATTCCGAATCCACTGCCCCATTCCCAATCCACACCCCCATTCCCAATCCACCTCCCCATTCCCAATGCACTGTCCCATTCCCAATCCACTGCCCCATTCTCAATTCACTGTCCCTTCCCAATCCACTGTGCCATTCCCAATCCACTGCCCCATTCCCAATCCACTGCCCCATTCCCAAACCATTTCCCAATTCCCAATCCACTGCCCCTTCCCAATACACCTCCCCATTCCCAATCCACTGCCCCATTCCCAATACACTGCCCCATTCCCAATCCACTGCCCCATTCTCAATCCACAGCCCCATTCCCAATCCACTGCCCCATTCCGAATCCACTGCCCCTTCCCAATCCACCTCCCCTTTCCCAATCGACTGCCCCATTCCCAATCCACTGCCCCTTCCCAAATCAACTCCCATTTCCCAATCCACTGCCCCACTCCCAATACACTTCCCCATTCCCAATCCGCTGGCCATTCCCAATCCAATGCCCATTCCCAATCTTGACCTCAAACTGTGCTTCTCCTACATCCTGGTTTTGAATAATGCTCGGCTGATTTCTGGGCCCACGGACAAGGTCAAGTTAGTTGGTGATTAAAGACGACCCTACTTTCTGTGAGGGGGGAATCTTCAGTTTTCATTCCAATGTCATCCACACACGGCTGGACACTGTCCAACTGGGACTCAGGGTAAGAAGGGTTGACCCTGCAAGGGAACGGAGTCCAGCTCCCAGGACTAATCGATGAAAGTGAGTGTTATTCATGGGAGCAGCACCAGAATCAAACAGTAAGCTGATGTGGGTTTGGATCATGTCAGCTTCTGACTGATGATCTGACTGTTCCGATGCAATGCCCATCAGATTAGGGTAAAGCAGCAATGAGGCACTCATGGGTGATGCTCACTTTTATCATGTCTGTCCCTGGTCACTGAAGCATCTGTTCCCAGACAGGTTCCTTCCAGCCTCCTCATCCTCAGTCCTACTTGGTGAGTCACCAGCACCGTGTCGAGAATGTCTGAATGACGATCAGCGTCCTTGAAAGCTGATCTTTTGCAAACTGTTCCTTTGTAAGGTCCTCTTCATTCCTCAAGTGACTTGGCTTTTTCCATCCACCACCTCCACTACACTGCCCTCCCTGCTCCCGATCTCCCGGGAGGCCTCAATGGCCATCATGACAGGTCTCTGTTTGTGGGGACCAGGTGTGATCCTTGCCAGAGAGAACCTTCACCGGTGAGGCCGCGAAGCCAAGTGAGCCTGTGGACGATTGCGGACTGGGCTCACTTGTAATATTTAAATTCTATTGAAAATAGATTTCAATATTGAAATCAGCCTGACGCCCTTTTCAGGTGTGAAGCTGATCTTGCCGGATATCTGGGCTCAGTAAGATCGAGATAGGCAAGAAATCAGGCGTGAACCGATTCTTCGCCTCTCTCGTGATCTTACCGGCTCACCCCGCCTCTCGCCCACCGGGACGAGAAGATAAGATCCACCCACCCCAGAGTCTGAAACTGTGCCTCCCGGATGTCCCTTCATCTTGGGGGTCTGAGTCCATGCTTGGGGTCATACTCAGGCCACAAGCATCGACTACTGCTGGATTCCTCTTCCCTATTTCTGGGTGAGTGGGGGCTGATTAGATGAGCTCTCTCTGGTTCAGGTCAAGGGAGGACAGTGTCCATAACTCCTTCACCACCCTGCTTCACACCTTGCAGTTTACTGGCATCTGGCCAACTGGAGACGTGAAGACATCCAAAAGAAGTTTAGCTCCAGCTTCCACCCACGTGGGATCTGGCTGAGCTTCCTGTCGGCAGAACCTTCCGGCATTCCATATCGGACCCTGGTCAGACCCCACTTGGAGTTCTGTGCTCAGTTCTGGTCGCCTCATTACTGGAAGGATGTGGAAGCCATAGAAAGGGCGCAGAGGAGATTTACAAGGATGTTGCCTGGGTTGGGGGGCATGCCTTATGGGGATAGGTTGAGTGAACTCAGCCTTTTCTCCTTGGAGAGACGAAGGATGAGGGGTGACCTGATAGAGGTGTATAAGATGTTGAGAGGTATTGATCGAGTGGACAGTCGGAGGCTTTTTCCTCGGGCTGAAATGGTTGCCACAAGAGGACACAGGTTTAAGGTGCTGGGGAGTAGGTACAGAGGAGATGTCAGGGGTACGTTTTGTGTACTGTGCTGTAGTTTTTCTATGTTTCTATGTTCCGTTTCCCCAATTAGCAATCAATGTGGGACACTGCTCATTTTCTAACTTAGACCAGAGACCCTTTCCACGGCCCCATTCCCAATCTACTGCCCCATTCCCAACCAACTGCCCCATTCCCAATTCACCTCCCCTTTCCCAATCCACTTCCAGATGCCCAATCCTCTGCCCCATTCCCAAACGACCTCCCTATTCCCAATCCACTGCGACTTCCCAATCCACTGCCTCATTCCCAATCCACTGCCCCATTCTCAATACACCTCCCCATTCCCAATCCAGTGCCCCATTCCCAATCCACTGCCCCATTCCCAATCCACTGCCTCATTCCCAATCCACTGCCCATTCCCAATCCAATGCCCATTCCCAATCCACTGCCCCATTCCCAATCCACTGCCCATTCCCAATCCACTGCCCATTCCCAATCTTGACCTCAAACTGTGCTTCTCCTACATTCTGGTTTTGAATAATGCTCGGCTGATTTCTGGAGCCCACGGAGAAGGTCAAGTTAGTTGGTGATTAAAGACGACCCGACTTTCTGTAAGGGGGGAATCTTCAGTTTTCATTCCAATGTCATCCACACACGGCTGGACACTGTCCAACTGGGACTCAGGGTAAGAAGGGTTGACCCTGCAAGGGAACAGAGTCCAGCTCCCAGGACTAATCAATGAAAGTGAGTGTTATTCATGGGAGCAGCACCAGAATCAAACAGGAAGCTGATGTGGGTTTGGATCATGTCAGCTTCTGACTGATGATCTGACTGTTCCGATGCAATGCCCATCAGATTAGGGTAAAGCAGCAATGAGGCACTCATGGGTGATGCTCACTTTTATCATGTCTGTCCCAGGTCACTGAAGCATCTGTTCCCAGACAGGTTCCTTCCAGCCTCCTCATCCTCAGTCCTACTTGGTGAGTCACCAGCACCGTGTCGAGAATGTCTGAATGACGATCAGCGTCCTTGAAAGCTGATCCTTTGCAAACTGTTCCTTTGTAAGGTCCTCTTCATTCCTCAAGTGACTTGGCCTTTTCCATCCACCACCTCCACTACACCTCCCCCCCTGCCCCCAATCTCCCGGGAGGCCTCAATGGCCATCATGACAGGTCTCTGTTTGTGGGGACCAGGTGTGATCCTTGCCAGAGAGAACCTTCACCGGTGAGGCCGCGAAGCCAAGTGAGCCTGTGGACGATTGCGGACTGGGCTCACTTGTAATATTTAAATTCCATTAGAAATAGATTTCAATGTTGAAATCAGCCTGACGCCCTTTTCAGGTGTGAAGCTGATCTTGCCGGATATCTGGGCTCAGTAAGATCGAGATAGGCAAGAAATCAGGCGTGAACCGATTCTTCGCCTCTCTCGTGATCTTACCGGCTCACTCCGCCTCTCGCCCAGCGGGACGGGAAGGTAAGATCCACCCACCCCAGAGTCTGAAACTGTGGCTTCCGGATGTCCCTTCATCTTGGGGGTCTGAGTCCATGCTTGGGGTCTCACTCAGGCCACAAGCATCGACTACTGCTGGATTCCTCTTCCCTATTTCTGGGTGAGTGTGGGCTGATTAGATGAGCTCTCTCTGGTTCAGGCCAAGGGAGGACAGTGTCCATAACTCCTTCACCACCCTGCTTCACACCTTGCAGTTTACTGGCATCTGGCCAACTGGAGACGTGAAGACATCCAAAGGAAGTTTAGCTCCAGCTTCCACCCACATGTGGGATCTGGCTGAGCTTCCTGTAGGGTTTGGCACATATCCCAATTTCCCATGCCACCAAATCCACAGGGATTGGTTTACCAGTTAGCTTGGCCACTCACCGCGGAGTTTCCTCAGATACGGCAGATACTCCCCGGAGAGAAAGTGGAGGAGCTGCTGTGGCAGAACCTTCCGGCATTCCCCAATTAGCAATTAATGTGGGACACTGCTCACCTTCTAACTTAGACCAGAGACCCTTTCCACTGCCCCATTCCCAATCCACTGCCCCATTCTCAATCCACTGCCCCATTCCCAATCCACTGTCCCATTCCCAATCCACTGCCCCATTCCCATTCCACTGCCCCATTCCCAATCCACTGCCCCATTCCCAATCCACTGCCCCATTCCCAATCCACTGCCCCATTCCCAATCCACTGCCCCATTCCCAATCTTGACCTCAAACGGTGCTTCTCCAACATCCTGGTTTTGAATAATGCTCGGCTGATTTCTGGAGCCCACGGAGAAGGTCAAGTTAGTTGGTGATTAAAGACGACCCTACTTTCTGTAAGGGGGGAATCTTCAGTTTTCATTCCAATGTCATCCACACACGGCTGGACACTGTCCAACTGGGACTCAGGGTAAGAAGGGTTGACCCTGCAAGGGAACAGAGTCCAGCTCCCAGGACTAATCGATGAAAGTGAGTGTTATTCATGGGAGCAGCACCAGAATCAAACAGTAAGCTGATGTGGGTTTGGATCATGTCAGCTTCTGACTGATGATCTGACTGTTCCGATGCAATGCCCATCAGATTAGGGTAAAGCAGCAATGAGGCACTCATGGGTGATGCTCACTTTTATCATGTCTGTCCCAGGTCACTGAAGCATCTGTTCCCAGACAGGTTCCTTCCAGCCTCCTCATCCTCAGTCCTACTTGGTGAGTCACCAGCACCGTGTCGAGAATGTCTGAATGATGATCAGCGCCCTTGAAAGCTGATCCTTTGCAAACTGTTCCTTTGTAAGTTCCTCTTCATTCCTCAAGTGACCTGGCTTTTTCCTTCCACCACCTGGGTGTTTCTTGGGAATTGTGGCGAGTGTTTGGTCTGTTGTTTCCTCATTCTGGGTTGTCTTTAGGGAACAACAAACTGAGTCTGGGATGTGTTCAAATTTAACGTACCATGGAAGCTGGGCAGGGAAGGGTATTACACTTGGGCGTGCTCTCCTGAGATAAGATATGGAAAAATGTCTTAAAAGGGAGGCTGTGCCTTTGATTTTCCCCACCCAAATTGTGCCGATGCATCCCATTAATTCGATCCACATTCCTGCCCCCTATCTGGCCATCAATGTTTTTGAGATGATGTTCCTTCCTATAATTTCTGGCTCTGTAAGTCCCAGACCACTCCAGGGAGGGCCCAGTACAAGCTAAAGGAATGGCCATCAGCTTCCAGCAAATTCAAGTCTTGTCACCAGGAGCACTTCAGACGTGGGAAGAGTTTTTGTTCAAACTGAAACAACACAGAAGTGGAAACAACAGCTTGTCAGTGAGTTTCAAGTTATCAGTGAATGTTGGGCTTGTGGCTGTTAGAATAGAATGCAGATATTGGGAGACCAGGGTCCGGGGCAGTGTGTTCAGGTGGTGGCAGCGAAACAGAAGTGGACAAGCCTTGGGAAGCATGAACTGATCAGGGCCAGAGTGATCTCCTGGACTTGTTTCGATCGCCACAGGGGGTCGGAGAGGAATTTCCCAGAATTTTTTCCCCATATTGGCCCTGGGTTTTTAACTCTGGTTTTTCGCCTCTCCCTGGAGATCACATGGTCTGGGGTGGGGTGGGGATTGGTCAATATGTTGTGATGAACATGGCGTCACAGTTGTTGTGGGGGAATGTAAGATGGAGCAGAGAGGAAGCTGTCTGTCCCTCAATTATTAACCTTTTCTATCACATTCTTTCAACAACTGAAATCTGAAAATAAATCTGGGCTGAAATTGGAGACATTTTCTGTGTGTTTTTTGATTGATGCAGAGTGAGCCAGGAACAGACTGGGGAGTTTGGGCTGTGAGTGTTACTGTCCTGACCAGTATTTATTCCCCATTGTGGGAATACCATCAGGGCCTAGTTTTAAGGCTGATTGGAGAATTGGGCATATTAAAATCAAACACAGTCAAACCTCGGGCAGGCCAGACTTGACTAAGGTCAAATGTACAAAGACACAGGGACATGTCTGGGCCGGGCCCATCAATCACCCATCAAAGATCATCGCACTGCACTGAGACCCAGCAGGATAGCATCGCACCCCATTGAAATGCACCGGCCTATTGTTAGAAGCCCAGATCGGGCCAGACTTTCTGTCACCCAGAGTTCCTGCACTTACCTTATCTGGCAACAGGTTACATGTCAGCAGCAGCATGGAGATGGACACCGGGGGGCCAGGCCCCGGCGTCCTGTCAGGGAGACATCAAGAAACCCACTGGGTATTGGGACCCCACCTCCCGGGATCTCATTGACAGAAACCAGAGAAGCTTCTGGAAAGGCAGGCAGGCAGGGGGATAAAGGGACACATCTCAGACACAGCAGCAGCGAAGACTCGACCAGGGAGGTGACCTTGACCATCCAGAAGACTGAGCAGAGAAGGAAGGAAGGAAGAAGCTGCCATCCAGACTCACCTTCGTGATGACAGACCAGAGGGACTCAGAGAATCCAGCCTGCAGTTTAACCAAACCATCTTTGTGGGTAGTGTACTTGAATCTGGGGTATCCTCTTGTTTTATGTGGGTAATTTAAGGGTTAATAGTGTTATTATTAATAAACTTATTGAACCTTTATTTGTGCTTTTCCTTTGTCCATCTTGCAAATAAGGGCACCGGGGTAAAACCTTGGAGTAAGTAAACTGGTCGGAAGTATCTGAGAATTAACAGGCACAACATTTGGCGCCCCAGACGGGACTTCAATAAGAAGTGATACGTTGCTACGAAGCCGAACCTTCAACCCGGTATTCTCCAGCACTCCGTCTGAGCCTGAATTAAGAGGGCAGGTTGCCCCACGTGACGGCCAGTCTTGAGTGAGTGAAGGACTAATACAGATTGGACCAGTAAATTGGGCCATAAACCCGGTGTGTGTAACACGAGGTGAACAAACTGTGTGGTTAGAACTAGGATAGGCAAGGGAATTTGGGTAAAATCTACGGGAGGGAATTTAGTGAAAACCGGACCCCACCCCAATCCCTTCCCCATTCCCACGTGACGAACCCTAAAAGAAATAATGATGGCCAGTCATGCTGAATGGGAGCAAGTCCTCCGTTTATATTTGAACCATAAGTGGCCCAAATGGGTGCAGTGGGGTGACGCCTCGAAACCGGATCTGGGATCCGAGGGAGGGAATTGTTGGAGTCGTGCCCATTTGGAAATGGGGAAAAGGGCTCCCAAGATCAGGAAGGCGATTGCGATCGCCAGTTGTCTGGAACAACTCCGTGGTAGAGAAGCGGAGATTATCCGGGTTAAACGGGACTGAGAAGCCCAGGTAACCCAACTAAAGCAGGACTTAATGAGTGCTACCATGCACACACAACAACTGGAAACGGAGTGAGGCACACCAGAGGAAAGGAAGCAGATTAATCTGATACACATGAGCCAATTCCAGGCTCAATGTGATAAAGCCTCCCAAAAGGCCCAGCGCGCTGTCAGTGAGAGAGAGGCTGCGCTGCAACAGGGAGAGGAAGTTAAACGTAAATGCAGCGACCTGCAGGCTGCAGTAAAAGTTTTGCACCAAGCAGGAAAAGCAAATAGAGCCCGCGTAACAGACCAATCCAAATGCCTGCGCGAGATTGAAGATTTAAAATCACAACTAGCCATAAAAAGGGGTGTAATGTGTGCAAACCCCACCGGAACCGGGGATAGTGACCCAGGGGGAGAGTGGGGGGATTTAGAAGAGGATACTGCCATTATGCAACAGCAGCCGGCACTGCCGACTGGGGACCCCCACCTCCGTTCCCAGTGATGGAACCAACGGCACCGCCTAATCCGGCCCGCATCCCGGAAAACTCCGTCTCAGCCCCTAATCCGGCCTCCATCCGATAAATCCAGTCATTAATCCGGTTCCCGTACCGATGATTTGATTAGATTTGATTTGATTTATTATTGTCACATGTATTAACATACAGTGAAAAGTATTGTTTCTTGTGCGCTATGCAGACAAAGCATACCGTTCATAGAGAAGGTAATGAGTGCAGAATGTAGTGTTACAGTCATAGCTCGGGTACAGAGAAAGATCAACTTAATGCAAGGTAAGTCCATTCAAAAGTCTGACAGCAGCAGGGAAGAAGCTGTTCTTAGATCATAGAAAGATCATAGAACATAGAAACCCTACAGTACAGAAAGAGGCCATTCGGCCCATCGAGTCTACACCGACCACAATCCCACCCAGGCCCTACCCCCATATCCCTACATATTTACCCGCTAATCCCTCTAATCCCCGCATCCCAGGACACTAAGGGGCAATTTTTGGCATAGCCAATCAACCTAACCCGCACATCTTTGGAGTGTGGGAGGAAACCGGAGCACCCGGAGGAAACCCACACAGACACGAGGAGAATGTGCAAACTCCACACAGACAGTGACCCAAGCTGGGAATCGAACCCAGGTCCGCTGGAGCTGTGAAGCAGCAGTGCTAACCACTGTGCTACCGTGCCGCCCATTCTTGAGTCGGTTGGTACGTGACCTCAGACTTTTGTACCTTTTTCCCGAAGGAAGAAGGTGGAAGAGAGAATGTCCGGATTGTGTCGGCTCCTTAGTTATGCTGACTGCTTTTCCAGGTAGTCCAGGAGGCTGGAATTGATTCGTGCCGTGACTAACCTTTCGAAGCGCTTCATAATGATGGGTGTCAGAGCCACCGGCCGATAGTCATTAAGGCTGCTTGGTTTTTCTTAGGTAGAGGGATGATGGTCATCTTCTTGAAGCAGATCGGGACCTCAGATTGTTGTAAAGAGAGCAGTGGGAAGTGTAGACAGAGTCAATGGATGGGAGGCTGGTTTGCGTGATGGATTGGGCTACATTCACAACCTTTCGTAGTTTCTTGTGGTCTTGGGCAGAGCAGGAGCCAGACCAAGCTGTGATACAACCAGAAAGAATGCTTTCTATGGTGCATCTGGAAAGGTTGGTGAGAGTCGTAGCTGACATGCCAAATTTCCTTAGTCTTCTGAGAAAGGAGAGGTGTTGGTGGGGCTTTCCTAACTATAGTGTCGGCATGGGGGGGACCAGGACAGGTTGTTGGTGATCTGGACCCCTAAAAACTTGAAGCTCTCGACCCTTTCTACTTGGTTCCATTGATGTAGACAGGGGCATGTTCTCCTTTACGCTTCCTGAAGTCGATGACAATCTCCTTCGTTTTGTTGACATTGAGGGAGAGATTATTGTTGCTGCACCAGTTCACCAGATTCTCTGTCTCATTCCTGTACTCTGTCTCGTCATTGTTTGAGATCCGACCCACTACGGTGGTGTCATCAGCAAACTGGAAGATGGAATTGGAGGGGAATTTGGCCGCACAGTCAGAGGTGTATGAGGAGTATAGTAGGGGGCTGAGAACACAGCCTTGTGGGGCACCGGTGTTGAGGATGATCGTGGAGGAGGTGTTTTTGCCGATCCTTACTGATTGGAGTTTGTTACTTAGGAAGTTCGGGATCCAGTCGCAGAGGGAGGTGCCGAGGCCCAGGACACGGAGTTTGGAGATGAGTTTTGTGGGAATAATGGTGTTGAAGGCTGAGCTGTCGTCAATAAATAGGAGTCTGACATAGGTGTCCTTGTTGTCTCGGTGTTCCAGGGTTGAGTGCAGGGCCAGGGCAGGGCCAGTCTGCTGTGGACCTGTTGCGGCGGTAGGCAAACTGTAGTGGATCCAGGCAGTCCAGGATGCTGGAATGGATTCGTGCCGTGACTAACCTTTCGAAGCACTTCATAATGATGGGTGTCAGAGCCACCGGCCGATAGTCATTAAGGCTGCTTGGTTTTTCTTAGGTAGCGGGATGATGGTCGTCTTCTTGAAGCAGATCGGGACCTCAGATTGTTGTATAGAGAGGTTGAAGATGTCTGTGAATACTCCCGCCAGCTGATCCACGCAGGATCTGAGTGCTCATCCGGGTATCCCATCCGGGCCAGTCGCTTTCCGTGGGTTGACCTTCGAGAAAGCTGCTCTGACATCTGCAACGGTGACCCCCAGATACAGGTTCATCCAGGAACTCCAGGCTGGAGGGCATGTTCTCACTGACCCCTTGCTCAAAACAGGTGTAGAATGCACTGAGCTCATCAGGGAGGGGGGCGTTGGAGCCGGCGATTTTACATGCCTTCATCTTGTAGCCTGTTATGTCTTGCAGACCTTGCCATAGTCGGCGGGGGTCGGTGTGGCGAGCCTGGGACTCTAGCTTGGTCTGGTCTGTCTTTTGGCATCTTTGATGGATCTCCTTGGATCGTACCTGGCTTTCTTGTCCAGGTCAGGGTTGCCTGACTTGAACGCCTCACACCTGGACTTCAGCAAGCAGTGGATATCCCTGTTCATCCATGGTTTCCGGTTGGGGAACACACGGATTTGCTTCTTTGGCACACAGTCTTCCACACACTTACTGATGAAGTCAGTTACTGTAGTGGCAAACTCGTTCAGGCTGGTCGCAGAGTGTTTAAATACTGACCAGTCCACTGACTCCAAGCAGCCCCGTAGGAGATCATCCGAATCCTCATTGGTCCCTGGCGTTGTGAGGCAACAGTGCTAACCACTGTGCTACCGTGTACTCTGTTTCTAAATCCCAAGATCCTGTTTGCCCTTTGACCCATGTCTGCGTGGGTTTCCTCCGGATGCTCTAGTTTCCTCCCACAGTCCAAAGATGTGTAGGTTAGGTGGTTTGGCCGTGCTAAACTGTCCCTTAATGTCCACAGTTGTGCAGGTTAGGTGGATTATACCTTGCAATCCAAAGATGTATAGGTTCGGTGGATTGGCCACAGTAAACGCATGGGGTTACGGGGATCGGGTAGAGGGGAGAGCCTAATAGGATGCTCTATCAGAGAGTCAGTGCTGCCTCGATGGGCAGAATGGCCTCCTTCTGCACTGTCGGGATTTTATGGTTCTGTTCTAAAAGCAAGGAACTTACGATGAACCGTTATCAAATGCTCGTTTGACCACAACTCGATTATTGTGTTCAACTCTGGCAATGAGTTTTTGGATGGAGCAAGAAGGCTTTAGAGGAATTGTTCCAATCCCCTTAGTGGAAATCATAAAACAAAAATAACCCAATAACCCCCAAATTAAAAAAAACTTGCCAACAAGATTTGACTTTTCATAGCTTCAACAAGATTTAGAATCTGGGTAAATGACGCATGAATTAACAGGGGAATCACAGTTAGTCTGATCTATAAATCACACATGGAATAGCAGACACAACAAAAATGGTCCCACAAAATTACAAGCATTCACATCACTCCCCGTACAAAGTGAGACCACAATGCAATCTCACAGTCTGGCCAACTCCACCTCTCATATGGCAGAGCTCTCCACATTCTCACTCAGAGATTTGGTCGTTGAATCACCTGAAATGATTCACCTGAAACAGTTAACACCACTCTTTCCCAGTTCCCTGGAGACAGTCGTCACCCAAACCAACCTCCATAGCTCGTCTTGACAACAGGTTTGATGATACAGATTCTTTCGAGACTCCTTTATCTGACTCATTTAATAAACTTCATTAAATTAGCTCTGGCAAAATAAAATGATGGGTATTGGTGGAATTCTCTCAATCACAATCTTTATTCTAACCCTGTCTTCAGCTTTCTGTCCCTTGTGACACACAACTCCTCACAAATGTGCCTTCTCTGTTCTTCCCCCTCTGCAGCTGCTTTGTTCTTGACATCAGTAACTTCCCACTTGTCTTCTGTGTGTCTGCATCTATGTGCTGATTGTCTTCAGTTCTCCATTGCAACTGGCCACACGGCGCTTGAACTTCCTCTTGTTGATACTGCTTCCAGGTCAAGGGTCGCCAGGTCACATGGACCATCATTAATTATAATAGATCCTTTTACAACTGATGCAACTCTTAACAGCTGTTTCCGAACATGCTTCAAACCAACTGTAGATTTCCGATACATCTTAAAGAAATTACCAATTTTCATTACTGCTTCTGGGTCAAAGTTCGCCACGGTGCAAAAATGATTGACGAGAATGGTTCCAGGGATGAGGAACTCCAGTTGGGTGGAGAGCTTGGGGACACTGGGGGCTGTTCTCCTTCGGGAAGGTTAAGAAGAGGTTTGATAAGGTGTTGAGAATCATGAGGGGGTCTGGACAGGGTAGAGAGGGAGAAACTGTTCCCATTGGTGGAAGGATTCGGAACACGAGGACACAGATCTCAGGTGACTGGTGAAAGAAGCAAGGACAACACGAGGAAAGCCTCTGCAAGGCGGAGAGTGGTTAGGATCTGGAATGCGCTGCCTGAGAGTTTGGCAGAGGCTGACTCTGTACCATTCTGGAAGAGGATTATATGGGCAACAGAAACAAGACTGGAGTGTGACGGTGACAGGGCAGGGAAGTGAGAAGGACGATCGCTCGACCAAAGGGTCAGCATGGAGACTCAACAAGATGAAAGGGCGATCTCTGTGATTTTCCATTGAACAATACCACCGAGCCACATTCCTCCAAACCTTTTCACCAATTCCCTCAATCACTTCTTCACACAATATCCCACACAATCTCCCCACTATATACCCTCACGCTTTACTCTGTATCTAACCCTGTGCTGTCCCTATCCTGGGAGTGTTTGATGGGGACAGTGTAGAGGGAGCTTTACTCTGTATCTAACCCCGTGCTGTACCTGTCCTGGGAGTGTTTGATGGTGACAGTGTGGAGGGAGCTTTATTCTGTATCTAACCCCGTGCTGTACCTGTCCTGGGAGTGTTTGATGGGGACAGTGTAGAGGGAGCTTAACTCTGTATCTAACCCCGTGCTGTACCTGTCCTGGGAGTGTTTGATGGTGACAGTGTGGAGGGAGCTTTACTCTGTATCTAACCCCGTGCTGTACCTGTCCTGGGAGTGTTTGATGGGGACAGTGTAGAGGGAGCTTAACTCTGTATCTAACCCCGTGCTGTACCTGTCCTGGGAGTGTTTGATGGTGACAGTGTGGAGGGAGCTTTATTCTGTATCTAACCCTGTCTCAGTGCCAGGGCAGTACGGTGGCACAGCGGGTTCGCACTGCTGCCTCAGTGCCAGGGCAGCACGGTGGCACAGCGGGTTAGCACCGCTGTCTCAGTGCCAGGGCAGTACGGTGGCACAGCGGGTTAGCACCGCTGTCTCAGTGCCAGGGCAGTACGGTGGCACAGCGGGTTAGCACCGCTGTCTCAGTGCCAGGGCAGTACGGTGGCACAGCGGGTTAGCACCGCTGTCTCAGTGCCAGGGCAGCACGGTGGCACAGCGGGTTAGCACTGCTGCCTTACAGCGACAGGGCAGCACGGTGGCACAGTGGCGCAGCGGGGGCGGGCACAGGGGGGTTGTGCGCGGGGGGGCTGCGTGTCCGTGTGCAGTGACAGCGGATCCAGGTGACCAGAAGCAGATCAGATTGTGGCCTTCAGCAGTTGTACAAAGATTCGACAGCGATCCTGAACCTATGGAAAGCTCGCCCTCAGCTGTTCAATTCTGGGAAAAGCCTCCTGGAAAGGATGCAGGTGTTTTCAGGAGGGTTCAGGAATGATTTACTGGAATGGTCTGAGGAATGAGGCCTCACCGTCACACGGAGGGACTGGAGAAGGTGGCCTTGTTCCAGCCCTGGCTGGACAGGGACGGGGGTCAGAGGGACTGCAACAAGTGGAGGACAGCGAGAGGCCTCCAAAGGACAAAAGGCCCATAGGAGGGAGGGGAGGGAGGAGCAGAGCGCGCGAGGGACTCCCCCTCTGCCCCCCCTCCTGCCTCAGCGTCCCCCCGATCTTCCCCCTGATATCTGTGCTGTTGGACTGGTGCGGCTGAGTTCCAGTTCACCACCTCAGCCCTGCAGCCATGATTGCAGCTTCAGTTCTCTCTGTCCTCACAGCGACAGTCCCTGAGGGGGGGCTTGTGATGGTGTGTCCCCCGCCCCCCCGCCCCCCACTCACAGACTGAAAGCACTGAGGGTCAGTGAGGCTCAGGGACACTCGATAGAGGGCAGTCCCTCCCCCATGAGGTGGCAGAGGCCACACGCAGGCTGCTGGAGACAGGGCGGTGAAGCTGGAATTCAGACAGGGCTGGGACAGCTCTACACGGGGGGAAAAGAACATTCTGCCCCCATTCGGGGAACGGGGAAGTGTCTCCATGACTGGAATAGCTCTGGATCTCAGTTTAGTTTGGGAACGAATCTCTGTGTTGGTCTCTCTCTCTCTCTCTGCCCCCTCGGTGCCCCAGGAGGTCAACGGGCGACTCTCGGTGTCGGTCCACTGGTCACTCGGTGCCAATCCCAGGAAGGGGCCGCCCCATTGCCCCCCCTTGCCCCGTTGCCCCCCCCCCTTGCCCCGCTTCCCTTCCTTACCCTGTTTCCCCCCCTTGCCCCGTTTCCGACCCTTACCTCGCTGCATCTTTTTATCGATGAGTTTCTCCAGTTCCAAACCCTGCTGATTGGTCGGTTCGTTCTTCAACATGGTTCGGATAAACTTCAGAGCTTTTTCATATTCCTGAAATTCACAGCAGCCAATCCGAGCGGATTGGGGTCAGCGAGAGCCGGGGGGGGAGAGAGAGAGAGAGCGTGAGGGGGGAGGGAGAGAGAGAGCGAGGCGGGGGAGAGAGAGAGAGAGAGAGGAGGGGAGAGAGAGAGAGTGACGCGCGAGAGAGAGAGAGAGCAAGGGGGAGAGAAAGAGAGAGAGAGAGCGAGGGGGGAGAGAGAGAGAGAGAGAGCGAAGGGTGGAGAGAGAGCAAGGGGGGAAGAGAGAGAGAGAGCGAGGGGGGAGAGAGAGCGAGGGGGGGAGAGAGAGAGAGAGAGGGCGATGGGTGGAGTGAGAGAGAGAGCGAGGGGGGGAGAGAGAGACCAAGGGGAGGGGGGGGGGGGGAGAGAGAGAGAGCGAGCGAGGGGTGGAGAGAGAGAGAGCGAGGGGGGAAGAAAGAGAGCGATGGGGGGAGAGAGAGAGAGAGAGAGCGAAGGGTGGAGAGAGAGAGAGCGAGGGGGAAGAGAGAGAGAGAGAGCGAGGGGGGAGAGAGAGAGAGAGAGCGAGGGGGGGGAGAGAGAGAGAGCGAGGGGTGGAGAGAGAGAGAGAGAGCAAGGGGGGGAGAGAGAGAGCGATGGGGGGAGAAAGAGAGAGAGAGCGACGGGGGGGGAGAAAGAGAGAGAGAGAGAGCGAGGAGTGGGAAGAGAGAGAGCGAGGGGGGGAAGAGAGAGAGAGCGAGGGGGGGGAAGAGAGAGAGAGCGAGCGAGTGGGGGGAGAGAGAGAGCGAGGGGGGAGAGAGAGAGAGAGAGAGCGAGGGGGGGACAGAGAAAGAGCGAACGAGGGGGGAGAGAGAGAGAGCAAGGGGAGAGAGAGAGAGAGCGAGGGGAGAGAGAGAGAGAGAGAGAGATCGAGGGGGGAGAGAGAGGGAGAGAGAGCGAGGGGGGGAGAGAGAGAGAGAGAGAGAGAGAGCGAGGGGAGAGAGAGAGAGAGAGAGCGAGGGGGGAGAGAGAAAGAGAGAGAGAGAAAGCGAGGGGGGGGGAGAGAGAGAGAGAGAGATGGGGGGCGAGAGAGAGAGCGAGGGGGCAGAGAGAGAGAGAGAGAGCGAGGAGATGGAGAGAGAGAGCGAGCGAGGGGGCGGAGAGAGAGAGAGAGAGAGCGAGGGGGCGGAGAGAGAGAGCGAGGGGGGGAGAGAGAGTGCGGCTGGGTGGGGAGCGGCTGGAGGGGCAGCGAAGGTGGGGGAGCAGCAAAGGGGGGGGAGCAGCGAAAGGGGGAGGAGGTTGATGAGGTTGTTGTTGATTTTGTTGGTGTTTTCAATTTTGAAGTTGTTGTTGGATTTATTGGTGTTTTCAATCTGGAAGTTGTTGTTGAAATTGTTGGTGTTTCTCAGTGTTCTGGTTGGTGTTGGATTTGTTGCAGTGTTTCAGTGCTTAGGTTGTTGTTGAGATTGTTGTACTTTTTCACTGTTGAGGTTGTTGTTGAATTTAGAACATAGAACAGTACAGCACAGAACAGGCCCTTCGGCCCACGATGTTGTGCCGAGCTTTATCTGAAACTAAGATCAAGCTATCCCACTCCCTATCATCCTGGTGTGCTCCATGTGCCTATCCAATAACCGCTTAAATGTTCCTCAAGTGTCTGACTCCACTATCACAGCAGGCAGTCCATTCCACACCCCAACCACTCTCTGCGTAAAGAACCTACCTCGGATATCCTTCCTGTATCTCCCACCACGAACCTTATATAGTTATGCCCCCATGTAATAGCTCCATCCACCCGAGGAAATAGTCTTTGAACGTTCACTCTATCTATCCCCTTCATCATTTTATAAACCTCTATTAAGTCTCCCCTCAGCCTTCTCCGCTCCAGAGAGAACAGCCCTAGCTCCCTCAACCTTTCCTCATAAGACCTACCCTCTAAACCAGGCAGCATCCTGGTAAATCTCCTCTGCACTCTTTCCAGCACTTCCACATCCTTCTTATAGTGAGGTGACCAGAACTGCACACAATATTCCAAATGTGGTCTCACCAAGGTCCTGTACAGTTGCAGCATAACCCCACGGCTCTTAAACTCCAACTCCCTGTTAATAAAAGCTAAGGTAGTCATGATGTGGAGATGCCGGCGTTGGACTGGGGTAAACACAGTAAGAAGTTTAACAACACCAGGTTAAAGTCCAACAGGTTTATTTGGTAGCAAAAGCCACACAAGCTTTCGAGGCTCTGAGCCCCTTCTTCAGGTGAGTGGGAATTCTGTTCACAAACAGAACTTATAAGACACAGACTCAATTTACATGAATAATGGTTGGAATGCGAATACTTACAACTAATCCAGTCTTTAAGAAACAAAACAATGGGAGTGGGGAGAGCATCAAGACAGGCTAAAAAGATGTGTATTGTCTCCAGACAAGACAGCCAGTGAAACTCTGCAGGTCCACGCAACTGTGGGAGTTACAAATAGTGTGACATAAATTCTGATTCTAGGATCGCATGATAAAGACTCAGGAGGAAAAAAGCAGAAATATTTATGTGAAATAGTGTGACATAAACCCAATATCCCTCAATAGTGTGACATAAACCCAATATCCCTCACAAGGACGGCCTCAACCGGGATATTGGGTTTATGTCACACTATTTCACATAAATATTTCTGCTTTTTTCCTCCTGAGTCTTTATCATGCGATCCTAGAATCAGAATTTATGTCACACTATTTGTAACTCCCACAGTTGCGTGGACCTGCAGAGTTTCACTGGCTGTCTTGTCTGGAGACAATACACATCTTTTTAGCCTGTCTTGATGCTCTCCCCACTCCCATTGTTTTGTTTCTTAAAGACTGGATTAGTTGTAAGTATTCGCATTCCAACCATTATTCATGTAAATTGAGTCTGTGTCTTATAAGTTCTGTTTGTGAACAGAATTCCCACTCACCTGAAGAAGGGGCTCAGAGCCTCGAAAGCTTGTGTGGCTTTTGCTACCAAATAAACCTGTTGGACTTTAACCTGGTGTTGTTAAACTTCTTACAATAAAAGCTAACACACTATATGCCTTCTTCACAGCTCTATCTACTTGAGTGGCAACCTTCAGAGATCTGTGGATATGGACCCCAAGATCTCTCTGTTCCTCCACAGTCTTCAGAACCCTACCTCTAACCCTGTAATCCACATTCAAATTAGTCCTACCAAAATGAATCACCTCACATTTATCAGGGTTAAACTCCATCTGCCATTTTTCAGCCCAGCTTTGCATCCTATCTACATCTCTTTGTAGCCTACAACAGCCCTCCACCTCATCCACTACTCCACCAATCTTGGTGTCATCAGCAAATTTACTGATCCACCCTTCAGCCCCCTCCTCTAAGTCATTAATAAAAATCACAAATAGCAGAGGACCAAGCACTGATCCCTGTGGCACTCCGCTAGCAACCTGCCTCCAATCCAAAAATTTTCCACCCACCACCACCCTCTGTCTTCGTTCAGATATGATGTGGAGATGCCGGCGTTGGACTGGGGTAAGCACAGTAAGAAGTCTCACAACACCAGGTTAAAGTCCAACAGGTTTATTTGGTAGCAAATACCATAAGCGTCCGGAGCAATGCTCCTTCGTCAGATGGAGTGGTCTCTGTTCTCAAACAGGGTACAGACACAGAAATCAAATTACAGAATACTGATTAGAATGCAAATCTCTACAGCCAGCCAGGTCTTAAATGCACAGACAATGTGGGTGGAGGGAGCATTCAACACAGGTTAAAGAGATGTGTATTGTCTCCAGACAGTACAGCTTGTGAAATTGTGCAAGTCCAGGAGTCAAGCTGTGGGGGTTACTGATAATGTGACATAAATCCAACATCCCGGTTTAGACCGTCCTCATGTGTGCGGAACTTGGCTATCAGTTTCTGCTCAGTGACTCTGCGCTGTCGTGTGTCGTGAAGGCCGCCTTGGAGAACGCTTACCTGAAGATCCAAGGCTGAATGCCCGTGACTGCTGAAGTGCTCCCCCACTCTGTGTCTGTGCCCTGTTTGAGAACAGAGACCACTCCATCTGACGAAGGAGCATTGCTCCGAAAGCTTATGGTATTTGCTACCAAATAAACCTGTTGGACTTTAACCTGGTGTTGTGAGACTTCTTACTTCGTTCAGATAGCCAGTTACCTATGTGGTGAACCATAGATGGTCAGCACTATGGGTGTTTGTAGATATGTTACTGTTGTCACTGTTGGGGTTAGGGTTGGGGTGTTCTACCTGTTGATATTGTTCTGTGGTACACTCCGGTTGGCTCCGCCTACCTGTAGGAGTATAAAGGTCACTGCACTGCCTGGTGACCCTTTAGTCTGGGATTGTATTGTTATATAGTATGCTCCATTCTTGTTACTAATAAAAGCCTTTATTTCCCGGGTACGATCCAGCCTCCCGAGTGATTTAATCGTGCATCAACCTATCCAATCGACCAACTTTCCCTCTATCCCACACCTCCTTACTTTCATCATAAGCCGACCATGGGGTACCTTATCAAACGCCTTACTAAAATCCATGTATATGACATCAACTGCCCTACCTTCATCAACATACTTAGTTACCTCCTCAAAAAATTCAATCAAATTTGTGAGGCACGACTTGCCCTTCACGAATCCGTGCTGACTATCCCGGATTAATGCGCATCTTTCTAAATGGTCGTAAATCCCATCCCTAAGGACCTTTTCCATCAACTTACCAACCACCGAAGTAAGACTGACCGGCCTATAATTAACAGGGTCATTTCTATTCCCTTTCTTAAACAGAGGAACAACATTCGCCACTCTCTAGTCCTCTGGCACCATCCCCGTGGACAGTGAGGACCCAAAGATCAAAGCCAAAGGCTCTGCAATCTCATCCCTTGCCTCCCAAAGAATCTGAGGATATATTTCATCAGGCCCAGGGGACTTATCGACCTTCAGTTTATTCAAAACTGCTAGTACATCCTCCCTCCGAACATCTACTTCCTCCAGCCTATTAGCCTGTAACCCCTTCTCTTCCTCAAAAACATGGCCCCTCTCCTTGGTGAACACTGAAGAAAAGTATTCATTCATCACCTCGCCTATCTCTACTGACTCCATACACAAGTTCCCACTACTGTCCTTGACCGGCCCTAACCTCACCCTGGTCATTCTTTTATTCCTCACATAAGAGTAAAAAGCCTTGGGGTTTTCCTTGATCCGACCCGCCAAGGACTTCTCATGTCCCCCCCCAGCTCTCCTGATATATTTCCAAGTCAGGATGGTGAGTCACCCACGTATCTGCTGCCCTTGTCCTTCTCGATGGTAGAGGTTGTGGGTTTGGAAGGTGCTGTGGAAGGGACCTTGTTGAATTGCTGCAGTGAATCTTGTAGATGGCACACACTGCTGCTACTGAGCGGCGGTGGTGGAGGCAACTTCTCAGCAATATTGTTCAGCGATAAAGAAAAGAATGTTGACTTGTTCGTGTCGGCCAAGTTCAGCATTGCAGGCAATTGAGTCGCAGAGTGAGGGAAAGGGTCTCTGGAAAGAAAAAGTAAGATTCTTGTGGAGATGAATGAGAATGCAGGAAGACGTTAACAGGAGGTAAATCAGTGATATCGAGCCATCGACTGAGTTGATTTGATTTGATTTATTATTGTCACATGTGTTCGCATGCAGTGAAAAGTATTGTTTCTTGCGCATTGAACAGACAATGCATACCGTTCATAGAGAAGGAAAGTAGAGGGTGCAGAATGTAGTGTTCCAGTCATAGCTGGGGTGTAGAGAAAGATCAACTTAATGTGGAGTCATGGAGGTTCACAGCAGGGAAACTGGCTCTTTGGCCCAATGCCCCCATGCTGCCCTTTTGTTTAACCCCTAAGCTCGTCCCAATTGCCGCGTTTGGCCCATATCCCTCTGTACCCATCTTACCCATGTAACTGTCTAAATGCTTTTTAAAAGACCAAATTGTACCCGCCTCTATTATACCTCTGGCAGCTCGTTCCAGACACTCACCACCCTCCGTGCGAAAGAATTGCCCCTCTGGACACTTGTATCTCTCCTCTCTCAGATCAATGCAATAATTCAATAATTTGGTATAAATATGATTCCATTTAAATTGCGTTTAAAGTTAAGAAAATTTTGGAAGCCCCAAAAGTGTTGAACATGCTGTTTAAATTATACCGCCGTTTCTATAAGGTAGGTCCATTCAAAAGTCTGACAGCAGCAGGGAAGAAGCTGTTCTTGAGCCAGTTGGTACGTGGCCTCAGACTTTTCCATCTTTTTCCTGATGGAAGACAGCACAGTGGTTAGCACTGCTGCTTCACAGTGCCAGGGACTGGGTTCGATTCCCAGCTTGGGTCAATGTCTGTGTGGAGTTGCACGCTCTCCCCGTGTCTGCATGGGTTTCCTCCGGGTTCTCTGGTTTCTTCCCAAAGACCAAATAAATGTGCTGGTTAGGTGCATTGGCCATGCTAAATTCTCCTTCAGTGTACCCGAACAGGTGCCGGAGTGTGGCGACTGGGGGATTTTCACAGTAACTTCATTGCAATGTGAGCCGACTTATGACTAACAATAAACTTTTACTTGAAGAGAGTATGTCTGGGGTGCGTGGGGTCTTTGATTATGCTGGCTGCTTTTCCAAGGCAGCGCGAAGTGTAGACAGAGTCAATGGACGGGAGGCTGGATTGAGTGATGGACTGGGCTATATTCACAACCCTTTGTAATTGCTTGCAGTTTTGGTCACAGCAGGAGCCATATCAAGGAAGTTAGATAAAGGAGAACCAGTGGACGTGATTTTTTGAGATTTCCAGAAGGCCTTTGACAAGGTGCCGCATAGCAGACTGTTCAATAAATTAAGAGCCCACGGTGTTACGGGTAAGATCCTGGCATGGATAGAGGATTGGCTGACTGGCAGAAGGCAGAGAGTGAGGATAAAGAGGTCTTTTTCAGGATGGCAGCCGGTGACTAGTGGTGTGTCTCAGGGATCAGTGCTGAGAACACAACTTTTCACAATATACATGAACGATTTGGAGGAAGGAACTGAAGGCACTGTTGCTAAGTTTGCAGATGATACAAAGATATGTCGAGGGACCGGTAGTATTGAAGAAGCAGAGGGGCCGCAGAAGGACTTGGACAGGTTAGGAGAGTGGGCAAAGAAGTGGCAGATGGAATACCGTGTGGAAAAGTGTGAGGTTATGGAAGGAGGAATGGAGGCATAAATTATTTTTTATATGGGAAATGTTTAGGAAGTCAGAAGCACAAAGGGATTTGGGAGTCTTTGTTCAAGATTCTCTTAAGGTTAACGTGCAGGTTCAGTCAACAGTTAGGAAGGCAAATGCAATGTTAGCATTCATGTCGAGAGGGCGAGAATACAAGAGCAGGGATGGACTTCTGAGGCTGTATAAGGCTCTGGTCAGACCCCATTTGGAGTATTGTGAGCAGTTCTGGGCCCCGTATCTAAGGAAGGATGTGCTGGCCTTGGAATGGGTCCAGAGGAGGTTCACAAGAATGATCCCTGGAATGGAGAGCTTGTCGTATGAGGAACGATTGAGGACTCTGGGTCTGTACTCGTTGGAGTTGAGAAGGATGAAGGGGGATCTTATTGAAACTTACAGGATACTGCGAGGCCTGGGTAGAGTGGACGTGGAGAGGATGTTCCCACGAGTAGGAAAAACCAGAACCAGAGGGCACAACCTGAGGCTAAAGGGACGATTCTTTAAAACAGAGATGAGGAGGAATTTCTTCAACCAGAGAGTGGTAAATCTGTGGAACTCTTTGCTGCAGAAGGCTGTGGAGGCCGGGTCATTGAATGATTTAAGACAGAGATAGATATTTTTTTGATTAATAACTGGATCAGGGGTTATGGGGAAAAGGCAGGAGAATGGGGATGAGAAAAATATCAGCCATGATTGAATGGCGGAGCAGACTCGATGGGCCGAGTGGTCTAATTCTGCTTCTATGTCTTATGGTCTTATGGTCTTAACAAGCTGTGATACATCTGGAAAGGATGCTTTCTATGGTGCATCTGTAAAAGTTGGTGCGAGTCGGAGTGGACATGCCAAATTTCCTTCGCCTCCTGAGAAAGTAGAGGTGTTGATGGGCTTTCTTAACTATTGCATCGGCGTGGAGAGACCAGGACAGGTTATTGGTGATCTGAACACCGAGGAACTTGAAGCCCGCGATCATTTCCACTTCATCCCCATTGATGTAGACAGGGGCATGTCCTCCACTCTGCTTCCTGAAGTCGATGACTATCTCCTTTGTTTTGCTGACATTGAGGGAGAGATTATTGTCATCACACCAGTTTACCAGATGTGGGTAATGGGCATTAAGCCGTACTCCGACACAGCTGGATTGTCTGTTGCAATCTGTTTGTTCAGATAACTGAAAATAACATCAGTTATGTTGTAACCTCCCTGATCCCAGTGGACATCCCAAACATTATAAAATACAGTCTCTGGGAATGCAGAGCTCCAGAGTTTCGCTGGGACAAAACAGCTACATCACGACCGGATAGAATTTCTTTACACTTAAAATGCTTGCAACTTTTCACCGTGCTTTGAAAATATATTACCTCATACTCGCTGTCACTGGCGTAGTTGGTAAGTACCTATGGTCAATCCAATATTTTGATTCGATTTATTTATTATTGTCACATGTATTAATATACAGTGAAAAGTATTGTTTCTTACGCACTGTCCAGACAAAACATACCCTTCATAGAGAAGGAAAGGAGAGAGTGCAGAATGTAGTGTTACAGTCATAGCTAGGGTGTAGAGAAAGATCAACTTAATGCAAGTTAAGTCCATTCAAAAGTCTTACAGCAGCAGGGAAGAAGCTGTTCCTGAGTCGGCTGGTACGTGACCTCAGACTTTTATATGTTTTTCCCAACAGAAGAAGGTGGAAGAGAGAATGTCCGGGGTGCGTGGGGTCCTTAATTATGCTGGCTGCTTTTCCCAAGGCAGCGGGAATTGTAAACAGAGTCAATGGATGGGAGGTTGGTTTGTGTGACGGATTGGGCTGCATTCACAACCTTTTGTAGTTTCTTGCGGTCTTGGGCAGAGCAGGAGCCCAGACCAAGCTGTGATACAACCAGAAAGAATGTGTTCTATGGTGCATCTGTAAAAGTTGGTGAGTCGTAGCTGACATGCCAAATTCCCTCAGTCTTCTGAGAAAGTAGAGGCGTTGGTGGGGCTTTCTTAACTATAGCTTCGGCATGGGGGGACCAGGACAGGTTGTTGATGATCTGGACACCTAAAAGCTTGAAGCTCTCGACCCTTTCTACTTCAACCCATTGATGCAGACAGGGGCATGTTCTCCTTTACGCTTCCTGAAGTCGGTGACAATCTCCTTCGTTTTGTTGACATTGAGGGAGCGATTATTGTTGCCGCACCAGTTCACCAGATTCTCTGTCTCATTCCTGTTCTCTGTCTCGTCATTGTTTGAGATCCGACCCACTACGGTGGTGTCGTCAGCAAAGTGGAAGATGGAATTGGAGGGGAATTTGGCCGCACAGTCAGAGGTGTATGAGGAGTATAGTAGGGGGCTGAGAACACAGCCTTGTGGGGCACCGGTGTTGAGGATGATCGTGGAGGAGCTGTTGTTGCCTATCCTTACTGATTGTGGTCTGTGAGTTAGGAAATTCGGGATCCAGTCACAGAGGGAGGTGCCGAGGCCCAGGACACGGAGTTTGGAGATGAGTTTCGTGGGGATAATAGTGTTGAAGGCTGAGCTGTAGACAATAAATAGGAGTCTGACATAGGTATCCTTGTTATCTAGGTGTCCAGAATATTATAATATTCAGTGAGATGTTGCTTCCTGATCCATATAACTAAGCAAATAACATACTACTCTCATAGAAATAGCGGCATAATTGATACAGATAGCATGTTCAACACTTTGTGGTGCTTCCAATATTTTCTTAACTAAATGTAATTTAAATGGAACAATATTTACACCAAATAATTGAATTATTGCATTGATCTGAGCACTAGTGTGATTTGGACAGGCTGAGTGAGTGGGCATATGCATGGCAGATGCAGTATAATGTGGATAAAGCTGAGGTTATCCACATCTCTGGCCAAAATAGGAAGGCAGAATATGATTTGAGTGGGTGTAAATTGAGAGAGGTGGATATTCAGCGAGACCTTGGTGTTCTCGTGCCTCAGTTGCTGAAAGTAAGCGCGCAGGTACAGCAGGCAGTAAAGAACGCAAATGGTATGTTGGTCTTCACAGTGAGAGGATTTGAACGTAAGAATAGGGATGTTTTACTGCCATTGTATAGGGTGTTGCTGAGGCCACACCTGGAGTATTGTGTGTAGTTTTGATGTCCTTATCTGCGGAAGGATGTCCTTGCTATAGAGGGAGTACAGCGAAGGTTTACCAGGCTCATTCCTGGGATGGCAGGTCTGTCATATGAGGAGAGACTAATTCAGTTGGGATTATATTCACTGGAGTTTAGAAGAACAGGTTTAGACAGTGTAGATTCAGAAAGAATGTTCCTGATGATGGGGGAGTCCAGAACTAGGGATCATAGTTTGAGGTTGATGCGCATCAATTGGACACGAGGCACAAAGCTTCGGTAAAAGAAGGCTTTTATTAACTAACAATGGAACTATCAGAACTTTAACACACTATCCCAGACTGAAGAGGTCCCACCCGAGCAGGGGGTCTTATACCTCTCCCAGGAGGCGGAGCCCAACTGGGATGTGCCACAACAGTTACAACCACAGGTGTATCAATCCCACCCTAGCCCAACAACATTAGAACAACCCAACAACAACATTAGAACAATCCCACAATGGGAACCAACGATGGTTCACCACATTCACCCCTCCTTTGAGAACAAAGGCCGGCGGGGTACGAAAACAGACTAAAATGTCAACAGACTATAAGTTCAGACGGTCTGGAGGACCGCACCGTCGTTGTGACCTCCTCAATACCGGCGGTGACACCGGAGTAGGCACTTGCGGTGGCGTTCTCCCCAAAACAGCATCCAGCTGTTCTCCCACGGACTCATAGGCCGGTTGACCCTGATGAGACAGTAGTGCAGGGGATCCTGACACATTCTGCGGTGGCGACGATCTTCGGGGTTCAGGCAAGCTGTGCATTGGAGTAAAACTGTTAAGCGCTGGTCCCGATGCTGTCTGCGCCACGTCCGGGGGAGAAATAAGGGATAAGGGATTCGTCACTGGGGGTATGGGAGCGACAGGAGTTGCTACGTCCCCTGCGGACGCCAGGTCTCGGATCGAGACTGTGTCCTCTCGCCCGTCAGGATATGCCACATAGGCATACTGAGGGTTGGCGTGGAGGAGGTGGACCTGTTCGACCAAGGGGTCGGACTTGCGGGCCCTTACATGTCGCCGCAGGAGGACGGGTCCTGGGTACGTCAACCAGGCTGGTAAAGATATCCCCGAGGACGACTTCCGAGGGAATGAGAACATCCTCTCGTGGGGAGTAGCATTGGTTGCCGTACACAGGAGGGAGCGAATGGAGTGAAGCGCATCAGGGAGGACATCCTGCCAATGGGAGACTGGAAGGCCTTTGGACTTCAGCACCAATAGGACAGCCTTCCAGACTGTAGCATTCTCTCGTTCCACCTGTCCATTACCCCTAGGGTTGTAACTCGTGGTCCTACTAGAGGCAATCCCGTATGAGAGCAGGAATTGCCTCAAGTCATTACTCATGAACGACGAGCCCCTGTCGCTATGGATATAGCTGGGGTACCTGAACAGGGTAAAAAGATCACGGAATGCCTTGATCACCGTGGCAGCCGACGTGTCCGCGCAGGGGACAACAAACGGGAACCGGGAGTACTCATCTATTATGTTCAGAAAGTACACGTTCCGATCTGTTGAGGGAAGGGGGCCCTTAAAATCCACACTCAGCCTCTCGAAGGGGCGAGTGGCCTTGACCAAATGTGCCCGGTCAGGTCGGTAAAAGTGCGGTTTGCATTCCGCGCAAATCCGACAGCTCCTTGTCACCGACCTGACGTCCTCCACCGAGTAAGGCAGGTTGCGGGCTTTGACAAAGTGGTAGAGCCGAGTGACCCCAGGATGGCACAGGTCATTATGGAGGGCATTCAAGCGATCCTCCTGCGTAGTAGCGCATGTTCCGCGCGAGAGGGCATCCGAGGGCTCATTGAGTTTCCCTGGACGATACATGATATCGTAGTTATACGTGGAGAGTTCAATTCTCCACCGCAAGATCTTATCATTCTTGATCTTGCCCCTCTGCGTGTTGTTGAACATGAACGCCACGGACCGCTGGTCCGTGATCAGGGTGAACCGATTTCCCGCCAGGTAATGGCGCCAGTGTCTGACGGCCTCCACAATGGCCTGGGCCTCCTTTTCCACCGCTGATTGCCGAATTTCGGGGCCTTGGAGGGTGCGGGAAAAAAACGCGACGGGCCTGCCCGCCTGGTTTAGTGTGGCGGCCAGGGCAAAATCAGATGCATCGCTTTCCACCTGAAAAGGGATGGATTCGTCTACCGCGTGCATCGTGGCTTTCGCGATGTCGTGTTTCAATTCCTTGAAGGCCAATTGGGCCTCTGGCGTGAGTGGAAAAGTCGTGGACTTAATAAGCGGACGGGCTTTGTCCGCGTAGTGGGACCCACTGCGCATAATAGGAGAAGAAGCCTAGGCATCTTCTCAGTGCTTTTGCGCTAGCGGGCAAGGGAAGTTCAGCAAGGGGGCGCATACGGTCGGGATCAGGGCCAATGACCCCGTTTTCCACTACGTATCCCAGGATGGCTAACCGGCGCGTACGGAATACACACTTCTCCCTGTTGTAGGTCAGATTCAGGCGAGATGCAGTGCGTAAAAAGTTCTGGAGATTTGTGTCATGGTCCTGCTGATCACGGCCGCAGATGGTGACATTATCCAGGTACGGGAAGGTAGCCCGCAACCTGTTCTGGTCCACCATTCGGTCCATAGCACGCTGGAAGACCGAGACCCCATTGGTGACACCAAATGGAACCCTAAGGAACTGATACAGACGACCATCCGCCTCAAAGGCCGTGTAGTGTCGGTCCTCTGGGCGAATGGGGAGTTGGTGGTAGGCGGACTTAAGGTCTATATGAGGAAGGATATATTGGCATTGGAGGGAGTGCAGAGAAGGTTCACCAGGTTGATACCGGAGATGAGGGGTTTGGATTATGAGGAGAGGCTGAGGAGATTGGGTTTGTACTCGTTGGAGTTTAGAAGGATGAGGGGGGATCTTATGGAGACTTATAAGATAATGCGGGGGCTGGATAGGGTGGAGGCGGAGAGATTCTTTCCACTTAGTAAGGAAGTTAAAACTAGAGGACACAGCCTCAAAATAAAGGGGGGTCGGTTTAAGACAGAGTTGAGGAGGAACTTCTTCTCCCAGAGGGTGGTGAATCTCTGGAATTCTCTGCCCACTGAGGTGGTGGAGGCTACCTCGCTGAATATGTTTAAAGCGCGGATGGATGGATTCCTGAGCGGTAAGGGAATTAAGGGTTATGGGGATCAGGCGGGTAAGTGGTACTGATCCACGTCAGATCAGCCATGATCTTATTGAATGGCGGGGCAGGCTCGAGGGGCTAGATGGCCTACTCCTGCTCCTATTTCTTATGTTCTTATGTTCTATGGTGGAGAACACCCGGTACTGCGCAATCTGATTGACCATATCAGATATGCGCGGGAGGGGATACGCATCCAGCTGCGTATATCGATTAATGGTCTGACTGTAATCAATGACCATCCGGGGTTTGTTCCCGCTCTTGACCACCACAACCTGTGCTCTCCACGGACTAACACTGGGCTGTATGATCCCTTCTTTGAGGAGTCGCTGAACCTCAGATCTGATGAAGATCCAGTCTTCAGTGCTGTAACGCCTACTTTTAGTAGCGATGGGCTTGCAGCCTGGTACCAGATTCTGAAATAAAGAGGGAGTAGTGATCTTTAACGTAGAAAGATTGCAGGCGGGGCGCTTTGGACAATTTGGAGACTGCAGCTGTTCCCCCACTGTCAGCGAAGGGAGTGGCCCACTGTACTGTAGGATCACACTCTTCATATGGACCATAAAGTTTAGTCCGAGGAGAATTGGTGCGCAAAGATGCGGCAACACAAGGAGCCTGAATCGCTCGTAAATTGTGCCCTGCACTTTCAAAGTTACCACACAACGTCCTAGCACAGGGACAGACCGGGACCTTGATGCCATAGAGATTGTCTGTTTGGCAGGTTGAATCTGGAGTCCACACCTCTTCACAGTGTCAGGGTGAATAAAGCTCTCAGTGCTCCCACTGTCAAACAGACAATAAATTGCACGACCATTTACCTGTATATCCATCATCGAACAATCAAGCCTGTGACGCTTAGCCTGGTCCAGGGTGATCGACGCCACCGTTGGTCCGTGAACGTCACTGCAGGCAGCTGAGGTCGATGCTGAGGACCCCTGCTGGTCGCTCATGGTCATCGTCGACCAAAATGGACGCCCCCATGAATCGCACATGGGTGAGGGCGCCAAACGTAGCGACTCCTGGTGGTCATCCTCCTCCGACTCCGTCGACCGCAATGGCGTCGTCCTGGACTCGCACGTGGACGAACCCCGTGAGTACTTCGACGACGATGGTGATGATCCCCGTTCTGAAGGGTCACAGGCCACACTGCCGTTCTTGGGCTTCGATCTGCACACCTTCGCATAATGCCCCTTTTTACCGCATAAGGTACAGACTACCGCTTTAGCGGGACACTTTTGTCGGGTATGTTTGGCTCCTCCGCAGAAGTAGCACCGCGGGCCGCATGGGGCTGCAGCCGTCGTCTGGTCCACATGGGAGCACGCCATAACACTGCACTTCGAGCCCGTGGGGCGAGGAGGGATTTGCGACTGCTGCTGCCACGTTGTCTCCACGTGGTCCTCCGGATACAGGACCAAGCTCTTCGAAGCCGCCTCAAGCATTTCAGCTAATTCCATGGCTTGGGTCAGGTTGAGATTTCCCTTTTCTAGCAGCTTGAGACGGATGTATGAAGACCCGACCCCGGCCACAAACGCGTCTCGGGCGAGGTCATACATGTACTGCTCAGCCGACACGGCTTTGCAGTCACAGCCCCTGGCAAGCTGCAACAGCTCATTGGCGTAATCCTCCATGGTTTCGCCCGACTGCCGACGTCGTGTAGCGAGGAGGTAACGAGCGTGGATCTCGTTAGGAGGTTTCGTGTAGCGCTTTTTTAAAAGCGCGAGGGCCCTCGGGTAAGTGGTGGCCGCACGGATCGCGATGTAGACTGTGTCGCTTACCCTCGCATGGAGGACCCGGAGTCTGTTGTCATCTGTGGTGACCGCTGCGGAGGCTGCCAGGTAATCTTCAAAACACTTCAGTCAGTGGTCGAAGGTGTTAGAAGCGCCCACCGCACGTGGATCTAGCGTCAGACGTTCTGGCTTTAGGATTTGCTCCATACTCTCCTTTCTTTTTTTTCTTCCGTCGAGAGTTTAATGTTAGTTAATAAAATTGATGCGCATCAATTGGACACGAGGCACAAAGCTTCGGTAAAAGAAGGCTTTTATTAACTAACAATGGAACTATCAGAACTTTAACACACTATCCCAGACTGAAGAGGTCCCGCCCGAGCAGGGGGTCTTATACCTCTCCCAGGAGGCGGAGCCCGACTGGGATGTGCCACAACAGTAACAACCACAGGTGTATCAATCCCACCCTAGCCCAACAACAACATTAGAACAATCCCACAGTGGGAACCAACGATGGTTCACCACAGAGGTTAAGGGGTAAACCTTTTCTAACTGAGGTGAGGAGAAATTTCTTCACCCAGAGGGTGGTGAATGTGTGGAATTCACTCCCACAGAAAGCAGCTGAGACCAAAAGGTTGTGTGATTTCAAGTCAAAATTAGATATAACTCTTGGGGCTAAAGGGATCAAGAGGTATGGAGGGAAAGGGGAATCAGGATATTGGATTCGATGATCAGCAATGATCAAAATGAATGGTGGAGCAGGATAGAAGGGCCGAATGGTCCACTCCTTCTTCTAGTTTCTATGTTTCTACGAATCCTCCCTGTCAAATCCCATCTCAGAACAATGCCAGATGTTCTAAATGTGAGCCATGGAACTGACCACCGTGCATCCTGGAACAATCCTTGTAAGATGTTTGTATATCAGTAACAGAGGAGGCTGAGGTGATGTTTGATGTTGTACAAAATTATTAGCTGGCTTGATAGGCTGGATGGGAAGGAGGATTTACTTTAGCAGAGAGGGCAGTGAGAAAGGGGCATGGATTTACAGAGATGGAAAAACCATTGTTGAATTGATTTATTATTGGCACATGAATTGGGATAGAGTGAAGGGTATTGTTTCTTGCGTCCCAGACAGACAAAGCAGACCGTTCATAGAGAAGGCAAGGAGAGGGTGCAGAATTTCAGGGGAGATTCAGAACAGAAATGCCCAGATGGTAGTTGAGGGTCTGGAACTCACTTCCTCAGAGAGGCAGAAACTCTCAATTCATTTAAAAATATCTGGAAATGCACCTCAAGTGTTATAATATCAAAAGCTACCGGCCAAATGCACAAGCGTCGGATTTGAGTGGATGGAACCTTCTCATTCCTGCTCAGATTGACTCTGTCTCCACTTCCCGCTGCCTCGGAAAAGCAGCCAGCATCATCAAGGACCTCACGCACCCCGGACATTCTCTCTTCCATCTTCTTCCGTCGGGAAAAGGATACAAAAGTCTGAGATCAGCTAACAACTGACTCAAGGACAGCTTCTTCCCTGCCTCTGTCAGACTTTTGAATGGACCTACCTCACATTAAGTTGATCTTTCTCTACACCCAAGCTATGACTGTAACACTACATTCTGTACCCTCTCCTTCCCTTCTCTATGAACGGTATGCTTTCTTTGTATCGCGCGGGAAACAATACTTTTCACTGTATACGAATACATGTGACAATAATAAATCAAATGTAAAGTTTATTTATTAGTGTCACAAGTCAGCTTACAAGAGATGTGCGGGTTAGGTTGATTGGCCATGCTAAAAATTGCCCCTTAGTGTCCTGAGATGTGTAAGTTAGAGGGATTAGTGGGTAAATATGTAGGGATGTAAGGCCTGGGTGGGATTGTGGTCGGTGCAGACTCGATGGGCCAAATGGCCTCTTTCTGCACTGTAGGGTATCTAATCTACATTAACACTGGAATGAAGTGACTGTGAAAATCCCCTAGTCATCACATCCCGGTGCCTGTTCAGGTATACTGAGGGGGAATTTAGCACGGCCAATGCACCTAACCAGCACGTCTTTAGGACTGTGGGAGGAAACTGGAGCACCGAGATGAAACCCATGCAGACACGGGGAGAACGTGCAGACTCTGCACAGACGGTGACCCAAGCCGGGAATCGATCCCAGGTTGCCGGCGCTGTAAGTCAACAGTGCTAACCACTGTGCCACCGTGTCACCCTGAGATCCTTCCTGCATTCAAACACACATTGTTGAATACAATACGACTGAATATTTCTACATTGTAAGTCACATGGACAAGGCATGAATTGCATTCCAACATTCTCTGCTTTCAGGCTGACATTAAACAATTTGTGGATGATCACAAGGCAGTGTGTTGACTGTCCCAAGAAATATCTGTCTTTCTTATTTCTCCCAGTCTGCGTGTCGAGGATTGGATAGAATGGGGTTATTTCCCTTGGAACAGAGGAGACTCGGGGGACATGATTGAACGATAGAGACCCTACAGTGCAGAAAGAGGCCATTCGTCCCATCGAGTCTGCACTGGCTCTGTGAAAGAGCATCCCACCCAAACCCTCCGATGCACCCGTAACCCTATATACTTACCATGGCTAATCAACCTAATACTGAGATTTTTGGACACTAAGGGACAATTCACGGCTAGTCTGCCTAGCCTGCACATCTTTGGACACTAAGGGGCAATTTAGCATGGCCAATCCACCTAAGGTGCACATCGTTGGACAGTACGGGGCAATGTTGCATTGCTTATCCACCTGACCTGCACATCCTTAGACACTAAGGGGCAATTTAGCATGGCTAGTCCACATAACCTTCATCTCTTTGGACACTAAGGGGCAATTTAGCATGGCCAATCCACCTAACCCACACATCTTTGGACACTAAGGGATAATTTAGCATGGCTAATCCCCCTAACCTGTACATCTTTGGACACTGAAGGGCAATTTAGCATGGCCAATCCACCTAAGGTGCACATCTTTGGACACTAAGGGGTAATTTAGCATGGCCAATCCACCTAAGGTGCACATCTTTGGACACTAAGGGACAATTTAGCATGGCCAATCCACCAGACCTGCACATCTTTGGACAGTGGGAAGAAACAGAGCACTCAGACTCGGGGAGAATGGGCAAACTCCGCACAGACAGTGACCCAAGGCCAGAATCAATCCCGGTTACTCGGAGCTGTGCTAACCACAGTGCCATCGTGCCGTGAGATGTATAAATTTCTGAGGGATACATATAGAACCGGCAGGAATAAACTTTTCCTCTTGCTGGAAGGATCAATGATCAGGGGCCACGGATATAAGATCAGTAGCAGGAGGTTTTGAGGGGATGTGAGGGTTTGGTTTTCACCCAAAGGGTGGTGGGAGTCTGGAACCCGCTGTCTGAGCTGGTGGTGGAGGAAGAGACCCTCACAACATTACAGAGGTATTTAGATGGGCACTTGTGATGCCAGTTGCTGGAAAATAGGATGAAAATAGTTGTGTACATTCCCTTTGGCACGATGGGTTGAAGGGCCTCATTTTGTGCTGTCGACCTCTGTGACTCTCTGACTCGAAATAAGGTTTCAGTTTGTTCTTGCTAATTTGTCCGAAACTTGATGTCACGACTGTGAACATTTGCATTGATGGGTGATGGTGGCATTTTGGTGTTGTCACTGGACAGCTAATCCCGAACCCCTCTGGCGATGGGGGTTCGATTCCCACCATGGCAGCTGGTGAAGTTTGAACTCAATTTTTAAAAATGTGTAAAAATGTTCAGGAAACCATTGTCATTGTCATAAAAACCCATCTGGTTCACTAACGTCATTTAGGGAAGGTGATTTGCCATCCTCACACGGTCTAGCCTACATGTGACTTTTGTAATGCATCCTTACTAATCGCCCCAGCCACCCGACTGTCCCCGACCCGATGTGAGCCAACTAAACCCCTACCTGACCAGACCCAAGACACCCATGCTAAATTGTCCCTTAGTGTCCAAAGATGTGCAGATTAGGTGGGTTGGCCATGCTAAATTGTCCCTTAGTGTCCAAAGATGTGCAGATTAGGTGGGTTGGCCATGCTAAATTGTCCCTTACTGTCCAAAAATGTGCAGATTAGGTGGATTGACCATGCTGAATTGGCCCTTAGTGTCTAAAGATGGTAAGAAGTCTCACAACACCCGGTTAAAGTCCAACAGGTTTATTTGGTCGGACAAGCCACTAGCTTTCGGAGCGCTGCTCCTTCGTCAGGTCAGTGGGAGTTCTGTGAACAAACCGGGCATATAAAGACACAAACTCAACTTACAAAATAATGGTTGGAATGCGAGTCTTAGCAGGTAATCAAGTCTTAAAGGTACAGACAATGTGAGTGGAGAGAGGGTTAAGCACAGGTTAAAAAGATGTGTATTGTCTCCAGACGGGACAGTTAGTGAGATTTTGCAAGTCCAGGCAAGTCGTGGGGGTTACAGACAGCATGACATGAACCCAAGATCCCGGTTGAGGCCGTCCTCCTGTGTGCGGAACTTAGCTCTCAGTCTCTGCTCAGCGACTCTGCCGCCTTGGAGAACGCTTACCCGAAGATCAGAGGCCGAATGCCCGTGACCACTGAAGTGTTCCCCAACAGGAAGAGAACACTCTTGGTGGTGACTGTTGAGCGGTGTTCATTCATCCGTTGTCGTAGCGTCTGCATGGTCTCCCCAATGTACCATGCCTCGGGACATCCTTTCCTTTCATTATTTTGTAAATTGAGTTTGTGTCTTTATATGCCCTGTTTGTGAACACAACTCCCACTCACCTGACGAAGGAGCAGTGTCCGAAAGCTAGTGGCTTTTGCTACCAAATAAACCTGTTGGACTTAACCTGGTGTTGTGAGACTTCTGACTGTGTTTACTCCAGTCCAACGCCGGCATCTCCACATCATGTCCAAAGATGTGCAGATTAGGTGGATTGGCCATGCTAAATTGCCCCTTGGTGTCCAAAGATGTGTTGGTTAGGTGGATTAACCATGCTAAATTGTCCCTTAGTGTCCAAGGATGTGCAGACTAGGTGGATTGACCATGCTAAATTGTCCCTTAGTGTCCTAAGATGTGCAGGTTAGGTGGATTGGCCATATTAAATTGTCCCTTCGTGTCCAAAGATGTGCAGATTAGGAGAATTGTCCATGTTAAATTGTCCCTTAGTGTCCAAAGATGTGCGGGTTAGGTGGATTGGCCATGCTAAATTGTCCTTAGTGTCCAAAGATGAGTAGGTTAAGTGGATTAATCATGCTAAATTGTCCCTTAGGGTCCAAAGATCCAAAGATTAGGTGGATTGGCCATGGGATTTTGCCCCTTAGTGTCCAAAGATGTGTCGCGGGGTAAATGCGGGGCCGTGGGACTGAGTAAATTCCTGCGCCGGAGACTTAATAGGCCGAATGGCCTCCTTCTGCACTGTAGGATTCTCTAAGACTGGGTCAGTGTTTTCCCAATATACGACCATGAGTTAGTGTTATGTGTGGCCCCACTCGTCAAGTTCATTTGTTCCAATCTGCTTTAGCCGTCAACACCATTTCATCAATCAGAGTTAATTTAGTTAAATTCCACTCATGGATTAGGAAGATCTCAAAACAAGGCACATTTTTCATCATGGCATCACGCTTGTAAAACCTGACATTCACACAGAAAAGATACATTCCTTGTCTTGGACGCAGGCAAAAGGGAGACACAAACATTGTCTTCCAAGTGGAGAATAGTTTGCGTGGAACACACTGAGCCTCACTGGCTCTGGAATGGGAAGGGACATTCCCACAATATTGAAGGTCCTATTACAGAGGTAGTGACTCAGCAGCAATGTGCAGTTTAGTGGAGCTGGAATAATCATGAAACATAGAACAGTGCAGCCCAGGGACAGGCCCTTCGGCCCATTATGTTGTGCTGAACATGACGCCAAATTAAACTAATCCCTTCTGCCTGCCCTTGGCCCATATCCCTCTATTCCTCGCATATTCATGTGCTGATCTAAAAGCCCCTTAAACGCCCCAATTGTATCAGCCTCCACCACCCCTGGCTGCTCGTTCCAGACACCCACCACTCTCTGTGTATAAATCCTGACCCCTCACATCTTCTTTGAACTTTCCCCTCTCACCTTAAGTGTCTGCCCCTGGTGTTAGACATTTCAACTCTGGGAAAAAGATTCTGACTGTCAACCCTATCTGTGCCTCTCATCATTTTATAGACTTCTATCAGGTCTCCCCTCAGCCTCCGCCGCTCCAGAGAAAACAACCCCAGTTGATCCAGCCACTGCTTATAGCTCACATCCTCTAATCCAGGCAGCATCCTGGTAAACCTCTTCTACACCCTCTCTAAAGCCTCCACATCCTTCCTGCAATGTTCTGACTAGAATTGAAGGCAATACTCTAAGTGCGACCTAACCAAAGTTTTATAACTTTATGACATCCTGACTCTTGTTCTCAATGCCCCGGCCAATAAAGGCAAGTGTATCATACACCGTCTTTCCCACCCTGTCTGCTTGTGTGGACACATCATTTAATGCCTCTTTTCCTACTTTCTTTGCAGTTAATTTAATTGCAATTGTTGTCCTGTCCAAAGGAAAGTGCGGTCTATCCACGTGCATCACTCGCTATCTGGTGGCCATGGCAACGGCTGATCTACTGGTTGTGATTAATGAAGTCCTATTATATCGGGTCAGTTATTATTATTTCGGGGGTTCTTTCCTTGATATTACTGGTCCGTGCAGTCTCATTATTGTCCTGAGCCATATATCGACAAACACTTCCGTTTGGTTAACTGTCGCCTTCACGTTTGATCGATTTGTTGCCATCTGTTGCCAGCAGTTGAGAACGAAATATTGCACAGAGAAGAACGCAAGTGTGGTGATCGCGACAATCTTTATCGTGTTCTCTTTGAAAAGCATCCCCTTCTACTTTACATTAGAACCTAAGCGGGTGGTTGACAATGTACCGCGGGATTGCGTAACGAAGGACAGCTATTTCACTGATCTCGGGTGGGTGATATTCGACTGGTGCGATTCCATTCTCACCCCCTTGCTCCCACTGGCTTTAATTTTGCTGCTGAACTTTCTGACGATCAGGCACATTTTAATGAGCAGCCGGGTCCGCAAAGCACTGAGGGGTCAGAGGAAGGGGGAGAAAAGCAACGACCCCGAGATGGAAAGCAGAAGGAAGTCCGTGATCCTGCTCTTTGCCGTTTCTGGCACCTTCACCCTCTTGTGGTCGACAACGTTTGCCGAATTCTTGTATTATAACATCACAGGGGCCAATTATTTTGAGTACAGCGACTCCCTGGTGGTCTTTGAACAAGTTGGATACATGCTGCAGGTTCTAAGCTCCTGCACAAACACTTTTATCTATGGGGTGACGAACACCAAATTCAGGGAACAGGTGAAGATCCTGGTGAAATATCCCGTGGGCATGATTTTTAAGTTAATAAACAGAACAGGATAACTGAGTTCAGGCCTGTGACTGGTTCATCATTTGTCCACAGCCTTGAAATATGGCAGGAACAGATCAGGATCTTAAAGTAACATTTGTGTGTGTGTGAGTGTGTGTGAGTGTGTGTGTGTATGTACCATTTATTCATTACTTATGCTCTGAGTTGCTTCGTTCATCATTTGGTTTGAAGGACAAGGAATGAAAATGTGTTAAATTTCAGGTGAACTGATCAGGTTAACTATCAGTTCAGTCGTTCTATGGACAACCCACGGAAAGCTTCTGGAGCAAAAGCTGCTCCAATAGGTGTGTAGCACAGTCTGAATGGGGTTGTCGCACAGAGGCTGTGGAATTAAGCTTTTTATTTAAACATGTTCTTGCAATATTTAAAAAGCAACACTATAAGCACTCTGTCATTCTGGTCTCTATGTCCGTCTCGGTGTGTCTCTGTATCACAAACTGGAGTTAAACTCCATGGATGAGATATTCAGGCCAAGCTCACCCCAAGACTGTAAAATCCCGCCCGAGGTCAACGCACCTTCACATGGTGTCCCGCCCACTACGATTCCCATGGTGGGTTGTACGGGAAAACTCCACCCCATATCTGTCCCGCTCTGCCTCTCACCACACTTATTCTGGTATTAGCAACATTTTCCTCCAACTCCATTTTCAAGTTTGCAGATGACGCCACCATAGTGGGTCGGAACTCGAACAATGATGAGGCAGAGTAGGGGAAGGAGATAGAGAACCTGGTGAACTGGTGTGACGACAAGAATCTCTCCCTCAGTGTCAGTAAAATGAAGGAAATCGATATCGATTTTGGGAAGCATAGTGGAGGACATGCCCCTGTCTACAGCAATGGAGATGAAGTGGAAATGGTCGAGAGCTTCATTTTTCTGGATGTTCAGATCACCAACAACCTGTCCTGGTCCCCGCATGCAGAAAGCCCTCCAACGCCTCCACTTTCTCATGAGATTAAGGAAATTCGGCATATCGCTATAACTCTCACCAACAGATGCACCACAGAAAGCGTTCTTTCCGGTTGTTTCACAGCTTGGTTTGGCTCCTGCTCTGTCCAAGACCACAAGAAACTACAAACACAGTTTAGTCCATCACGCAAACCAGCCTCCCTTCCATTCACACTGTCTACACTTCGCGCTGCCTCGGCACAGCAGCCAGCATGATCAAGGACCCCACGCACCCCGGACATTCTCTCTTCCACCTTCTTCCCTCGGGAAAGATACAAAAGTCTGAGGGCACGTACCAACAAACTCAAAACCTGCTACTTCCCTGCTGCCATCAGGCTTTTGAATAGACCTACTTCATATTAAGCTGATCTTCCTCTTCACCTGAGCTATGACTGGAGTCACATGTAGGCCAGACCGGGTAAGGACGGCAGATTTCCTTCCCTAAAGAACATCAGTGAACCAGATGAGTTTCATGGTCATCAGCAGATTCTTCATTCCAGATATTTTTTATTGAATTCAAAATCATCTGATTCCATGATCAATGCTCCCGAATCACTTTCTATCCACACTCAGTGTGTTAACTCTGTTCTTCTTTCAAATATTTAGATAAACTCTTCCTCTCTGCTTTCATATTTCTGGCTCCCTTCCACTCAAACTCTAATTTTTTTCCCTCCTTATTAATCTTTGAGTCACCCTTTCCTGTTTTGTATGTTCTGTCCCATCTCCTGAGCTGCCCTCTGTCTTTGCCCTGTTATATCCTGTTTCTTTAAGTTTGGTACAACTTTTCACCTTTCAACTTAACCACGAACGGGACATTTTCACAATGAGATCAGTAATTAGTCCAATCTTGTTGCACAAAATTAGGAGTCCGGGGATAATGATGCAGCTATATAAGACCCTCGTCAGACCCCACTTGGAATACTCTGCTCAGTTCTGGTCGCCTCATTACAGGAAGGATGTGGAAATGATTGAAAGGGTGCAGAGGAGATTTACAAGGATGTTGCCTGGATTGAGTGGCATGCCTTATGAGGATAGGCTGAGGGAGCTCGGTCTTTTCTCCTTGGAGAGACGTAGGATGAGAGGAGACCTAATAGAGGTATATAAGATGTTGAGAGGCATAGATCGGGTGGACTCTCAGAGACTTTTTCCCAGGGTGGAAATGGCTGCTACGAGAGGACACAGGTTTAAGGTGCTGGGGGGTAGGTACAGGGGAGATGTGAGGGGGAAGTTTTTCACACAGAGGGTGGTGGGCGAGTGGAATCGGCTGCCGTCAGTGGTGGTGGAGGCAAACTCAATAGGGACTTTTAAGAGACTCCTGCATGAGTACATGGGACTTAATAGGATGGAGGGTTATAGGTAGGCCTGGAAGGTAGGGATATGTTCGGCACAACTTGTGGGGCCGACGGACCTGTTTGTGCTGTAGTTTTTCTATGTTCTATGTTCTAATAGCAGGTCCAGCATATCCTGTTTTCTTTTGGGTTCCAGAACGTTCTGTTGTGAGAAATTACCCAGAGAACATTGCATTTCTCCATGTGAATGTTCCAGTCGAAATGTAAACTAAATTCTCCCATGCATATCGCTGCACCCATTGTGCCAAGCTCCAACTATTTCTTCCTCAATGCTCCTGAGGTGGCACGGTGGTTGGCACTGCTGCCTCACAGCACCAGGGACACGGATTCAATTCCCGGCTTGGATCACTGTCTGTGTGGAGTCTGCACGTTCTCCCCGTGTCTGCGCTGGTTTCCTCTGGTTGCTCCGGTTTTTTCCCACAGTCCGAAAGACGTGCTGGTTAGGGTGCATTGGCCATGCTACATTCTCCCTCAGTGTTACCCGAACAGGCGCCGGAGTGTGGCACTGGTGGATTTTCACAGTAACTTCATTGTCGTGGTAATGTCAGCTTGCTTGTGACACGAATCAATAAACTTAAAACTTAAACCCTGCCATGTGGCGAATGTTTGGGGGCCTGTGCTCCACCAATGTCTTCCTGTCTTCACCATTTCTCATCTCTCTCCCAAACCATTCCCAAGTCCTGCGCTCCTGAAGTAAGGAGCTTCCTCTGTATTGTTCCAATCCCGTCATTAACTAACAGAGCCATCCCTCCACCTATTCCTCGCTTCCTGTCCTTCCGGAATGTGCGGAAACCTTCAACATTCCGGTGCCAATCGATGTTCTCGGGCAGCCATGTCACCGTGATGTCTATCACACCCTGCTTATTGATGTCTATCTGTGCTCTCAGTTCATCAGTTTGGTTTCAAATGCTCTTTGAATTCTCACACTAACTTCATTGCAGTGTTGATGTCAGCCTGCTTGTGACACGAATAAATAAACTCATGCACTAAACTTGTCTTGTGATTAAACAAACGTGAGGTGTGATGTTCCAGGACAGGAACTCCAAGGTGTTTTACAAAGTTAGCCGAGACCCAAGTTTTACCTTTGAATTTGCTCGGGTTACCATTAGAGTTTCACTCCTGGTATGATTCAAGTGACCCACTAGGGAACTTTTATCAAACAAAGTTCCTTTAAGAACACAGTTAAACTCTAATAAGAAAAAGCAGCATAACTTTCACTTTTAATCATGATATTGTATAAATCGTAACAGCTAAATATTCTGTTCCAATTCAAATAACCCCCTCAAACATACACCCCCTTCTAGGCTTGGCACAGAAAGCAAGTATGCTCCCGTGATGCTGGATTTTGCAGCTTCTTAACACCTGCTGTGAATTAGTCCATTGGATGTTGAATTAAAACTGAGGCTACCGAGTCCTTGAATTTTCAGCACATCTCGGGAGAGAGAGACATAGAAACACAGAAAACTGCAACACAAAACAGGCCCTTCGGCCCCACAAGTTGTGCCGAACATATCCCTACCTTTTAGGCCTACCTATAACCCTCCATCCTATTAAGCTCCATGTACTCATCCAGGACTCTCTTAAAAGACCCCATTGAGTTTGCCTCCACCACCACTGACGGCAGCTGATTCCACTCGCCCACCACCCTCTGTGTGAAAAACTTCCCCCTAACATTTCCCCTGTACCTACCCCCCAGCACCTTAAACCTGTGTCCTCTCGTAGCAGCCATTTCCACCCTGGGAAAAAGTCTCTGAGAGTCCACCCGATCTATGCCTCTCAACATCTTATACACCTCTATTAGGTCTCCTCTCATCCTACGTCTCTCCAAGGAGAAAAGACCGAGCTCCCTCAGCCTATCTTCATAAGGCATGCCACTCAATCCAGGCAACATCCTTGTAAATCTCCTGCTTGCTTCCAGCTTCTCGCTAGCAAACCATCGACAGCAGGATTTCCAACTCCAGTCGGGGGAGAGAGAGAGAAAACACTGCTTTCAGTCTGCAGCCCAAACAGCTTCCGACAAAAATGAAAGTAAATCCTTGAATTTCCCTGGTGGGGGAAAAAAACTGTCCAAAGCCAGCACCTGACCTTTCAATCATGCTCCACCCAACAAATCCAACAGGGTCACAATACTCCAGGATACTGCATTAGGCCAGATTAAAAATAAACAAGATATCCATTATAGAGCTTCAGCAACACTGAGAGAACATCGGCTCAGACTTCACGGCAACAACAAAACACCAGGACCTGTTTTACAAAACGGCAGAGAAACATGATAAGAATGCATTTCTTAAAGACACAGTGTTGTCACTGAGGTTCTGATTGGTTTTAATATATGAATGCTGTAACCTTAATCAATAACCGTGAGTGGATAGAGATCACTCCCATATCTTGATTGATATCTGCTAATTACTTGTAATCAAATTTGAAACTATAACTGCTTGTGTGTTTTTGAATTGTGCACTCCCACTGTTAGGGTCCTGGAGAGCTACAGTTGTCAATAAATCATCTTGAATCCACTCCGTGACTTTGTCTGGTTACTTGAGGGGAACGATAGTTTTAACTACAACAACAAAATCAAACACTGTGACAGTCACTGGAAAAATAGTGATCACGGGAGTAAATAGGAAGGAGGTAATTGGACATGGGGAGAGGGGATTAGACAGCGGGAGGGGGAATTAGACAGTAGGGGAGAGCGTTAGACCGGGGGAGGGGGAATTAGAAATGCAGAGGGGAAATTAGACAGAAGTAAAGGGAATTAGATAGCAGACGGTGTTATTAGACAGAAGGATGGGGAATCAGTCAGAGGGAAAGGGAATTAGATAGCAGACGGTGTTAAACACAGAGGAGGGGGAATTAGACAGGGGGCAATGGAGGTAGACGGGGAAGCCACTTGCCTGCAGCGGGGAAAGGGGGTGGGCAAGTTGACAGGTCAGGAAGGGGAATGACAAAGGGGCTTTGAATCGGTAGTTTGAGTTTAAAATGGGGACGTGTCATTTCAGTGCCTTTAAATTGGGAAAACTTAAGTTACTGAGTAACTGCCGAGTTATGTGAATGTGGATTTATGCAAAGGTTGAGAGAGAGAGAGACAGAGACTAAAAGAGAGGGAGATTGGGACAGAGAGATGGGAAAACACAAAGAGTGGGTGAAGGAGATAGAAAGAAGAGGATGAGTGTGGAGTTTGAATGTCCTCACCGTGTATGCGTGCCTCTCCTCCGGGTGCTCCAGCTTCCACATGCCATCCAGAGATGCGAAGGTTAGGAAGATTGGTCATGCTAACTTGCCCCTTAGTGTCCAAAGCTTCACAGGTTAGGATGCCCCTTGGTGTCCAAAGATGTGTAGGTTCGGTGGAATGACTATGCTAAGTTGCCCCTTAGTGTAGAAAGATGTGCAGGTTAGGGGATTGGCCATGCTAAATTGTCCCTTAATGTCCAAAGATGTGCAGGTTAGGTGGATTGGCCTTGATAAATTACTCCTTAGTGTCCAAAGTTGTGTAGATCCGGGGAATTAGCGGGGTAAATAAGTAGGGTTACTGGGATACGACCCAGGTGGGATGCTCTGTCAGAGAGTCGGTGCAGACTCAATGGGCTGAATGGCCTCCTTCTGCACTGTAGGGATTCTATGATTCGATGAGACTGGACAGCAGTGAATGAAACAGAAGTGAGATGGTGATCAAGACAACAGTGGTGGCTTTGTTGTGGGCAAGCACTTAAAATAAATGACATTCCAGCAAACAAATGGTCATTTGCCAATGCATCAATTGATTGGGACCAGCCCGTGGGAGTTAGTTCAAGGTTAATTTAATGGGTTTTGGATAAAATGTGGCCCAGTTATAGCGTCAATGACACCTCACTGGAGGGAGTGGATGTCAACGGCTACAAGGATACGGGTGGGAATTTTCCAGCTCTTTTCCTCATGGTGCTGAATAATATTTATTCGTTCAGTGTGTGTGGGAGGAGCTGGGCCAGTGGTTATTGAGTGACTATTTTCTTACCCAGAGGGTATTAAGAACCAACCACACGTAGTGGAGTCACCTCTTGGCCAGACCAGGTAAGAATGGCAGACATGGTAAAGGACATTAATGAACCAGTTGGCTTTTTATGGCAATGGGTTCATGGTCATCATTAGAGTTTCCATTCTTGATCGTTATTCAATTCAAATCCCACCACTTGCCGTGGTGGCAAGAAAACTCATTAACCTCATTCAATCATAGAATCCCTACAGTGCAGAAGGAGGCCATTCGGCCCATCAAGTCTGCACCGACCACAATCCCATAACCCCACCAATTTACCCTGCTAATCCCCGACACTGAGGATCAATTTAGTACGGCCAATCCCCCAAACCCATGCATCTTTGGATTGTGGGAGGAAACCAGAGCGCCCGGAGAAAACCCACGCAGACACGGGGAGAACGTGCAAACTCTAGTCATCCGAGGCCAGAATTGAAGCCAGGGTGAGACGCCACTGTGCCTCCCCATTGATTTGATTTATTATTGTCATGTGTATTGGGATACAGTGAAAAGTATTGTTACTTTCCCACGATTGCAGCTCCTTCCCTGCTGCCATCAGACTTCTGAATGGACCGACCGTACGTTAAGTGGATCTTTTTCTACACCCCGGCTATGACTGTAACACTACATTCTGCACCCTCTCCCTTCCTTCCCCCCTCTGTAGTCTATGAACGGTATGTTTTATCTGTACAGTGTGCAAGAAACAATACTTCTCACTGTATCCCAATACATGGGACAATTACAAATCAAATCAAATAACATACCATTCATAAGCGTACATAGGTGTGAAGTGAAAGAAAGAAGATGGAGCAGAATGCAGTGTTACAGTCATAGCCAGGGTACAGAGGAAGATCAACTTATTGCGAGGTAGGTCCATTCAGAAGTCTGATAGCAGCAGGGAAGAAGCTGTTCTTGAGTCAGTTGGTACGTGATCTCAGACTTTTGTATCTTTTCCTGACGGAAGAAAGTGGAAGAGAGAATGTCCGGGGTGTGTGGAGTCCTCGATTATGCTGGCTGCTTTCCTGTGGCAGCGGGAAGCGTAGACGGATCAATGTATGGGAGGCTGGTTTGGGTGATGGATTGGGCGACATTCACAATCTTTTGTAGTTCCTTGTGGTCTTGGGCAGAGCAGGAGCCATACCAAGCTGTGATACTTCAAGAAAGAATACTTCCTATGGTGCATCTGTAAAAGTTGGTGAGAGTCGTAGCGGACATGCCAGATTTCCTTAGTCCAATGCCAATATACCATCATAGTAAGAAGTCTCACAACACCAGGTTAAAGTCCAACAGGTTTATTTGGTAGCACAAGCTTTTGGAGCGCTGCTCCTTCATCAGGTGAATGCAACGTTTGGTTCACAAACAGGGCATATATAGACACAAACTCAATTACAAGATAATGGTTGGAATGCGAGTCTTAACAGGTAATCAAGTCTTTACACTACATATATCGATGTCTATATCTGCCCTGCTTGTGAACCAAATCCTGCACACACCTGATGAACGAGCAGCGCTCCGAAAGCTCTTGATTCCAAATAAACCTGTTGGGCGATAACCTGGTGTTGTGTGACCTCTCATCCTGTGAACCTTAACCTTTTAGCCGGGCCTGCCAATCGCTGCCTCTCCCTGTGAACCTTAACCTTTCAGCTGGACATCAGGCAATCAAGGTCAGATAAAGGAAAAGGTTACAAATGAACTTTATTAAATCTTTCCAATCACTGTCAGGTCTCCCGTGTGCAATATGGACACAGGAGATCAGAGCAACGCAACACAAAGTTAAAACCAGCCTCGAGCAGGGCGCTGGGCACGGAAGGGGGTGGGGGTATTTGTGAAGCACAGCCACGCCAAGCTGAGGCAATCTGCAGGGGACAAGTCTCCAGTGGCAGCAGCCACTCCACTCTTCCACTCACACGAAGGTGATTTTGCTCCGCGCCTGATTCACTTGCCAGATGTTCAGTTCCTCGTACTCCTCCAGTGCCGCCTCCACCTGCGCCGGGGTGAATCCCTTCGAGATGCATCTTTGCTCTGCCTCGGAGTACTTAACCACACGCACCTCCCTATCTGCAACCATCTCCCGGATTGTGGCAAAGATCATATCGGCAGGGCGCTGGGCTCTGAAACCACACCGGACACGTCAATTACCAGGCAGGGCAAACGCACCAGAGACAACCCCACCCCCCGCTACCGTGGAGCGAGGGTCACTCCTCCCCCCGCTCCCCATCCAGGACAGATACGCCCACTCACCTGGGGGTACACACCGCCGGGATAGATACACATTTCCCCTCCTCAACTACAGGCAAAGCCCTCCTTCGCAAGGGGGCAGCGGGAAGTTACGTAGATGGGCAGCTGAGAAACCCCATCTCAGGAGCAGGGACACCAGGAACTCATTCTGACCCCGTCAGCACCCACAGTGGCACAGAAGAGAGTCCCGGTCCCCATCCCACCCCACCTGCATCATAGAATCCCTACAGTGCAGGAGGAGGCCATTCGGCCCATCAAGTCTGCACCGACCACAATCTCAGCCAGACCCTACCCCCGTAACCCCACATATTTACCCTGCTAATACCCCTGACACTGGGGTCAATTTATCATGGCCAATCGACCTAACCCACACATCTTTGGAGTGTGGGAGGAAACCGGAGCACCCTGAGGAAACCCACGCAGACACGGGGAGAATGTGCAGACTCCACACAGACAGTGACCCGAAGCTGGAATTGAACCCGGGTCCCTGGCACCGTGAGGCAGCCGTGCTAACCACTGGGCCACCCCTCATAACCCCATCACCTCACAGCCCAAACACAGCTCAAAATCCTCACCTGCTGGTTTGACCGCGGTCTCCAATCAGAGAATCCTTCGACATCTCCATCAATCTCATCGCTTCATTCACATCTTCCTTCTCCACAGAGTCGACCAGACGGAGCCGTGCCTGTGGGCACAAGAATGCCAGTCAGAGAGAGCCGGGGAGTTTGAGAGGGATGAGGGGACCAGGATAAGAGGATGAAGCTGTGGGGAGAAGGGGGCGAGTGTGTGGCAGAAAGAGCACAATGCCTCAACAGAGAAACTCCGTCAACAAACTGCCTTCAAGGGTCCCCAACAAGAACTACCATCTAGAAAGACAAGGGTGGCAGATTCATGGGAACACCACCCCACCTGGAAGTTCCCCTCCAAGTCACTCACCATCCTGACTTGGAAACATTCCAGCTGGGTGAAACCTCTGTAATCCCCACCCTCCCTAACAGCACTGTGGGTGTACCTACACCACTGGGACTGCAGCGGGTTCAAGAAGACATCTCAGCAACACCTCCTCAAGGGGCAATGAGGGATGGGCAATAAATCCTGGCCGACTCATCAACATCCCAACAAATAAACAGTTATTTTTAATTGAGTGAAAGATGAGTTCAATGTTGGAACGTCAATGCTGTGCCTGGAATTCACTCCCACAGAAAGTAGTTGAGGCCAAAACACTGTGTGATTTGAAGAAGGAATTAGATTTCGCTCTTGGGGCTGAAGGGATCGAGGGATATCGGGGGAAGGGGGGGGATCAGGATATTGAATTGGATGATCAGCCATGATCATAATGAATGGTGGAGCAGGCTGGAAGGGCCGAATGGCCTCCTCCTGCTTCTAGTTTCGATGATTGCTGCCTTTGCTCCTGTAGCTACACAAGTGCTTATACTGCAGTAGATGGGAAGCACACTACCTGCACTAACAGCACTTTGGAGCTCCAGGAAGCAGACTCTCTCAGAGTGCGCAGTGCCCGTCATCCACGCAGTCCCCCACCTCCTCCTCAACTCGTACCAAGCCATGGCAGTGGAGACTGACACACTCCTCGATCACCAACAGGGCACGGCAGGAAACTCCAACATCCACACCCTCCATTTCACAAACTGCGTTAGCTGCACCCCCGGCTGGCAAGACAGCAGCGTATCCAGTAACCACCCTCCCCACCATATCCCAATGTGCCTCATGACCCCACCCTACAACACTCTCCACCTCCCCCTGACTGCAGAGCACCCAACCACCTCTGACCCCTACAGCACTCTCCGTGGCAAATGGCAGGAGGGGGGGGGCGGTGGATACATTGCCCACAGCCAGAGGCAGGTGGGGGACAGCGACTCTGCCAGCTTTGTGTGGGTCTGCCCTGCCAATGTGGTCCAAGATGCAAATTTGCAAATCTTACACACACGGAGCCCGTGACCAAGTTTTCTGGATTAGTTCCTCGGCTGTGCAGACGCACACTCGGCTTTTGGGGTTCCCAGCTGCTGCGGCGTGAACACAGGCCGCGGGGTTGGGGTGAGGGGGGGGGGGGGGGAGAACACCACCCTCAGAACCACAGCAGCACAGCGAGTGCAGTTGCAAACAATGAGGGAAGTGAATACAGCCCCAACACCATCACAAGACAACATCTCACCCACGGCTAAGCAAAGCCCCAGTCAGGTCGTCGGTATCCCAGGGGGTGCGGAGGCAGGGGGATAAGGAGCTCTGCAGAGGCGAACGAATAACGCTGGGCACTATCCAAGGGTTCAGTGCTGTGAGACGCTCCAGATCAGTGTTAACCAGACGTAGGGATTGGCTGGGCAGTGCTCCAAGTGCCTCCAGTACAGTAGGTATTCAGTCTTACTACCTGCACTGTCAGCACTTTAGCACTGAGCCAGCCTTTGCTCAATCCAGGGACCCAGTAGGCCAGGCGATGGCCTGGTGATATTGATGCGAGACTATTCATCCAGAAACTCAGCTCATGCTCTGGAGACCCAGGGTTCGAATCCCGCCACAGCACATGGTGGAATTTAAATTCAATAAATAAAAATATCTGGAATTCAGAATCTACTGATGACCATGAAACCCATCGTCGATTGTCGGGAAAACCCATCTGGTTCACACATGTCCTTTAGGAAAAAGAAATCATAGAAACCCTACAGTGCAGAAGGAGGCCATTCGGCCCATCGAGTCTGCACCGACCACAATCCCACCCAGGCCCTACCCCCACATATTTACCCACTAATCCCGCTAACCTACGCATCTCAGAACTCTAAGGGGCAATTTTTAACCTGGCCAATCAACCTAACCTGCACATCTTTGGACTGTGGGAGGAAACCGGAGCACCCGGAGGAAACCCACGCAGACACGAGGAGAATGTGCAAACTCCACACAGACAGTGACCCGAGCTGGGAATCGAACCCAGGACCCTGGAGCTGTGAAGCAGCAGTGCTAACCACTGTGCTACCGTGCCGTCCTTACCCGGTCTGGCCTACATGTGACTCCAGAACCACAGCAATGTGGTTGACTCTCAACTGTCCTCAGGCAACTCGGGATGGGCAATAAATGCTGGCCAGCCAGTGACGCCCATGTTCCATGAAGGAATAAAACAGGCTAAATATCTGTTTATAGGCTGATAGTTTCGGGGCAGTCTGTCCCCCAGTGATCATCGTTGATCTGTAACTTAATGTCCCATGTGAGTTCCACACTCCCACCACTCTCGGAAGCTTGTCCTGAATTCCCGACGGGATTTCTTGGTAACCTCTAGGTATGCTGTTCGCCCTCACGAGGAAACATTCTCTCTGTCTCCACTCTCTCAAAAACCTTTCCTCATTTTAAACACCTCTATTAGGTCACGACTCAGTCGTTTTTCCCCCTGAAGAAAAGAGACCCAGCTTTTCCTGCTCCGCATACCCACACATTTCTGGTGTTGTCCTTGTAAATAGAATCATAGAAATCATAGAATCGTAGAAACCCTACAGTGCAGAAGGAGGCCATTCGGCCCATCGAGTGTGCGCCGACCACAATCCCACCCAGGCCCTACCCCCACATATTTACCCGCTAATCCCTCTAACCTCCGCATCTCAGGACTCTAAGGGGCAATTTTTTTTAACCTGGCCAATCAACCTAACCCGCACATCTTTTGGACTGTGGGAGGAAACCGGAGCACCCGGAGGAAACCCACGCAGACACGAGGAGAATGTGCAAACTCCACACAGACAGTGACCCAAGCCAGGAATCGAACCCAGATCCCTGGAGCTGTGAAGCAGCAGTGCTAACCACTGTGCTACCGTGCCGCCTTCTCTGCACCCTCTCCAGCACCTCAATATCCTTTGTATAAAATGGTGACCAGAGCTGCAGGCCGTACTCTTAAGTGTGGTTTAACCAAGTTTCGATACAGCTTTAACGCAACCTCCCTCACTTTCAGTTCTAACCCTCTGGAAATAAAACTTAAGTGCTTGTTTTTTTTATGGCCTTGCTGACCTGTGGTGTTAATTTTTAATGCCTTTTAAAGTTTATTTGTGAGTTACATTAACACTGCAATGAAGTTACTGTGTAAATCCCCTAGTCGCCACACTCCGGTGCCTGTTCGGATACACGGAGGGAGAATTTAGCACGGCCAATGCACCCGAACCAGCACATCTTCCGATATTTCTCATTTCCAGATTTGTTTCTATCCCTGGGAAAAAGCCTCTGATTATCCGCCCTGTCTCTGCCTCTCAACATTTTGTAGACCTCGATCAGGTCTCCCCTCAGCCCCCGCCTTTCCAGTGAAAACAATCCGAGTTAATCCGATCTCTCCTCATAGTAAACATCCTCGAGACCAGGAAACATCCTGGTGAACCTTCCTTGCACTCTCTCCAAAGCTTCCCCGTCCTTCTGGTTGTGCGGTGACCAGAACTGCACGCAATACTGCAAATGCTGCCTCACCAAGGTTTAATACAGCTGCAACATGATTTGCCAACTCAGAGGTACGTACCAGGGCAGTGGAGATACGCAGGACCGACAGCAGCGTCCTGGCAGATGTAAAGGTCATGTCCTTGTTGACCCGCGACTCCTTTCTCATCTCCACGTAGGCCGCGGTGATGTAATCAGCCAGCGACTCTGGGATCATCGGTTGCTTATTTTTACACAGGGTAATATAGCGCCTGAGTGCGGGGACAAACAAGGGAAAAAGGGAGACCAGTCACTTTCAAAACCCACACCCAGCCTCTATTCCTGTTCCACCTCGTGTCCCCCTGACTCCACATCCTCTCACTTTGTTCATTTGTTTATTATGGGACACATTATCGAGTCTTTTGAAACTCTAGATAAATTACATCTACTGCATTACCACTGTCTACTCTCCTCGGTACATTTGATCAAGTCAGACTTTCCCCACGGAAACCCATTCTGACCGTACATTTCTGGTGGAATCGATGTCGACTCCTTACCTCATGAGCTTCATCTCCAGTGGCTGGAACTGCGAGGGCGGCTGCTTGCTGTGCTGGTGGACGTAGGTGATGTGCTGAGCGAGCCTGAGTGGGGGGAGAGACAAAGGGAAAATTCACAGAGAGACCATAAGATATAGGAGCAGAATGAGGCCACTCGATCCATCGAGTCCTCCGCCATTCAATCATGGCTGATATTTTCCTCATCCCCATTCTCCTGCCTTTTCCCCATAACCCCTGATCCCCTTATTCATCAAGAACCTATCTATCTCTGTCTTAAAGACACTCAATGACCCGGCCTCCACAGCCTTCTGCGGCAAAGAGTTCCACAGATTCACCACTCTCTGGCTGAAGAAATTCCTCCTCACTTCTGTTTTAAAGGATCGTCCCTTTAGCCTCAGGTTGTGCCCTCTGGTTCCAGTTTTACCTACTCGTGGAAACATCCTTTCCATGTCCACTCTATCCAGTCCTCGCAGTATCCTGTAAGTTTCAATAAGATCCCCCCTCATCCTTCTCAACTCCAATGAGTACAGACCCAGAGTCCTCAACCGTTCCTCATACGACAAGTTCTTCATTCCAGGGATCATTCTTGTGAACCTCCTCTGGACTTTTTCCAAGGCCAGCACATCCTTCCTTAGATACAGGGCCCAAAACTGCTCATAATACTTCAAATGGGGTCTGACCAGAGCTTTATACAGCCTCAGAAGTCCATCCCTGCTCTTGTATTCTAATGTGGAGATGCCGGCGTTGGACTGGGGTAAACACAGTAAGAAGTTTAACAACACCAGGTTAAAGTCCAACAGGTTTATTTGGTAGCAAAAGCCACACAAGCTTTCGGAGCTCTAAGCCCCTTCTTCAGGTGAGTGGGAATTCTGTTCACAAACAGAGCTTATAAAGACACAGACTCAATTTACATGAATAATGGTTGGAATGCGAATACTTACAACTAATCAAGTCTTTAAGAAACAAAACAATGTGAGTGGAGAGAGCATCAAGACAGGCTAAAAAGATGTGTATTGTCTCCAGACAAGACAGCCAGTGAAACTCTGCAGGTCCACGCAACTGTGGGAGTTACAAATAGTGTGACATGAACCCAATATCCCGGTTGAGGCCGTCCTCGTGTGTGCGGAACTTGGCTATCAGTTTCTGCTCAGCGACTCTGCGCTGTCGTGTGTCGCGAAGGCCGCCTTGGAGAACGCTTACCCGAATATCAGAGGCCGAATGCCCGTGACCGCTGAAGTGCTCCCCAACAGGAAGAGAACAGTTTTGCCTGGTGATTGTCGAGCGGTGTTCATTCATCCGTTGTCGCAGCGTCTGCATAGTTTCCCCAATGTACCATGCCTCGGGACATCCTTTCTTGCAGCGTATCAGGTAGACAACGTTGGCCGAATTGCAAGAGTATGTACCGTGTACCTGGTGGATGGTGTTCTCACGTGAGATGATGGCATCTGTGTCGATGATCCGGCACGTCTTGCAGAGGTTGCTGTGGCAGGGTTGTGTGGTGTCATGGTCACTGTTCTCCTGAAGGCTGGGTAGTTTGCTGCGGACAATGGTCTGTTTGAGGTTGTGCGGTTGTTTGAAGGCAAGAAGTGGGGGTGTGGGGATGGCCTTGGCGAGATGTTCGTCTTCATCAATGACATGTTGAAGGCTCCGGAGGAGATGCCGTAGCTTCTCAGCTCCGGGGAAGTACTGGACAACGAAGGGTACTCTGTCCACCATGTCCCGTGTTTGTCTTCTGAGGAGGTCGGTGCGCTCCTCGTCACAATGGATGTCTCGGCACTCTACACCAGCATCCTCCATGACGATGGCATTGCTGCAACGGCCTCAGTGCTCAGCGCCAACAACTGCCAGTTTCCAGATGCAATTTTACATCTCATCCGCTTCATCCTGGACCACAATATCTTCACCTTCAACAACCAGTTCTTCATCCAGACACACGGAACAGCCATGGGGACCAAATTCGCACCTCAATATGCCAACATCTTCATGCACAGGTTCGAACAAGACTTCTTCACCGCACGGGACCTTCAACCGATGCTATACACTAGATACATCGATGACATTTTCTTCCTTTGGACTCATGGTGAACAATCACTGAAACAACTCTATGATGACATCAACAAGTTCCATCCCACCATCAGGCTCACCATAGACTACTCTCCGGAATCGGTTGCATTCTTGGACACACGCGTCTCCATTAAGGACGGTCACCTCAGCACCTCACTGTACCGCAAGCCCACGGATAACCTCACGATGCTCCACTTCTCCAGCTTCCACCCTAAACACGTTAAAGAAGCCATCCCCTACGGACAAGCCCTCCATATACACAGGATCTGCTCGGATGAGGAGGATCGCAACAGACACCTCCAGACGCTGAAAGATGCCCTCATAAGAACAGGATATGGCGCTAGACTCATTGATCAACAGTTCCAACGCGCCACAGTGAAAAACCGCACCGACCTCCTCAGAAGACAAACACGGGACACAGTGGACAGAGTACCCTTCGTTGTCCAGTACTTCCCCGGAGCGGAGAAGCTACGGCATCTCCTCCGGAGCCTTCAACATGTCATTGATGAAGACGAACATCTCGCCAAGGCCATCCCCACACCCCCACTTCTTGCCTTCAAACAACCGCACAACCTCAAACAGACCATTGTCCGCAGCAAACTACCCAGCCTTCAGGAGAACAGTGACCATGACACCACACAACCCTGCCACAGCAACCTCTGCAAGACGTGCCGGATCATCGACACAGATGCCATCATCTCACGTGAGAACACCATCCACCAGGTACACGGTACATACTCTTGCAATTCGGCCAACGTTGTCTACCTGATACGCTGCAAGAAAGGATGTCCTGAGGCATGGTACATTGGGGAAACTATGCAGACGCTGCGACAACGGATGAATGAACACCGCTCGACAATCACCAGGCAAAACTGTTCTCTTCCTGTTGGGGAGCACTTCAGCGGTCACGGGCATTCGGCCTCTGATATTCGGGTAAGCGTTCTCCAAGGCGGCCTTCGCGACACACGACAGCGCAGAGTCGCTGAGCAGAAACTGATAGCCAAGTTCCGCACACACGAGGACGGCCTCAACCGGGATATTGGGTTCATGTCACACTATTTGTAACTCCCACAGTTGCGTGGACCTGCAGAGTTTCACTGGCTGTCTTGTCTGGAGACAATACACATCTTTTTAGCCTGTCTTGATGCTCTCTCCATTCACATTGTTTTGTTTCTTAAAGACTTGATTAGTTGTAAGTATTCGCATTCCAACCATTATTCATGTAAATTGAGTCTGTGTCTTTATAAGCTCTGTTTGTGAACAGAATTCCCACTCACCTGAAGAAGGGGCTGAGAGCTCCAAAAGCTTGTGTGGCTTTTGCTACCAAATAAACCTGTTGGACTTTAACCTGGTGTTGTTAAACTTCTTCTTGTACTCTAACCCTCTCGACATGAATGCTAACATTGCATTTGCCTTCCTAACTCCCGACTGAACCTGCACGTTAACCTTAAGAGAAACTTGAACAAGGATTCCCAAGTTCCTTTGTGCTTCTGATTTCCTAAGCATTTCCCCATTTAGAAAATAGTCTACGCCTCCATTCCTCCTTCCAAAGTGCATAGCCTCTCACTTTTCCACATTGTATTCCATCTGCCACTTCTTTGCCCACTCTCCTAGCCTGTCCAAGTCCTTCTGCAGCCCCCCTGCTTCCTCAATACTACCTGTCCCTCTACATATCTTTGAATCATCTGCAAACTTAGCAACAGTGCCTTCAGTTCCTTCCTCCAAATCATTAATGTATATTGTGAAAAGTTGTGGTTCCAGCACCGACGCCTGAGGCACACCACTAGTCACTGGCTGCCGCCCTGAAAAAGACCCCTTTATCCCCACTCTCTGCCTTCTGCCAGTCAGCCAATCCTCTATCCATGCCAGGATCTTGCCCTGAACACCATGGGCACTTAACTTATTTAACAGTCTTCTATGCGGCACCTTGTCAAAGGCCTTCTGGAAATCTAAATAAGTCACATCCACTGGTTCTCCTTTATCTAACTTCCTTGTTACCTCCTCAAAGAACTCTGACAGATTTGTCAGAGGAACCGACTGCACAAGTTGCACTGTGTGAGAGAGACACCAGCCCAGGAAGCTCAAAGGGCCAGCCGGTGCCTCCCCAGCGTTACTCTGACCCTCGAGCCCAGCCTTACCATCGCACCCCGCGCTGCACTCAGCCACTTCAATGTAGAACCATCGATGCCAGTGTAGAAACGGGCAATTTTACAGCACTGCCCCATTCCTCTCCCTCTCCCACCGTTCCAGCCACACGGTGGCACAGTAGTTAACATTGCTGCCTCAGCTCCAGGGACCCGGGTTCAATTCTGGCCTTGGGTGACTGTGTGGAGTTTGCGTACATTCTCCCCGTGTCTGCGTGGGTTTCCTCTGCTTGCTCCTGTTTCCTCCCACAGTCCAAAATGTGCGGGTCAGGTGGATTGGCCGTGATAAATTGCCCCTTAGTGACCAAACATGTGTAGGTTAGGTGGATTGACCATGTTAAATTACCCCTTAGTGTCCAAAGATGTGTAGGTTAGGTGGATTGGCCATGCTAAATTGCCCCTAAGTGTCCAAAGATGTTGAGGTTAGGCGGGTTGGCCATGCTAAATTGCCCCCAAGTGTCCAAAGATGTGGAGGTTAGGTGGATTGGCCATGCTAAATTGCCCCCAAGTGTCCAAAGATGTGTAGGTTAGGTGGATTGGCCATGCTAAATTGCCCCCAAGTGTCCAAAGATGTGGAGGTTAGGTGGATTGGCCATGCTAAATTGCCCCTCAGTGTCCAAAGATGTGCAGGTTAGGTGGATTGGCCATGCTAAATTGCCCCTTAGTGTCCGAAGATGTGTGGGTTAGGGAGATTAGCGGGGTAAATACAAGGGGTTACAGGGGTAGGGCAGGGCTGGTCCTGGGTAAGATGCTCAGTTGGTGAGTCAGTGCAGATTTGATGGGCTGACTGAGGATAAAAGCAAGTTATGAAGAACCTTTACAAACAAAACACCGGGTGGGATTTTACAGGCTCACTCGTCCCAAAACCGTAAAATCCCACACGAGGTTAAAGGACCTTCTCATTGTCCGCCCTTCGCCCGCTCCGATTCCCGTGGTGGGCGGTAACATTCTGGCAACCGTTTCAGTCTTAATCGCAGTACAGCGGAGAGGACTTGAGTACAAGAGCAAGGATATCTTACTGCTGTTCTACAGGGCCTTGCTGAGGCCACAGCTGGAGTATTGCATGCAGTTTTGGACTCCTTATCTAAGAAAGTTATATTTGTCACAAAGGGAATGCAGCAAAGGTTCACCAGACTGATCCCTGGGTTAGAACCATAGAAAATTACAGCTCAGAAACAGGCCTTTGGCCCTTCTTGTCTGTGCCGAACCATTTTTTGCCTAGTCCCACTGACCTGCACTTGGACCATATCCCTCCACACCCCTCTCATCCATGAACCTGTCCAAGTTTTTCTTAAATGCTAAAAGTGACCCTGCATTTACCACTTTATCCGACAGCTCATTCCACACTCCCACCACTCTCTGCGTGAAGAAGCCCCCCCTAATATTCCCTTTAAACTGTTCTCCTTTCACCCTTAACCCATGCCCTCTGGTTTTTTTCTCCCCTCGCCTCAGTGGAAAAAGCCTGCTTGCATTCACTCTATCTATACCCATCAAAATCTTATACACCTCTCTCAAATCTCCCCTCATTCTTCTACGCTCCAGGGAATAAAGTCCCAACCTATTCAATCTCTCTCTGTAACTCAGCATCTCAAGTCCTGGCAACATCCTTGTGAACCTTCTCTGCACTCTTTCAACCTTATTTACATCCTTCCTGTAACTAGGTGACCAAAACTGTACACAATACTCCAAATTCGGCCTCACCAATGCCTTCTATAACCTTACCATAACACTCCAACTTTTATACTCGATACTCCGATTTATAAAGGCCAATGTACCAAAGGCACTCTTTACGATCCTATCCATCTGTGACGTCACTTTTAGGGAATTCTGTACCTGTATTCCCCGATCCCTCGGTTCAACTGCACTCTTCAGAGTCCTACCATTTACCCTGTATGTTCTACTTTGATTTGTCCTTCCAATGTGCAATATCTCACACTTGTCTGCGTTAAATTCCATTTGCCATTCTTCTAGTTGGTCCAAATCCCTCTGCAAGCTCACTGTCCACTACACCTCCAATCTTTGTATCAGCAAATTTGCTGATCCAATTTACCACATTATCATCCAGATCATTGATATAGATGACAAACAACAATGGACCCAACACCGATCCCTGCGGCACAACGCTAGTCACAGGCCTCCACTCAGAGAAGCAATCCTGCACAACCACTCTCTGGCTTCTTCCATTGATGTGGAGATGCCGGCGTTGGACTGGGGTAAGCACAGTAAGAAGTCTCACAACACCAGGTTAAAGTCCAACAGGTTTATTTGGTAGCAAATACCATAAGCTTTCGGAGCAGAGCCACTCCATCTCCACTCCATCTGACGAAGGAGCAGTGCTCCGAAAGCTTATGGTATTTGCTACCAAATAAACCTGTTGGACTTTCACCTGGTGTTGTGAGACTTCTTACTGTGCTTCTTCCATTGAGCCAGTGTCTAATCCAATTTACTACCTCCCCATGTATATCCAGTGACTGAACCTTCCTAACTAATCTCCCATGAGGGACCTTGTCAAAGGCCTTGCTGAAATCCAGGTAGACAACATCCACCGCCTTCCCTTCATCCACTTTCCTGGTAACCTCCTCAAAAAACTCCAATGGATTGGTCAAACATGACCTACCACGCACAAAGCCATGTTGACTCTCCCCAACAAGTCCCTGTCTATCCAAATATTTGTAGATCCTATCCCTTATCACACCTTCCAATAACTTGCCCACCACCGACGTCAAACTTATAATTACCTGGATTTCTTTTGGAACCATTGGGTTGGCAGGATTGTCATGTGAGGAGAGATTGGGTCGACTGCTCTGTATTTACTGGAATTTAGAAGAATGAGGGGGGATGTCATTCTGACAGGGCTGGACAGAGGATGTTGGTTCCTCTGGCTGTGGGGTGGCGAGGGAAGGGGGGGCTAGAACAAGGGGTCCCAATCTCAAGATACGGGGTTGGCCATTTAGGACTGAGATGAGGAGAAACCTCTTCACTCAGAGGGTGATGAACCCTTAGAATTCTCAACCACAGAAAGCTGTGGAGGCTTTCAGAAGGAGAGAGATTTCTAGACTCAAAGTGTGAAGGGGTTTGGGGAGAGCGCTGGAGTCTGATGTTGAGATAGAGAACCAGCCATGATCATATGGAATGGTGGAGCAGACTGGAGGGGCCGAATGGTCTACTCCTGCTGCGATTTGCTAATTCAGGAATCCACCCACTTTAGAGAGCACTGAGACAGTACAGACAAAATTAGAAAAAAACAATAATTCCAGGGATGAGGGATCTCACTGTCTCCTCCCCCTCCCCCCCAGTGATGGTTACACCAACACTGACACCCCACCCTCCCAGCGTCTGCTCTGCCTCCACCCCCCACTCCCTCCCACTCCACACCACAGAAAGCATCCTTTCTGGTTGTATCACAGCTTGGTCTGGCCCCTGCTCTGTCCAAGACCGCAAGAAACTACAAAGCGTTGTGAATGTGGCCCAATCCATCACTCAAACCAGTCTCCCATCCATTGACTCTGTCTACACTTCCCGCTGCCTCAGGAAAGCAGTCAGCATAATTAAGGACCCCCCCCACGCACCCCGGACATTCTCTCTTCCACCTTCTTCCATCGGGAAAAAGATACAAATGTCTGAGGTCACGTACCGACCGACTCAAGAACAGCTTCTTCCCTGCTGCTGTCAGACTTTTGAATGGACCTACCTTGCATTAAGTTGACCTTTCTCCGCACTCAAGCTATGACTGTAACACTACATTCTGTACCCTCTCCTTTCTTTCTCTATGAACGGTATGCTTTGTCTGTATAGCACGCAAGAAACAATACTTTTCACTGTATCCCAATACATGTGACAATAATAAATCAAATCCCTCCCATACCTCAGGTCGTTATCTCGATCCGGTTTATCCTGAATGAGCCACAGGAGGTCGAATCGGGATAGCAGCGCCGCTGGAAGCTGGATGTTCTGTTCCACGGTTTTCTTGGGATTGTAGCGGCCGTAGGCAGGGTTGGCGGCCGCCAGGATGGAGCAGCGGGCGTTCAGCGTGGTCAGGATACCAGCCTTTAGAGAGGGAAAGAGCCCAGGGGATTCACTCAACGACTGATAAACCCGCTGCCACCGTTCGAGCCTGCCCTCGGCCCCAAGGACCGCTCGACAGAGATTCAAAATGAAAAGCAACAGCTCCGAGGAGAGGGCGAGAGGCTACACCAGGTCAAGGAGCTGCTGTCCATGAGAGGGGCTGAACTTCTCAGCCAGAATGGGCACAAAGTCTCAGCAATAAATTTATTTCCTTCGCGCTGAATACTAATCCTGAAGATGAGGAAGTGGAAGGATGGGTTGGTAAGTTTGCCGACGACATGAAGGTTGGTGGGGTTGTGGATAGTCTGGAGGGATGTCAGAAGTTACAGAGGGACACAGATAGGATGCAAGACTGGGCGGAGAAGTGGCAGATGGACTTCAACCCAGATAAATGCGTAGTGGTCCATTTTGGCAGGTCAAATGGGATGAAGGAGTACAATATAAAGGGAAAGACTCTTAGTACTGTAGAGGATCAGAAGGACCTTGGGGTCTGGGTCCATAGGACTCTAAAATCGGCCCCGCAGGTGGAGGAGGTGGTTAAGAAGGTATATGGTGTGCTGGCCTTTATCAATCGAGGGACTGAGTTTAGGAGTGCGGGGATAATGATGCTGCTTTATAAGACCCTCGTCAGGCCCCACTTGGAGTACTGTGCTCAGTTCTGGTTGCCTCATTACAGGAAGGATGTGGAAAAGATTGAAAGGGTGCAGAGGAGATTTACAAGGATGTTGCCTGGATTGAGTGGCATGCCTTATGAGGATAGGCTGAGGGAGCTCGGTCTTTTCTCCTTGGAGAGACATAGGATGAGAGGAGACCTAATAGAGGTGTATAAGATGTTGAGAGGCATAGATCGGGTGGACTCTCTGAGGCTTTTTCCCAGGGTGGAAATGGCTGCCATGAGAGGACACAGGTTTAAGGTGCTGGGGGGTAGGTACAGGGGAAATGTTAGGGGGAAGTTTTTCACTCAGAGGGTGGTGGGCGAGTGGAATCAGCTGCCGTCAGTGGTGGTGGAGGCAAACTCAATAGGATCTTTTAAGAGACTCCTGGATGAGTACATGGGACTTAATAGGATGGAGGGTTATAGCTAGGCCTAAAAGGTAGGGATATGTTCGGCACAACTTGTGGGGCCAAAGGGTCTGTTTTGTGCTGTAGTTTTTCTATGTTTCTAAAAGTGTGAGGTGTTGCATTTTGGGAGGACTAACAAGGCCAGGGAAGACACAATGAACAGGAGGATGTTAGGAAGGACAAGAGGGTCAGAGAGAGCTTGGGGTGCATGGTCAAAGACCCCTGTAGGCAGCAGGACAGGTAGATAAGGTGGTTAAGAAGACAAATGAGATACTTGACTCATTAGCAGAAACATAGAATATAAGAGCGAGGAGGTTATGATGGGAGCTGTATAAAACGCTGGTTAGGACACAGCTAGAGTACCGTGTGCAGTTCTGGTCACCACACTACAGGAAGGATGTGATTTCACTTGAGACGGTGCAGAGGAGATTCACCAAGATGTTGCCTGGGCTGCAGAGTTTCAGCAATGAGGAGAGGCTGGTTAAGCTGGGGTTGTTTTCCTTGGAGCGGAGAAGGCTGAGGTGTATCTGATTGAGGTGCACAAAGTGATGAGGGACAGAGATAGGGTGGATCGGAAGAAAGAGTTCAAAGACGTGCAGGTTAGGATGCATTGGCCGTGCTAAATTCTCACTCAGTGTTACTCGAACAGGCGCTGGAGTGTGGCGACTAGGGGATTTTCACAGTAACTTCATTGCAGTGTTAATGTAAGCCTACTTGTGATGCTAATAAATAAACTTTAAAACATTTCCCCCTCCCTTAGTAAAGGCATCAATAATCAGAGGGCATAGAGTTGCAGTCGATAGGGAGATTTAGATGTGTTTTGATTTAAAACCTTTTCACCGAGGGTTGTGGGAATCTGGAACTCACTGCCTGAAAGGGTGATGGGGGCAGAGAACCTCATAATATTCAGGAAGCATTTAGATGAACACTTTAAGGTTTATTTATTTGCGTCAGAAGCAGGCTTACATTTACAATACAATGAAGTTACTGTGACAATCCCTGAGTCGCCACACTCTGGCGCCTGCTCGGGTAACACTGAGGGAGAATTTAGCATGGCCAATGCACCCCAACCAGCACGCCTTTCGGACTGTGGGGGGAAACTGGAGCAAAACACCACAGCATACAAGGCTACAGACCAACGAAACGCTGACCATTTCACACGCAATGACTGAGGCAAAGACTCTCGGCACATAGGAACGCAGCTTCGACTCTGGGTCCTAAACAGGGGAAGTAAAGGAGTTGTTTGATGAGAAGGCACATACAGGGGGAGAGGCAGAGAACACCGATGAGTTGAGGGGAGACTTGATGCAAACACTGGGAAGAAGGGATTGGAGGGATAAAGAGTTCAGGAGGAGAGGTTCCTGTGGAGTAGAGAGCATGTCAATCAAACGGCTTGCCTCTCTGTGGGTTGTTGTGACAATCACAATGGTTTTGTGGTCATCGTTAAGCTTTTACTTCTTTGATTTCATAAAACGTTGGGCGGGAGGGGTTTAACACGGTTAAACATTGGGGGGTTTAACACGGTTAAACATTGGGGGGTTTAACACGGTTAAACATTGGGGGGTTTAACACGGTTAAACATTGGGGGGTTTAACACGGTTAAACATTGGGAGGTTTAACACGGTTAAACATTGGGGGGTTTAACACGGTTAAACATTGGGGGGTTTAACACGGTTAAACATTGGGGGGTTTAACACGGTTAAACATTGGGGGGTTTAACACGGTTAAACATTGGGGGGTTTAACACGGTTAAACATTGGGGGGTTTAACACGGTTAAACATTGGGGGGGGTTTAACACGGTTAAACATTGGGGGGGGTTTAACACGGTTAAACATTGGGGGGGGTTTAACACGGTTAAACATTGGGGGGGGTTTAACACGGTTAAACATTGGGGGGGTTTAACACGGTTAAACATTGGGGGGGTTTAACACGGTTAAACATTGGGGGGGTTTAACACGGTTAAACATTGGGGGGGTTTAACACGGTTAAACATTGGGGGGGTTTAACACGGTTAAACATTGGGGGGGGTTTAACACGGTTAAACATTGGGGGGTTAAACACGGTTAAACATTGGAGGGTTTAACACGGTTAAACATTGGGGGGTTTAACACGGTTAAACATTGGGGGGTTTAACACGGTTAAACATTGGGGGGTTTAACACGGTTAAACATTGGGGGGTTTAACACGGTTAAACATTGGGGGGTTTAACACGGTTAAACATTGGGGGGTTTAACACGGTTAAACATTGGGGGGTTTAACACGGTTAAACATTGGGGGGTTTAACACGGTTAAACATTGGGGGGTTTAACACGGTTAAACATTGGGGGGATTAACACGGTTAAACATTGGGGGGTTTAACACGGTTAAACATTGGGGGGTTTAACACGGTTAAACATTGGGGGGTTTAACACGGTTAAACATTGGGGGGGTTTAACACGGTTAAACATTGGGGGGGTTTAACACGGTTAAACATTGGGGGGTTTAACACGGTTAAACATTGGGGGGTTTAACACGGTTAAACATTGGGGGGTTTAACACGGTTAAACATTGGGGGGTTTAACACGGTTAAACATTGGGGGGTTTAACACGGTTAAACATTGGGGGGTTTAACACGGTTAAACATTGGGGGGTTTAACACGGTTAAACATTGGGGGGTTTAACACGGTTAAACATTGGGGGGTTTAACACGGTTAAACATTGGGGGGTTTAACACGGTTAAACATTGGGGGGTTTAACACGGTTAAACATTGGGGGGTTTAACACGGTTAAACATTGGGGGGTTTAACACGGTTAAACATTGGGGGGTTTAACACGGTTAAACATTGGGGGGTTTAACACGGTTAAACATTGGGGGGTTTAACACGGTTAAACATTGGGGGGTTTAACACGGTTAAACATTGGGGGGGTTTAACATGGTTAAACATTGGGGGGGTTTAACACGGTTAAACATTGGGGGGTTTAACACGGTTAAACATTGGGGGGGTTTAACACGGTTAAACATTGGGGGGTTTAACACGGTTAAACATTGGGGGGTTTAACACGGTTAAACATTGGGGGGGGTTTAACACGGTTAAACATCGGGGGGTTTAACACGGTTAAACGTTGGGGGGGTTTAACACGGTTAAACATCGGGGGGGGTTTAACACGGTTAAACATTGGGGGGTTTAACACGGTTAAACATTGGGGGGGTTCGTGAATTACCTTCTCTGGATCAGAGCAGCAGAACAAAGAGATACAGCGATCACCAAGTTAAACACAGATTCCATACGGGGCAAAAGGAAACGATGATAAATAACCAATCATGTTCCAGGTGGCAGTCTACAAACCGCCGAATATTAGAAAGTATGAAAGGTATGCCAAATCTAAAGCGAACTTTGGTTAATCCACACAAAGCACCGTGTGCGGATCATCAATTTAAAATAGGATAACTGGGCAGGAGGTAGAGAAGGTTTACAAGGATAACACCAAGTGTGTGTGGGTTTTACAGATTGTGAAAGGATTGGTAAGCCGGGTCTCTTTTCGCTCGATTGGGGACAGAGTTATTTATATGAATGATGAAAGGTTTCTGTTGGAGTGGATCACTAGCCGACACAAATCGCTCAGGACATGCCATCTGATCAGTGTGACGGGCAGCGTGTGAATGCTCTGGTCTAATCAAAACACGCTCCCTCATCTGCCACTTGCCTTGGCGATCGAGATGGTCTGCTGCTCCATCACCTCGTGAATGGCAGTCCGGTCAGAATCCATCATCTTGTCAAACTCGTCAATGCAGCAGATCCCTTGGTCAGCCAGCACCAGAGCCCCGCCTTCCAGGATCATCTCCCCGGTAACCGGGTCCTTCATCACCGCAGCAGTCAGCCCCACGCCTGACGACCCTCGGCCTGTGGTGTACTGACCTGGAGGGAGCACACATCGATGTCAAGTCAGCACTGATACGTGGAGCAAATTCTCCTGCCAAACACACCGGCAGCTCACTGGAGACATGCCAACATCAGCATGCGTTCCCACACTGCCAAGAACAAACTAGGGGAAACACAGCTCAAAGGTCACACATCACACACTCACCGATATCACCCAGAGTTCACACACACACACTCACCGATATCACCCAGAGATCACACACACACTCACCGATATCACCCAGAGTTCACACACACACTCACCGATATCACCCAGAGTTCACACATCACACACACACTCATCGATATCACCCAGAGTTCACACATCACACACACACACTCACCGATATCACCCAGAGTTCACACACACACCGATATCACCCAGAGTTCACACACACACACACACCGATATCACCCAGAGTTCACACACACACACTCACCGATATCTCCCAGAGTTCACACACACACACTCACCGATATCACCCAGAGTTCACACACACACACACCGATATCACCCAGAGTTCACACACACACACCGATATCACCCAGAGTTCACACACACACACACACCGATATCACCCAGAGTTCACACACACACACTCACCGATATCACCCAGAGTTCACACACACACTCACCGATATCACCCAGAGTTCACACACACACTCACCGATATCACCCAGAGTTCACACATCACACACCGATATCACCCAGAGTTCACACACACACTCACCGATATCACCCAGAGTTCACACACACACACACCGATATCACCCAGAGTTCACACACACACACCGATATCACCCAGAGTTCACACACACACACACACCGATATCACCCAGAGTTCACACACACACACTCACCGATATCACCCAGAGTTCACACACACACACTCACCGATATCACCCAGAGTTCACACACACACACACACCGATATCACCCAGAGTTCACACACACACTCACCGATATCACCCAGAGTTCACACACACACACTCACCGATATCACCCAGAGTTCACACACACACACTCACCGATATCACCCAGAGTTCACACACACACACACACACACCGATATCACCCAGAGTTCACACACACACTCACCGATATCACCCAGAGTTCACACACACTCACCGATATCACCCAGAGTTCACACACACACACCGATATCACCCAGAGTTCACACACACACTCACCGATATCACCCAGAGTTCACACACACACACTCACCGATATCACCCAGAGTTCACACACACTCACCGATATCACCCAGAGTTCACACACACACACACCGATATCACCCAGAGTTCACACACACACCGATATCACCCAGAGTTCACACACACACACACACCGATATCACCCAGAGTTCACACACACACACACCGATATCACCCAGAGTTCACACATCACACACTCACCGATATCACCCAGAGTTCACACATCACACACACCGATATCACCCAGAGTTCACACACACACACACCGATATCACCCAGAGTTCACACATCACACACTCACCGATATCACCCAGAGTTCACACATCACACACACCGATATCACCCAGAGTTCACACACACACCGATATCACCCAGAGTTCACACACACACCGATATCACCCAGAGTTCACACACACACACACCGATATCACCCAGAGTTCACACATCACACATACCGATATCACCCAGAGTTCACACACACACTCACCGATATCACCCAGAGTTCACACATCACACACTCACCGATATCACCCAGAGTTCACACATCACACACTCACCGATATCACCCAGAGTTCACACACACACTCACCGATATCACCCAGAGTTCACACACACACCGATATCACCCAGAGTTCACACATCACACTCACCGATATCACCCAGAGTTCACACACACACACTCACCGATATCACCCAGAGTTCACACACACACACTCACCGATATCACCCAGAGTTCACACATCACACTCACCGATATCACCCAGAGTTCACACACACACACTCACCGATATCACCGAGTTCACACACACACACTCACCGATATCACCCAGAGTTCACACACACACACTCCCCGATATCACCCAGAGTTCACACATCACACTCACCGATATCACCCAGAGTTCACACACACACACTCACCGATATCACCCAGAGTTCACACACACACTCACCGATATCACCCAGAGTTCACACACACACACTCAGTGATATCACCCAGAGTTCACACACACACTCACCGTTATCACCCAGAGTTCACACACTCACTCACCGATATCACCCAGAGTTCACACATCGATATCACCCAGAGTTCACACACACACACCGATATCACCCAGAGTTCACACATCACACACCGATATCACCCAGAGTTCACACATCGATATCACCCAGAGTTCACACACACCGATATCACCCAGAGTTCACACATCGATATCACCCAGAGTTCACACACACCGATATCACCCAGAGTTCACACATCACACACACAGATATGACCCACAGTTCACTCAGTGCAGGGTCAGTTAGCCAGACTTACTCCTCGATGCAAGTCGATCAATGTAGCAAAGTAGCTGCGATTTTGCCACACCTGGATCGCCCATCAGACAGATGTTGATGTTACCTACAGGGGCGCAGGAGGGAAGCGGAGAGCATTAGGAACAGAACTGCAGGCACTGGGTGTGAATGGCCTGAGGCTCACAGTCAAAGGCCACCCTTCAGTTAATCTCGCCTTTACGCATTAACACTGGGATTAACCCCATTGGTTCCATTGATTTTATTGAGATAATCAAGATCATAGTGAACCATCAGAGCCAGATTTCCCGAGGGGCCGGGCAGAACACAATTCTCAGCTGCAATCTGTCGCTGGGGTGGCACCCCAGTGGTTAGCACTGCAGCTTCACAGAGCCAGGGACCAGTGCTCGGTTCCCGGCTTGGGTCACTGTCCATGCAGACTCTGCACAGGTTTCCTCCGGGTGCTCCGGTTTCCTCCCACACTCCAAAAGACGTGCTGGTTAGGGTGCATTGGCCACGCCAAATTCCCCCTCAGTGTTACCCGAACAGGCACCGGCGTGTGGCCACTCATAGAATCCTACAGTGCAGGAGGAGGCCATTCAGCCCATCGAGTCTGCACCAACCACAATCCCACCCAGGCCCTATCCCCATAACCCCATGCATTTACCCTGGCTAGTCCCCCTGACACCAAGGGGTATTTTAGCACGACCAATCCACCGAACCCGCCCACCTTTGGACTGTGGGAGGAAACCGGAGCACCCGGAGGAAACCCACGCAGACACGGGGAGAACGTGCAGACTCCACACAGACAGTGACCCAAGCCGGGAATTGAACCCGGGTCCCTGGCGCTGTGAGGCAGCAGTGCTAACCCACTGTGCCACCGGACTCAGGGAGTTCCACGGTAACTTCATTGCAGTGTTAATGGAAGCCTACTTGTGACACGAATAAATAAACTTAAACTTAGCTCAGCGAGTCTCCCAGAATCAAGAGGAAGGAATTGGATAGGAACATGAAACCAACATCAATGGGTGAGGGATGTTTGGAGATGATTGGTTTAAGACTCGTTGGGTTCGGGAAATTTTTTAAAAATTCATTCATGGGACATGAGCTTAGGTTTGGAAAGTGCTGCCGAAGGAGCCTTGGTGAGTTGTTGCATCTTGTGGATGGTACACACGGCTGCCACTGTGCGTCGGTGGTGGAGGGTTTGAATGCCGTTGTGGGGGGGGGGGGAATTCCAGGATTTTAACCCAGCGACTGTGAGGGAACGGCGATATATTTCCAAGTCAAGATGATGAATGGCTTGGAGAACTTGCAGGTGGTGGTGTTCCCATGTATCTGCTGCCCTTGTCCTTCCAGATGGAAGCGGTCGTGGGTTTGGAAGGTGCCGTCTAAGGATCTTTGGTGAATTGCTGCAGTCCATCTTGTAGATGGTACACACGGCTGCTACTGAGGTGGAGGGAGTGGGTGTTTGTGGATGGGGGGCCAATCAAGTGGGGCTGCTTTGTCCTGGATGGTGTCAATGATCTTGAATGTTCTTGGAGCCGCACCATCCAGGCAAGTGGGGAGTGTTCCATCACACTCCTGACTTGTGCCTTGGAGATGGTGGACAGGCTTTGGGGAGTCAGGGGGTGAGTTACTCGCCCCAGTATTCCCAGCCTCTGGCCTGCTCCTGAGGCCATTGTATTTATATGGCCAATCCAGTTCAGTTTCTGGTTAATGGTAACCCCCATTGGTGTTAGTATTGGTGGGGGGGGTGGGAGATTCAGCAATGGGGGGGCAGGGGGGATTCAGCGAAGGCATTACCTTTGTCATGGGGAGATGGCTGGACTCTCTGCTGTCAGAAAGCCATTGCTGGCACTTGTGTGGCATGAACATAATTTGCGGGATGAAGCTTGGTGGAACAGTCGAACTCGACTTAATAGAGGTTTATAAGATGATGAGGGGGATAGATAGAGTGGACGTTCAGAGACTATTTCCTCGGGTGAATGTAGCTGTTACTAGGGGGCATAACTATAAGGTGGGAGATATAGGAGGGATGTCCGAGGTAGGTTCTTTACTCAGAGAGTGGTTGGGGTGTGGAATGGATTGCCTGCAGTGATAGTGGAGTCGGACACTTCAGGAAATTTCAAGCGGTTATTGGATAGGCACATGGAGCACACCAGGATGATAGGGAGTGGGATAGCTTGATCTTGGTTTCAGATAAAGCTCTGCACAACATCGAGGGCCGAAGGGCCTGTACTGTGCTGTACTGTTCTATGTTCTTGGGAGAGAGCAGATGAGGGGGATTAGACTGTGCAGAGGTTAGCGGGTACGGGTTTAGTTTGGGTGGAATATTCAAGGCTGAGGAGGAGTGACCAGCAGAATGGGACTAGTCATGGAGAGAAGGTAGCAAAAAGGGAGTTGAGGATTACATCAAATCGGTCATGATCTCGCGGACTTGTGGAACAGATTTGATGGGCCAAATGATCTATTTCTGTTCCTTATTGTTTTATTGGCCTGGTTTACACAGAGCACAGAGCAGATTGACGGTAACCTGCTTTCGGTGAGTGTGAAATATTCTCTAAATTGAGCACTTTGCAGAACACCAACTTGATTCCTTTGCAGGTCCAGTGCTCCCCCTTCAGCCCAGTCCAACCCGTCGCAGTTTCAAATCGATTTTTGGTGTCCGATTAAGGAGTGGGACAGTGTGGGGGCAATCCCAGACGGGCAGGACCACAACCGCGTCCGCCCAGAGGCCAGAACCCCCCCAGGGCAGGGATAGAACATAGAAAGCCACAGCACAAACAGGCCCTTCGGCCCACAAGTTGCGCTGATCATATCCCTACCTCTAGGCCTATCTATAGCCCTCAATCCCATTAAATCCCATGTACTCATCCAGAAGTCTCTTAAAAGACCCCAACGAGTTTGCCTCCACCACCACCGACGTCAGCCGATTCCACTCACCCACCACCCTCTGAGTGAAAAACTTACCCCTGACATCTCCTCTGTACCTACCCCCCAGCACCTTAAACCTGTGTCCTCTCGTAGCAACCATTTCAGCCCTTGGAAATAGCCTCTGAGAGTCTACCCTATCCAGACCTCTCAACATCTTGTAAACCTCTATCAGGTCACCTCTCATCCTTCGTCTCTCCAGGGAGAAGAGACCAAGCTCCCTCAACCTATCCTCATAAGGCATGCCCCCCAATCCAGGCAACATCCTTGTAAATCTCCTCTGCACCCTTTCAATGGCTTCAACATCTTTCCTGTAATGAGGTGACCAGAACTGCGCGCAGTACTCCAAGTGGGGTCTAACCAGGGTCCTATAAAGCTGCAGCATTATCTCCCGACTCCTAAACTCAATCCCTCGATTAATGAAGGCTAGTACGCCGTACGCCTTCTTGACCGCATCCTCCACCTGCGAGGCCGATTTAAGAGTCCTATGGACCCGGACCCCAAGGTCCTTCTGATCCTCTACACTGCTAAGAATGGTACCCTTCATATTATACTGCTGCTTCATCCCATTGGATCTGCCAAAATGGATCACTACACACTTATCCGGGTTGAAGTCCATCTGCCACTTCTCCGCCCAGTCTTGCATTCTATCTATGTCTCGCTGCAACTTCTGACATCCCTCCAAACTATCCACAACACCACCTACCTTGGTGTCGTCAGCAAACTTACCAACCCATCCCTCCACTTCCTCATCCAGGTCATTTATGAAAATGACAAACAGCAAGGGTCCCAGAACAGATCCCTGGGGCACTCCACTGGTCACTGACCTCCATGCAGAGAAAGACTCCTCCACAGCCACTCTCTGCCTTCTGCAGAGTCCACGTCCCTTACCTCGTATCTTCATGCCTTTGGGAGACTGATCCACGCCTCCGACCAGGAGTAGCAGCAAGGCCTTCTTCACGTCCTCGTGGCCGTAGATTTCCGGCGCGATGGAGGCGGCGAGTTTCTCGTAGAAATCCTCCTCTGGGGAGAAAGAGCGATAGAGAGAGAGAGAGTGAGAAAGAGCAATAGAGAGAGAGAGCGAGAAAGAGCGTTAAGCTCAGCGCCACACCAAACAACTGGGACACACACACACCCACCGCTTCAGTAAGTTTCCCCATCACACCAGCACCCCGTCAAGGTTCCCAAGCATCCTTTAAACTCTCAACTTACCGATATCACGCTTGACGCTGCACGATTCAAATCAGTAGCAGGAGTAGGCCACTCGACCCCTCGATCCCCATCCGGCCGTCAATAAAATCATGGCTGATCTGATTGCAGTCTCAACCCCACCTACCTACGGCATGGTAGCACAGTGGTTAGCACTGCTGCTTCACAGCTCCAGGGACCTGGGTTCGATTCCCGGCTCGGGTCACTGTCTGTGTGGAGTTTGCACATTCTCCCCGTGTCTGCGTGGGTTTCCTCCGGGTGCTCCGGTTTCCTCCCACACTCCAAAGGTGTGCGGGTTAGGTTGATTGGCCAGGTTAAAAATTGCCCCTTAGTGTCCTGAGATGCGCAGGTTAGAGGGATTAGCGGGTAAATGTGTGGGGGGTAGGGCCTGGGTGGGATTGTGGTCGGTGCAGACTCGATGGGCCGAATGGCCTCCTTCTGCACTGTAGGGTTTAGAACATAGAACAGTACAGCACAGAACAGGCCCTTCGGCCCATGATGTTGTGCCGAGCTTTATCTGAAACCAAGATCAAGCTATCCCACTTTGTATGTTTCTATGATACCTCTCCCCACCCGATAACCTTTCACCCACCCCCTCGTTAATCAAAAATCTATCTGGCTTAAACAATTCCAAAGATTCTGCTGCCACCGCCCTTTGAGGAAGAGGGCTCCAGCGACTCTCAGCGCCAAAACAAAAATTCTCCTCATCCCCGTCTGAAATGGGCGACCCCTTATTATTAAACAATGATCCCCAGGTTCTAGATTCCCCCCACAAGAGGAAACATCCTCTCCACATCTACCTTGTCAACACCACCCACGGTCTTTAAAAGGTTTCCAGGGCGGCGCGATGGCACAGTGAGTTGGCACTGCTGCCTCACAGCAGCCAGGGACCCGGGTTCGATTCCCAACTTCGGTCACTGTCTGTGTGGAGTCTGCACGTTCTCCCCGTGTCTGTGTGGGTTTCCTCCGGGTGCTCCGATTTCCTCCCACAGTCCGAAAGACGTGCTGGTTAGGGTGCATTGGCCGTGCTAAATTCTCCCTCAGTGTAACCCGAACAGGCGCCTGAGTGTGACGACGAGGGGATTTTCACAGTAACTTCATTACAGTGTTAATGTAAGCCTACTTGTGACACTGATAAACAAACTTTAAACTCAAGTTGACCCTTATAAACTCTAGTGGATACAAGCCTACCCCTCTCCAACCTTTCCTCATTAGACAATCCTCCCATCCATTTTCTCCTTGGAGAGACGAAGGGTGAGAGGTGACCTGATAGAGGTGTACGAGATGTTGAGAGGTATAGATCGGGTGGATTCTCAGAGGCTTTTTCCCAGGGCTGAAATGGCTGCTACGAGAGGACACAGGTTTAAGGTGCTGGGGAGTAGGTACAGAGGAGATGTCAGGGGTAAGTTTTTCACTCAGAGGGTGGTGGGTGAGTGGAATCGGCTGCCGTCAGTGGTGGTGGAGGCAAACTCGATAGGGTCTTTTAAGAGACTTCTGGATGAGTACATGGGACTTAATAGGATTGAGGGTTATAGGTAAGCCTATATATAAGCCTAGGTAGGGAGGGACATGACCGGCGCAACTTGTGGGCCGAAGGGCCTGTTTGTGCTGTATTTTTTCTATGTTCTATCCCTGGAATTAGTCTTGTAAATGTTCCCTGAACTGCCTCCAATACATTTACATCTTTCCTTAAATCAGGAGAGTAATACTGTACGCAATATTCCAGATGTGGCCTCATCAATGTCCAGCTGAAGCATAGCCTCCCTACTTTTACGCTGAATTCCCTTTGCAATAAATAAAAACATTCTATTAAGCTTTTCAATTACTTGCTGTTCCTGTATTCCAGCCTTCTGCGATTCATGCACTGTGGCACCCGGATCCCTCTGCATCTCAGAGCTCTGCAATCGCTCACCATTTAGACCACAAGCTTCTTTTTCATTCTTTCCGCAAAGCTGGATAATTTCACGTTTGCCTACACTGTTGGCCAGGCCCCTTGCCCACCCGCCCCACGTATAGCCAGCTGCGGGGTTGTCACGAGTGCCACAGCCAATGCTCAGCACACACCCCGCCTGTCAGAATTGATATCACCAGTGGAGTCGCTCGCGGTCTCCTCCCACTGGTGTTCGCTCTCACGGAGTTACGACTCTCTTCATTAATCCCCGATAGGGGCGGAGAGTTCACACTCAGATCAGTGTGGGCTAACCCCCCCCCCACCACCGTCCGTCCGCGCCCCCCCACCGTCCCCGAGTTCAAGCTGGGGTCAGCGCATCTCTCTGCCCGACAGTGAGAAAATGAGGCAGCCACTGACAGCGCACCGGACCGACAGAGCGAGACGGTGGCATCTCGCGGTCCGCTCCATACTGACCTGTGATTTGTTTCAGCTCCTTCTCGCTCAGCTCCTGAGTTCCCAGCTCGTCATCTTCCGTTTTATTCATCTGACTGATCCTGTGGGCTTCCAGGTACGTCTCCGAGAGCAGACCCTGAAAAAGTCCAGAGGAGCCAGTTAGAAGCCACGGAGAGGTCACTGTACCGGAGGAGGGCCGATTGGTTCCTCGCGTCTCCGGAGGGGGTAACTCGGTCCTCTCTCCCCCCCCCCCGATACTGCGAAATGAAACACACAGACAGACACACACACGTAGCTTTGTTCTTCAATAATTTAGGAGCAGGCGTGGGCCATTCGAGCCTGCCCTGCCACTTGGTGAGATCATGGCTGATTTGACAGTCTGAGGATTCAGGGTAGGCCATTTAGGACGGAGGTGAGGAGACATTTCTTCACCCAGAGAGTGGTGAGCCTGTGGAATTCATTACCACAGGAAATAGTTGATGCCAAAACATTGAATGTATTCAAGAGGCGGCTGGATACAGCACTTGGGGCAAACGGGATCAAACGTGAGGGAATATATTTTGGAAGGTCTAATACAGATAGGAAATATACAGTAAATGGCAGAACCCCTAAGAGTATTGATAGGCAAAGCAATCTGGGTGTACAGGTACACAGGTCACTGAAAGTGGCAACGCAGGTGGAGAAGGTAGTCAAGAAGGCATACGGCATGCTTGCCTTCATCGGCCGGGGCATTGAGTTTAAAAATTGGCAAGTCAGGTTACAGCTTTATAGAACCTTAGTTAGGCCGCACTTGGAATATCGTGTTCAATTCTGGTCGCCACACTACCAGAAAGATGTGGAGGCTTTGGAGAGGCTACAGAGAAGATTTCCCAGAATGTTGCCTGGTATGGAGGGCATTAGCTATAAGGAGAGGTTGAAGAAACTTGGTTTGTTCTCACTGGGACGGAGGTTGAGGGGACACCTGATAGAAGTCTAGAAGATTATGAGAGGCATGGACAGAGTGGATAGTCAGAAGCTTTTTCCCAGGGCGGAAGAGTCAATTACTAGGGGGAACAGGTTTAAGGTGCGAGGGGGCAAGGTTTAAAGGAGATGTATGAGGCAGATTTGTTACACAGAGGGTGGTGGGTGCCTGGAACTCGTTGCCGGGGGAGGGAGTGGAAGCAGATACGATAGTGAGTTTTAAGGGGCGTCTGGACAAATACATGAACAGGATGGGAATAGAGGGATATGGTCCCCGGAAGGGTAGGAGGTTTTAGTTAAATTGGGCAGCATGGTCGGTGCAGGTTCGGAGGGCCGAAGGGCCTGTTCCTGTGCTGTAATTTTCTTTGTTCTTTTTTCCTTTGTTATGGGGAGAAAGCAGGATTAGGCTGTTGAGTTGGACAATCAGCCATGATTGTGATGAATGGTCTCCTCTTGCTCCTATCTTTCTATGATCGTCGCCTCACTCCACTTTCCGATCACCTCTCCCCGCCCTCACCTCCCCTCAATCCAGAAAATCTGTCTATCTCAAACTTAAATGTTTCCATCAATCCAGTCCCTACTGCGATCTGGAGGGGGGAGAGAATTCCAAACACAAAATAACCCTCACAGGAAGAGGTTTCTCCCCATTTCGAGCCCTTATTTTGAAATTGTGGCCCCTCAAAATTCCCCGTGAGGGGAAACATCCTCCCAGCATCGACCCTGCCAGGCCCCCTGAGAATCCTCTGTCTCAATAAGATCACCTCTCATCCAAGGAATATTACTACTTCAGTGAAAGTAAGGTTGATGTTTTAGTGTCGCAAGTAGGCTTACATTAACACTGCAATGAAGTTACTGTGAAAATCCCCGAGTCGCCACACTCCGGCGCCTGTTCGGGTAACACTCAGGGAGAATTTAGCACGGCCAATGCACCCTAACCAGCGCGTCTTTCAGAGTGTGGGAGGAAACCGGAGCACCCGGAGGAAACCCACGCAGGCACGGGGAGAATGTGCAAACTCCACACAGTGACCCAAGCCAGGAATCGAACCCGAGTCCCTGGCACTGTGAGGCAGCAACTTTTACAGATGCACCATAGAAAGCATTCTTTCTGGTTGTATCACAGCTTGGTCTGGCTCCTGCTCTGCCCAAGACTGCAATAAACTACAACGGGTCGTGAACGAAGCCCAGTCCATCACGCAAACCAGCCTCCCATCCATTGACTCTGTCTACACTTCTCGCAGCCTCAAAAGCAGCCGGCATAATCGAGGATCCCACGCACCCCGGACATTCTCTCTTCCACCTTTTTCCGTTGGGAAAAAGATACAAAAGTCTGAGGACACGTACCAACCGACTCAAGAACAGCTTCTTCCCTGCTGCTGTCAGTGGACCTACCTCGCATCTTTCTCTACACCTTAGCTACACTACATTCTGCACCCTCTCCTTTCCTTCTCTATGAACGGTATGCTTTGTCTGTATAGCGCGCAAGAAACAATGCTTTTCACTGTATCACAATACATGTGACAATACTAAATCAAATCAAATTAAATCACTACTGCCCTGTAGATTGTACACACGACTGTGTTCCAATAGTGGAGGGAGTGGGTGTTTGTGGATGGGGGGCCAATCAAGCGGGGCTGCTTTGTCCTGGATGGTGTCGAGCTCGAGTGTTGCTGGAAGTGCCCCCATCCAGGCAAGTGGGGAGTATTCCATCACACTCCCGACTTGTGCCTTGTAGATAAGTGGTTAGGATTTGGGGAACCAGGAGGCGAGTTACTTGCTGCAGGTTTCCCAGCCCTTCACCTGCTCTGGTAGCCACAGTATTTACACGGCTGGGTTCCAGTTCAGTTCCTGGTCAATGTTGATAGTGATCCATCAAATGTCATGGGGAGATAAATCAGAACCTCTCTTGTTGGAGATGGTCACCGGCTGACACAAATGTCACTTGCTACTCATCAGCCCAAGCCTGGATATTGTCCAGGTCTTGCAGCATTTGGATCTGGACTGCTTCAACATCAGAGGAGTTGCGAATGGTGCAGAACATTCGCTCTTCTGACCTGATGATGGAAGGAAGGTCATCGATGAAGCAGCTGAAGGTGGCTGGGGCTGGGATACTACCCTGAGGGACTCCTGCAGAGAGGGAGCTGAAATGACGCCCCCCCCCCGACACCATGACGTCAATTTCCCCAGGGCCACGATGCCCACTCCCCCAGGGCCACGATGCCCACTCCCCCAGGGCCACGGTGCCCACTCCCCCAGGGCCACGGTGCCCACTCGGTCAGATTCCACCGTGACCTTCAGTCTTTCGCTTCAAGCTCTCACCTGAACCACCTGGCGGAAGCCAGACCTCATCATGGGAAGGAAGATGCCGGTGATGCTGACGTGGTCCCCGGGCTGAGCCAGCCGGGTGTTTTCCCCTCGGCTGTACACCGTCAAGCTGCGAGGAATGTTTCCCACCGGCACCTGGTCACTCTGAGGAAACGAGATGTATGTCAACTTCTCACTGAGCACAAGCACCCCCCCCCCCCCCCCCCCGCAGTTTGAAACTGACACAAGCTCCAGCTTCAGCTACTCACATGTTCCTGGATTTTTATTTCCTGAAATTTGATGAACTTTGACCCTCGCGACTGCAGGTAGACCCTCCCTCCTGACTTGTTGGTTTGGCACTCTCGGCTTGGGCACATGATCAGCGGCATGAAGCTGGGAGACTGGATCTGGAAGAGGAATCCAACAGCAAGGTCAGAGAGCGTGGGAAGCGGCCCTCCCTCCAACACCACCACCCCGGCCAGCTCCAGGGAAGACTCACGCGCCAGTTCCACACTGCCCGGAGTTATCCCTCCACAAGCAGCCCGCCCTGATACCCCCTCAAATCCCCCCCCCCACAATAACTCTCCCCCTGCCCCTAATATCAACCCTCAAGGCACACACGGTCCCACCCGTCCCAAAACATTCAACTGAATACCCTCTACCCCTCTCCCCTGCCCCCAATACCCACCCAACCCATACCCTGCCCCACAATTAGCCCCCCCCACCCTCACCCCTGAACACCCTCCAGTCCTCCCCAGTACCCCCCACAGCCCACACCCTTTCCCACCAGCCCCTAGTACTTTCCTGCCCCTTAATACACTCCATCGCTCTCTCTCTCTCTCTCTTCCCCCCGCCCCAATACACCCCTCAACCAACACCTTGCCCTGCTGGGCCCACAATTACCCCTCCAGCTGCCGCTGCCCCTAATACCCTTCACCGCCTCTCACGTGTATCATACTCCGCACCAACCCTTTCCCCCGCCCCTCATCTCTGCCTACCCTTAATAACCCCTCTCTGCCCACCCCTTAATGACCCCTCTCTGCCCACCCCTTAATGACCCCTCTGCCCACCCCTTAACTACCCCTCTCTGCCCACCCCTTAACGACCCCTCTCTGCCCACCCCTTAACGACCCCTCTGCCCACCCCTTAACGACCCCTCTGCCCACCCCTTAACGACCCCTCTGCCCACCCCTTAACGACCCCTCTGCCCACCCCTTAACGACCCCTCTGCCCACCCCTTAACGACCCCTCTGCCCACCCCTTAACGACCCCTCTGCCCACCCCTTAACGACCCCTCTGCCCACCCCTTAACGACCCCTCTGCCCACCCCTTAACGACCCCTCTGCCCACCCCTTAACGACCCCTCTGCCCACCCCTTAACGACCCCTCTGCCCACCCCTTAACGACCCCTCTGCCCACCCCTTAACGACCCCTCTGCCCACCCCTTAACGACCCCTCTGCCCACCCCTTAACGACCCCTCTCTGCCCACCCCTTAACGACCCCTCTCTGCCCACCCCTTAACGACCCCTCTGCCCACCCCTTAACGGCCCCTCTCTGCCCACCCCTTAACGACCCCTCTCTGCCCACCCCTTAACGACCCCTCTCTGCCCACCCCTTAACGACCCCTCTCTGCCCACCCCTTAACGACCCCTCTCTGCCCACCCCTTAACGACCCCTCTCTGCCCACCCCTTAACGACCCCTCTCTGCCCACCCCTTAACGACCCCTCTCTGCCCACCCCTTAACGACGCTTCTCCCTTAACATCCTCCAACTGCCCCACCTGCCTCCTGATTGAGACAACCACACCCCAAACTGGCCCAACTCCCTGACGGAAGGCTGCGTTTGGCCAGTGTGATCCGAGCTCTCCCTTTTATTCTCCCACAGGATGTGTCCCGTCACTGGTCGGGTCAGCATTTATTGCCCATCCCTAATCATAGAATCCCTACAATGCAGAAACAAGCCATTCGGCCCATCAAGTCTGCACCGACCACAATCCCACCCAGGCCCTACCCCCATATCCCTACACATTTACCCGCTAATCCCTCTAACCTACGCATCTCAGGACAGTAAGGGGCAATTTTAGCATGGCCAATCAACCTAACCCACACATCTTTGGAGCGTGGGAGGAAACCGGAGCACCCGGAGGAAACCCACACAGACATGGGGAGAATGTGCAAACTCCACACAGACAGTGACCCAAGCCTGGAATCGAACCCAGGCCCCTGGAGCTGTGAAGCAGCAGTGCTAACCACTGTGCTACCGTGCCGCCCCTGAAAGGATTCAAGCGACAACCACATTGCTGTGGCTCTGGAGTCACGTGTGGGCCAGATCGGGTAAGGGCGGCAGATTTCCTTCCCTAAAGGACATCGGTTTGTTTGTCTTTTAAAACAACAATCGACAATTGTTTCCTGGGCCACCGTGAGACTTATGGAGCTGATAAAGGACGAGATACATAGACTTGTTGGCCATGATGTGGGATTACTGGACAGGCGGCAGAGTGGACACAGGCTGATCTCAGGTACAGGAAGCAGAGAGCTGTGGTGGACAGCCAAGTTTCAGAACAAAGCGAAGCTCCGAATGGCATTCACCAAGGGGTCAGCACTCGGACCACTGCCTATTCTGATGTCAAGTGCTGGAGTCATAGAGGTTTACAGCATGGAAACAGGCCCTTTGGCCCAACTTGTCCATGCAGCCTTTATTTTTAAAAACCATTAAACGAATCCCAATTGCCCGCGTTTGGCCCATATCCCTCTATACCCATCGTACCCATGTAACTGTCTAAATGCTGTTTAAAAGACAAAATTGTACCCGCCTCTACTACTACCTCTGGCAGCTTGTTCCAGACACTCACCACCCTCTGTGTGAAAAAATTGCCCCTCTGTACCCTTTTGTATCTCTCCCCTCTCACCGTAAACCTATGCCCTCTAGTTTTAGACTCCCCTACCTTTGGGAAAAGATATTGACTATCTTGCTGATCTGTGCCCCTCATTATTTTATAGACCTCTATAAGGTCACCCCTCAGCCTTCTACGCTCCAGAGAAAAAAGTCCCAGTCTATCCAGCCTCTCCTTATAACTCAATCCATCAAGTCCCGGTAGCATCCTAGTAAATGTTTGGAGATACACGGCATGATCCCGGCAGCTGGTACGAGGCACAGGAATGCTGCAACCAACGAGGAGTGACAGACTCCAAGGTGACAGTGATGAGTGAGAAACAGCGCCGAGTGGGGTATCGACAAGGTGCACCGCAGCAACTCACTGAAGCTCCTTCGGCAGCACCTTCCAAACCCGCAACCTCTGATGCCTAGAAGGACAAGGGCAGCAGACACACGGGGAACACCACTACCCCCGCAAGTGCCCCTTCCGAGTCGCTCGCCATCCCGATTTGGAAACATAACCGGCTCTTCCCTCACCGTGGCCGGGTCAAAATCCTGGAACTCCCACCCTACGCCACACGGGACTGTAGCGGCTTCAAGATGGTGGCTCACCACCACCTGCTCAGGGGGCAGTTAGGGGTGGACAACAAAGGCTGGGCCCGGCCAGCGACGCCCCGCATTCTCGAACGAATAAAGAAAGATTAAATTGGCTGCGGAGGAGTGATATGTCTCAGTACGAATCATGAGGAGGGACAACTAAACGGTGCAGGGCTCACATAAGCACTGCCACCCCCGCCCCCCCCCAGCTCCTTATGCAGCACCCTCGCCAGCCCGCAGACTGCCCCCCTCCCCACCCTCTGAATGGACTGTGTTTACGTGGCGCCAGGCTCTGTACTTACCGGCTGGTATGTTTCCGCCCCGCACTGGTCACACGTGTACGTGGCCACCACCATCATGGGCTTGACCTCTGTCACCCTGGTAACGATGCCTCGGACAGTCACGAGCTTCCCGATGCTGTCGGCCTTCACGTCTCGGATCACCTTGGGCTTCGCCGTGCTGCAAGGTTTGAAGTAAATCTCGCTGTGGGGGGCGGAGGGGGGGAAAGGGCAATTAGTGGCAGCCCGGTGTGAAACGGCTCCACCTCCCTCACTAACATCACAGTTTCACATCTGAGGCGGCCCGTCGTGCGTGCGCCGGCCATCAAGCACCCATCTGTTCTAATCCCATTCTCCAGCTCTTACGACCATAAGATACAAGAGTCAGAAATAGGAGCACCGATTGAGAGCCTATCCATCTCTGTCTTAGAAACATAGAAAAAGTACAGCACAAACAGGCCCTTCGGCCCACAAGTTGTGCCAAACACATCCCTACATTCTAGACCTACGTATAACCCTCCATCCTATTACGCTCCATGTACTCATCCAGGAGTCTCTTAAAAGACCCTATTGAGTTCGCCTCCAACACCACTGACGGCACCGATTCCACTCGCCCACCACCCTCTGTGTGAAAAACTTCCCCCGAACATTTCCCCTGTACCTACCCCCCAGCACCTTAAACCTGTGTCCTCTCGTAGCAGCCATTTCCACCCTGGGAAAAAGCCTCTGAGAGTCCACCCGATCTATGCCTCTCAACATCTTATACACCTCTATTAGGTCTCCTCTCATCTTACATCTCTCCAAGGAGAAAAGACCAAGCTCCCTCAGCCTATCCTCATAAGGCACGCCACTCAATCCAGGCAACATCCTTGTAAACCTCCTCTGCACCCTTTCAATCTTTTCCACATCCTTCCTATAGTGAGGCGACCAGTACTCCAAGTGGGGTCTGACCAGGGTCTTATATAGCTTAAGTGCACTCACTGACCCGGCCTCCACAGCCTTCTGTGGCAATGAATCCCACAGATTCACCATCCTCTGGCTGAAGAAATTCCTCCCCATCTCCGTTCTAAAGGGCTGTCCCTTTACTCTGAGGCTGTGCCCGTGGCCCGTAGCCTTGCCAGCTGTGGCGTTCTTAAATGTTGTGAAGGCTCCTGCCTCTGCCACCCTTTCATGATGTGGAGACGCCGGCGTTGGGACTGGGGCGGGCACAGTAAGAAGTCTCACAGCACCAGGTTAAAGTCCAACAGGTTTATGTGGAATCACGCTGCTCCTTCAATCAGGTGAGTCACCTTTCAGGCAGTGAGTTCCAGATTCCCACCCCCCTCCTCAAACCCCCTTCAAATCTCCCTCTCCTGACCTTAAATCTTTATCCCCTGGTTATTGACCCCTCTACTCCGGGGGAAATTCCCCCCCCCCCCCCCCCCCCCCCACCACCTATTCACTCTATCTATGTCCCTCAGACACTTCAAATCAGGTCCCCCCCCTCAGCCTTCTCTGCTCCAAGGAAAACAACCTCTCTTCAGAGCTGAAACTCTCCAGCTCCTGCAGCATCCTGGTGAATCTCCTCTGCACCCTTTCCAGTGCTGTCACATCCCTCCTGTAATGTGGATTCCAGAACTGCGCACAACGCACTCGCTGTGGCCTCACCAACATTTGATATAACCAAATGAGAAAACGCTGGAAAATCTCAGCGGGTCTGGCAGCATCTGTGAGGAGGGAAAAGAGCTGACGCTTCGAGTCCAGGCGACCCTTTGTCAAAGCTTTAGCTTTAGTCGCCTGGACTCGAAACGTCAGCTCTTTTCCCTCCTCACAGATGCTGCCAGACCTGCCGATATTTTCCAGCGTTTTCTCTTTTGGTTTCAGATTCCAGCATCCGCAGTGATTTGTTTTTCTCCAATGTTTTATATACTTCCGTTTACTTGGCCCATATCCTTTTGTGCCTTAACTTCACAAGTACACACCTCGATACTTGTTCAATGTTAACGACATTCCAGAAACGGTGAAGCAGGTTGGCAACGCCATCACTGGAATGAAGTAGTAGCAGCAAACTTCCACCGTCAGACTTTTAACCGATGGCGGTTGGGGTAAATGCTGCCCAGGACAATGCCTTTACTCTCACACCAAGTGCAATGGGATCCTTTACACCAGAGAGCTTCAGTGACAGCGACAGTGTCACGGTATCTCAGAGCAGCACACCCGATGGCACCGTGATACAAGGGCTTGCCGGCGACTCAGTGTTTCCGATCAGGCTTCAAGGTGGCGCCGGAAGGCTCCCCCCCCCCCCCCTCAGCAAGTGAGAGACCCAACACGCCATCGTGTCGTAAATCGACCGTCTGTCTCATAGGGGCAGCACCGTGGCACGATGGTTGGCACTGCTGCCTCACAGCGCTAGGGACCCAGGTTCGATTCCCGGCTCGGGTCACTGTCTTTGCAGAGTCTGCACGTTCTCCCCGTGTCTGCGTGGGGTTTCCTCCGGGTGCTCCGGTTTCCTCAAGGAGGCCATTTGGCCCATCGAGTCTATACTAACGACAATTCCACCCAGGCCACATCCTTTCGACCCCCATGTATTGAGCCGGCTAACCACCAGCCCCCCCGACACGATGGGGAAATTTTAGCACGGCCAATTCACCTAACCTGCACATTCTTTAGACCGTGGGAGGAAATCGGAACTTCCGGAGGAAACCCACGCAGACACGGGGAGAACGTGCAGACTCCACACAGACAGTGACCCGAGCCGGGAATCGAACCCGGGTCCCTGGAGCTGTGAGGCAGGAGGTGACTTGCCCGCAGGCTCCGATGCCCGCCAGCTGAAACGCTAACTCTGTAGAGGCTGTCTGACCGGCCGAACACTGGAGGCATTTTCTTGCTTCCATTTCCGCAGTGTTTCGATTCAAGTATCCGAGAGGACAGCTCTCTCACTGCTCTGGCACAGACACGAGGCGTCATCTTCAGACGGGGAAACAGGTGGCAGCACATTCCCCCCCTCTTCCTCCCACCTTGCAGCTCACACCCACACTCACAATCTGCGCAGGAGTTCCTGTGGGTACTGGTTTTGAGCGTCATGGACCTCGTTGGGACCTCGGGTCCGCTGCTCCATCATCAGCCGATGTTCGATGTAAACGTCCAAGGCATCCCTGTTCAGCACCTGCAGAGAAAAAAAGATGTTCAGCAGTTAAACACTCCCAGAGGCACGGTCAAACCGACTGCGAACAACCCAGTGACAGGTGCCAACGGGTCGGGCGACTAAGGGCAGGCAGAAAGGGAGAGAGAGAACAGAACCAGGGAGGGGAGTCGGAAGCCAGGTGCGACCCACAGTGTAGGGAGGCTTCCACGGGAGGCTGTGATGCGGCAAGGCCGCAGCACGGTGGTGAGCACTGCTGCCTCACAGTGCCAGGGACCCGGGTTCGATTCTGGCCTTGGGTCACAGTGCAGAGTCTGCACATTCTCCCCGTGTCTGCATGGGTTTCTTCCGGGTGCTCCGGTTTCCTCCCACAGTCCTAAAGATGTGCACGTTCAGTGGAATGGCCGTGCTAAATTGCCCCTTCGTAGAACTAGAGGGCACAGCCTCAAAATAAAGGGGGGTCAGTTTAGGACAGAGTTGAGGAGGAACTTCTTCTCTCAGAGGGTGGTGAATCTCTGGAATTCTCTGCCCACTGAAGTGGTGGAGGCTACCTCGTTGAATATGTTTAAGTCACGGAGAGATGGATTCCTGATCGGTAAGGGAATTAGGGGTTATGGGGATCAGGCGGGTAAGTGGAACTGATCCACTTCAGATCAGCCATGATCTTATTGAATGGCGGGGCAGGCTCGAGGGGCTAGATGGCCTACTCCTGCTCCTATTTCTCATGTTCTTATGTCCAAAGATGTGTAGGTTAGGTGGATTGACCATGATAAATTCTCCCAGTTTCCAAAGATGTACAGGTTAGGTGGATTGGCCATGATAAACGTACAGGGTTATGGGGATAGGCCGGGGGCTGAGGCCTGGATAAGCTGCTGTGTTGGAGAGTCGGTGTAGACTCGGTGAATGGGCTAAGTGGCCACCTCCTGCACTGTAGGGATTCTCTGAAGCCAAACTCTTCTCCACCCCTTGCTTTACCTCCCTGGTCTTGAACTGTGGCAGCAATTCCTGAACGGCATCAGCGAAAAGGTTGACGTAGCGTCGCGTGTTCTCACAGATGGAGTCCACCAGCTCGGAGTCTTCCTCTGCAACATCGTCCAAGTCGATGTACAGTGCCACTTGCTCACGGTGAGCTATCTGCACCTGGATACAAAGGAGGGAAAGTGGATTTGGAGGGTTTTACAGTGGCAAGTGATGATAGCAGCCCATGCAACTGACAGAAATATACATTCTTTTCTCTTGTTTAAGGGGAAACTTTTAAAATTGCTGATTTATTCAGTTGGTGTGTGTGTGGGAAAACATTTAGCTCAAAGGGTTGTGAAAGCAAGTCAGTTACTCGTTTCAGTTAGGAATGTTACTTTGATAGAGCTAATGGACTTCTGTTTTTACGTGAAGTTCCCTTGGGATTTCTTATCAGTGATTGACAGGGTCATGTGATAATGAGAAGAACATGGGCAGCACAGTGGCTAGCACTGCTGCCTCTCAGCGCCAGAGTCCCGGGTTCAAATCCGGCTGGTGCCACTGTCTCTGCGGAGTCTGCATGTCCTCCCAGTGTCTGCGTGGGTTTCCTCCGGGTGCTCCGGTTTCCTCCCACAGTCCGAAAGACGTGCTGGTTAGGGTGCATTGGCCGTGCTAAATTCTCCGTTGGTGTTACCCGAACAGGCGCCGGGGTGTGGAGACTAGGGGATTTTCACAGTAACATCACTGCAGTGTTAACGTGAACCAAAACGTGACACTAATAAATAAATTTTAAAAACTGGGTCTGTAAAGAAAGAAGCTTTTGTCGTTTTTTTCATAATTGCAGTTCTAATTATAGACTGGTTAGTCTTACTTTGGTGGTTGGTAAGTTGATGGAAAAGGTCCTTAGGGATGGGATTTACGACCATTTAGAAAGATGTGGATTAATCCGGGATAGTCAGCACGGATTCGTGAAGGGCAAGTCGTGCCTCACAAATTTGATAGAATTTTTTGAGGAGGTAACTAAGTGTGTTGATGAAGGGAGGGCAGTTGATGTCATATACATGGATTTTAGTAAGGTGTTTGATAAGGTCCCCCATGGTCGGCTTATGATGAAAGTAAGGAGGTGTGGGATAGAGGGAAAATTGGTCGATTGGATAGGTAACTGGCTGTCTGATCGAAGACAGAGGGTGGTGGTGGATGGAAAATTTTCGGATTGGAGGCAGGTTGCTAGCGGAGTGCCACAGGGATCAGTGCTTGGTCCTCTGCTCTTTGTGATTTTTATTAATGACTTAGAGGAGGGGGCTGAAGGGTGGATCAGTAAATTTGCTGATGACACCAAGATTGGTGGAGTAGTGGATGAGGTGGAGGGCTGTTGTAGGCTGCAAAGAGACATAGATAGGATGCAAAGCTGGGCTGAAAAATGGCAAATGGAGTTTAACCCTGATAAATGTGAGGTGATTCATTTTGGTAGGACTAAGTTAAATGTGGATTACAGAGTCAAAGGTAGGGTTCTGAAGACTGTGGAGGAACAGAGAGATCTTGGGGTCCATATCCACAGATCTCTGAAGGTTGCCACTCAAGTGGATAGAGCTGTGAAGAAGGCCTAGAGTGTGTTAGCTTTTATTAACAGGGGGTTGGAGTTTAAGAGCCATGGGGTTATGCTGCAACTGTACAGGACCTTGGTGAGACCACATTTGGAATATTGTGTGCAGTTCTGGTCACCTCACTATAAGAAGGATGTGGAAGCGCTGGAAAGAGTGCAGAGGAGATTTACCAGGATGCTGCCTGGTTTGGAGGGTAGGTCTTATGAGGAAAGGTTGAGGGAGCTCGGGCTGTTCTCTCTGGAGCGGAGGAGGCTGAGGGGAGACTTAATAGAGGTTTATAAAATGATGAAGGGGATAGGTAGAGTGAACGTTCAAAGACTATTTCCTCGGATGGATGGAGCTATTACAAGGGGGCATAACTATAGGGTTTGTGGTGGGAGATATAGGAAGGATATCAGAGGTAGGTTCTTTACGCAGAGAGTGGTTGGGGTATGGAATGGACTGCCTGCAGTGATAGTGGAGTCAGACACTTTAGGAACATTTAAGCGGTTATTGGATAGGCACATGGAGCACACCAGGATGATAGGGAGTGGGATAGCTTGATCTTGGTTTCAGATAAAGCTCGGCACAACATCGTGGGCCGAAGGGCCTGTTCTGTGCTGTACTGTTCTATGTTCTAACTGGGAGCTGTTTGAAGAGGTCCAGATTTTACCGTTTTGATTCTAAGCACTGGGCGGACTTGAATCTGGGAATGTTTCAGATCCGACTTTTAGACCCTTTCTGCACTCTGCCTGAAAAGATATCAGTGATTCCGAATCGCGCTGCACAAGCCGGTTGGGCGGGGCTTAACGCACCCAAAACACCGCAGCTCCGATCAGAGCCTTCAACTGCGCACGCACAGTAAAAAAAATAGAAAAAAGCTCCCCTGCCACATCCCTCTCGGGCCGGTTAATACCTCCCCCGGCCCCCCACAGACATTGCCCCACCCCCACAACATAACTGACCTTTATCCCCCCACCCCACTACCCAGGCCGATTGCGATCCCCTCACTCCCCACCGATCGCACACAGAATGGCAGCGGACACCCCCCCCAAACCACCAGAGAGCCATCTGACCCGCCTCACACCCCCCCCCCCCCACATCAGAGAGCCATCTGACCCGCCTCCCTCTTCTCTCTGCACCCCCCCACCCCACCGGCCTCCCCCATCCCAACCAACAACCGATCTGAGTCAGAGAGCCGCTGGAAGCTCTGAACCCACCTCCTCAGAAGCTGGAGTGCCCGAATTGGACCTTTGCCGACCATGTCTGTTTAGTGCCGAATCTGGACGGGCGAATCCAATGGTAAAGGGGGAAGTGCCGGTAAGTTTGGCCGTTTCAGGCGCGGTGCCGACGGCGGCCATTTTAAGCCCTTGGTAAAGGGGGAAACGGGTGTGGAGGCGGTCGCGGATCGCGCTAATCGCCTCACGCCCAACTTTACCAAGTTTGCACGCCCGAAAATGGGCGCAAATTAATGGTAAAAAGTAAGTATATTTATTGTTGCTAACTGTATTTAAAGTGGCTTTTACACCTGTAAGAGGAATGCTGCTTATTTGGAACTGAAACAGTGATAAGTTTGAAAGTAAAGTTGCTTCTGCTCATGTTTAAATGTTGTTCGACTATTACTAGTTAAGCTGCTTCATTTTGTTAGAGTTATATTGAAAGTGTCTAATTAAATAAAGTTTGTTTTACTATAAAAGATGCCCGATTTGGAGTGAGGGGTCATATCCTCGCATTTATGTCAAATTAGAAAGATTGGAGGTCTGGCGCCTCATGTAAATTGGGTTTCAGGTCCAGGACCTTAATCGCCCCCCTCTCCCCCGCCCCCCCCCCACCCCCCCCATCCCAATCTCACATGTTAACAACCAGCACTAATTCACCCAACTAGCAGCAGCAGCCCCACTCACCCTCCTCCAGTTTACGAGTTTACAAAGGATGTTTTCAAAGCACCTTTCACAGCTTCAGCACGTCCAAGAGCATTTCCAGCGGAGGAGTACTTTTGAAACATAATCATGGCGATGGTGCCAGAAGCACAGCACCAAACATTTGCACAGCAAGCTCCCAGAGACATATTGTTTTTTCCTGGTGATCACAGGTTAATGTTCACCAATTGGGAGGTTTAGCAAGGAATCGGCGGGGGGGGCGATCAGAATGGGGGCACACTGGGGGCCCGGGAACCGGGGAGTCTCCCACTGAAGTTTCTTACCAACTGGTCTGCATATTTGAACTGCTTCTTTCCGAGGTCACTGTCCGTGTAGAACTCCTGGAGGAACTTGCTGCATTTCTCTGGAAGGAAATTCAGGAACAGTTAAACTTCTAAAGCACAGACACTCTCAAAACACAGAAGGTGCGGAGGTGGGGCGGGCGGGCGGGGAGGGGGTAGAGGGAGGAAGGGGCATATCCCCCCTCTCTCTCTGTATATTTAATATTTCTCTCTCTATCGCTCACCTTTCTCAGTGATAGTCTCTGTGATATATAGTTCTTTCTCACTCGAATTATCTGTCTCTTTCTCTATCACACTCCCATCTCTCTCGCTGATAGTACCAATCTGTCTTTTATATAAATATATATAAAAATAATCACACACAAACCACTGCCACTCGTAGATTTTATTTATCCAGACAGAGACCATCTCTGTGTATCGGAAATTCTCGAGATCACTCTCTCGCCTCTCACACTCTGATAGTCTCATATCTATCTCTCTCTCTGTATATATCTCTACATCACACTAACCTCTATCACTCTGACAGTCTTTATCGCACTATCCCTCAGTGTCTCTATCTCTCCCACCCTTCTCACTGATAGTCGAGCTCCAAATGTATTTTTCACATTGTCCTATTGCTCTCCCTGTTATAGTCTCTGAGCGAATACAAAGTATGAAGAATGTACAACACAGGAACAGGACCACCAAGTCTGCGCCGACACAGATGCATCTCTAATCTACTATTTTTTTGCCTCAACGTGGGCAAAGAATAAACAGAAAATTTCAGCACAGGAACAGGCCCTTCGAGGCTGCACCTGTGTGAACTAAAACCCCCTACCCTTCCAGGGACCATATCCCTCTATTCCCATCCTATTCATGTATTTGTCAAGACGCCCCTCAAAAGTCACTACCGTGTCCGATTCCACGACCTCCCCCAGCAACGAGTTCCAGGCACCCAACACGCTCGTACAACTCCTGTAATCCTGGCCCCTCGCACCTTAAACCTGTGCCTCCTAGTAATTGACTCTTCCACCCTGGGAAAAAGCTTCTGACGATCCACTCAGTCCATGTTCCTCATAATCTTGTAGATTTCTATCAGGTCGCCCCTCAACCGTTCCAGTGAGAACAAACCAAGTTTCTCCAACTTCTCCTCATAGCTAATGCTCTCTATACCAGGTAAAATCCTGCTAAATCTTTTCGGTACTCTCTCCAAAGCCTCCACGTCCTTCTGGTAGTGTGACGACCAGAATTGAACACTATATTCCAAGTGCGGCCAAACTAAGGTTCTATAAAGCTGCAACATGACTTTATAATTTCTAAACTCAACGCCGCGGCCGATGAAGGCAAGCATGCTGTAGTTTTAGTTTCTGTGTATCTCCCTCTCTGCGCGTTGAGCTGATTGATATCTGTATAATATTTATAATTATAACTCTTACCTCTCACTGGGATAGTTTTTGTCTCTCTGTGTATTGAGATGATTTATATCTGAATAATATTTATAATTATAACTCTTACCTCTCTCACGGGGATAGTTTTTGTCTCTCTGTGTATCTCTCTCTCTCTCTGTGTATTGAGATGATTTATATCTGTATAATATTGATAATTATAACTCTTACCCCTCTCACTGGGATAGTTTTTGTCTCTCTGTGAATCTCTCTGTATTGAGATGATTTATATCTGAATAATATTTATAATTATAACTCTTACCTCTCTCACTGGGATAGGTTTTGTCTCTCTGTGTATCTCTCTGTATTGAGATGATTTATATCTGTATAATATTTATAATTATAACTCTTACACCTCTCACTGGGATAGTTTTTGTATCTCTGTGTATCTCTGTGTATTGAGCTGATTTATATCTGTATAATATTTATAATTATAACTCTTACCTCTCTCACTGGGATAGTTTTTGTTTCTCTGTGTATCTCTCTGTGTATTGAGCTGATTTATATCTGTATAATATTTATAATTATAACTCTTACCCCTCTCACTGGGATAGTTTTTGTCTCTCTGTGTATTGAGATGATTTATATCTGAATAATATTTATAATTATAACTCTTACCCCTCTCACTGGGATAGTTTTTGTATCTCTGTGTATCTCTGTGTATTGAGCTGATTTATATCTGTATAATATTTATAATTATAACTCTTACCTCTCTCACTGGGATAGTTTTTGTTTCTCTGTGTATCTCTCTGTGTATTGAGCTGATTTATATCTGTATAATATTTATAATTATAACTCTTACCCCTCTCACTGGGATAGTTTTTGTCTCTCTGTGTATCTCTCTCTCTCTCTCTCTGTATTGAGCTGATTTATATCTGAATAACATTTATAATTATAACTCTTACCCCTCTCACTGGGATAGTTTTTGTATCTCTGTGTATCTCTCTGTGTATGGAGATGATTTATATCTGAATAATATTTATAATTATAACTCTTACCCCTCTCACTGGGGTAGTTTTTGTATCTCTGTGTATCTCTCTCTGTATTGAGCTGATTTATATCTGTATAATATTTATAATTATAACTCTTACCCCTCTCACTGGGATAGTTTTTGTCTCTCTGTGTATTTCTCTCTCTGTGTGTATTGAGATGATTTATATCTGTATAATATTTATAATTGTAACTCTTACCCCTCTCACTGGGATAGTTTTTGTCTCTCTGTGTATTGAGCTGATTTATATCTGTATAATATTTATAATTGTAACTCTTACCCCTCTCACTGGGATAGTTTTGTCTCTCTGTGTATCTCTCTGTGTATTGAGATGATTTATATCTGTATAATATTTATAATTGTAACTCTTACCCCTCTCACTGGGATAGTTTTGTCTCTCTGTGTATCTCTCTGTGTATTGAGATGATTTATATCTGTATATTTATAATTATAACTCTTACCCCTCTCACTGGGATAGTTTTTGTCTCTCTGTGCATCTCTCTCTCTGTGTGTATTGAGATGATTTATATCTGTATAATATTTATAATTGTAACTCTTACCTCTCTCACTGGGATAGTTTTGTCTCTCTGTGTATATCTCTGTGTATTGAGATGATTTATATCTGTATATTTATAATTATAACTCTTACCCCTCTCACTGGGATAGTTTTTGTCTCTCTGTGTATCTCTCTCTCTGTGTGTATTGAGATGATTTATATCTGTATAATATTTATAATTATAACTCTTACCCCTCTCACTGGGATAGTTTTTGTCTCTCTGTGTATCTCTCTCTCTGTGTGTATTGAGATGATTTATATCTGTATAATATTTATAATTATAACTCTTACCCCTCTCACTGGGATAGTTTTTGTATCTCTGTGTATCTCTCTCTCTGTGTATTGAGATGATTTATATCTGAATAATATTTATAATTATAACTCTTACCGCTCTCACTGGGATAGTTTTTGTCTCTGTGTATCGAGATGATTTATATCTGTATAATATTTATAATTATAACTCTTACCCCTCTCACTGGGATAGTTTTTGTCTCTCTGTGTATCTCTCTGTGTATTGAGATGATTTATATCTGTATAATATTTATAATTATAACTCTTACCCCTCTCACTGGGATAGTTTTTGTCTCTCTGTGTATCTCTCTGTGTATTGAGATGATTTATATCTGAATAATATTTATAATTATAACTCTTACCGCTCTCACTGGGATAGTTTTTGTCTCTGTGTATCGAGATGATTTATATCTGTATAATATTTATAATTATAACTCTTACCCCTCTCACTGGGATAGTTTTTGTCTCTCTGTGTATCTCTCTGTGTATTGAGATGATTTATATCTGTATAATATTTATAATTATAACTCTTACCCCTCTCACTGGGATAGTTTTTGTCTCTCTGTGTATCTCTCTCTCTCTGTGTATTGAGATGATTTATATCTGAATAATATTTATAATTATAACTCTTACCCCTCTCACTGGGATAGTTTTTGTCTCTCTGTGTATCTCTCTGTGTATTGAGATGATTTATATCTGTATAATATTTATAATTATAACTCTTACCCCTCTCACTGGGATAGTTTTTGTCTCTCTGTGTATCTCTCTCTCTGTGTGTATTGAGATGATTTATATCTGAATAATATTTATAATTATAACTCTTACCTCTCTCACTGGGATAGTTTTGTCTCTCTGTGTATCTCTCTGTGTATCGAGATGATTCATAACTGTATAATATTTATAATTATAACTCTTACCTCTCTCACTGGGATAGTTTTTGTCTCTCTGTGTATCTCTCTCTGTATTGAGATGATTTATATCTGTATATTTATAATTATAACTCTTACCCCTCTCACTGGGATAGTTTTTGTCTCTCTGTGTATTGAGCTGATTTATATCTGTATAATATTTATAATTATAACTCTTACCTCTCTCACTGGGATAGTTTTGTCTCTCTGTGTATCTCTCTGTGCGTTGAGATGATTTATATCTGTATAATGTTTATAATTATAACTCTTACCCCTCTCACTGGGATAGTTTTTGTCTCTCTGTGTATCTCTCTCTCTCTCTCTCTGTATTGAGATGATTTATATCTGAATAATATTTATAATTATAACTCTTACCCCTCTCACTGGGATAGTTTTTGTCTCTCTGTGTATCGAGATCATTTATATCTGTATAATATTTATAATTATAACTCTTACCTCTCTCACTGGGATAGTTTTTGTCTCTCTGTGTATCTCTCTCTCTCTCTCTGTATTGAGATGATTTATATCTGAATAATATTTATAATTATAACTCTTACCCCTCTCACTGGGATAGTTTTTGTCTCTCTGTGTATCGAGATCATTTATATCTGAATAATATTTATAATTATAACTCTTACACCTCTCACTGGGATAGTTTTTGTCTCTCTGTGCATCTCTCTCTGTGTATTGAGATGATTTATATCTGTATAATATTTATAATTATAACTCTTACACCTCTCACTGGGATAGTTTTTGTCTCTCTGTGTATCTCTCTCTCTGTGCGTTGAGATGATTTATATCAGTATAATATTTATAATTATAACTCTTACCCCTCTCACTGGGATAGTTTATGTCTCTCTGTGTATCGAGATGATTTATATCTGTATAATATTTATAATTATAACTCTTACCCCTCTCACTGGGATAGTTTTTGTCTCTCTGTGTATCGAGATGATTTATATCTGTATAATATTTATAATTATAACTCTTACCCCTCTCACTGGGATAGTTTTTGTCTCTCTGTGTATCTCTCTGTGTATTGAGATGATTTATATCTGTATAATATTTATAATTATAACTCTTACCCCTCTCACTGGGATAGTTTTTGTCTCTCTGTGTATCTCTCTCTCTGTGTGTATTGAGATGATTTATATCTGAATAATATTTATAATTATAACTCTTACCTCTCTCACTGGGATAGTTTTGTCTCTCTGTGTATCTCTCTGTGTATCGAGATGATTCATAACTGTATAATATTTATAATTATAACTCTTACCTCTCTCACTGGGATAGTTTTTGTCTCTCTGTGTATCTCTCTCTGTATTGAGATGATTTATATCTGTATATTTATAATTATAACTCTTACCCCTCTCACTGGGATAGTTTTTGTCTCTCTGTGTATTGAGCTGATTTATATCTGTATAATATTTATAATTATAACTCTTACCTCTCTCACTGGGATAGTTTTGTCTCTCTGTGTATGTCTCTGTGCGTTGAGATGATTTATATCTGTATAATGTTTATAATTATAACTCTTACCCCTCTCACTGGGATAGTTTTTGTCTCTCTGTGTATCTCTCTGTGTATCGAGATGATTTATATCTGTATAATATTTATAATTATAACTCTTACCCCTCTCACTGGGATAGTTTTTGTCTCTCTGTGTATCTCTCTCTCTGTGTGTATTGAGATGATTTATATCTGAATAATATTTATAATTATAACTCTTACCTCTCTCACTGGGATAGTTTTGTCTCTCTGTGTATCTCTCTGTGTATCGAGATGATTCATAACTGTATAATATTTATAATTATAACTCTTACCTCTCTCACTGGGATAGTTTTTGTCTCTCTGTGTATCTCTCTCTGTATTGAGATGATTTATATCTGTATATTTATAATTATAACTCTTACCCCTCTCACTGGGATAGTTTTTGTCTCTCTGTGTATCTCTCTGTGCGTTGAGATGATTTATATCTGTATAATGTTTATAATTATAACTCTTACCCCTCTCACTGGGATAGTTTTTGTCTCTCTGTGTATCTCTCTGTGTATCGAGATGATTTATATCTGTATAATATTTATAATTATAACTCTTACCGCTCTCACTGGGATAGTTTTTGTCTCTCTGTGTATCTCTCTCTCTCTCTGTATTGAGATGATTTATATCTGAATAATATTTATAATTATAACTCTTACCCCTCTCACTGGGATAGTTTTTGTCTCTCTGTGTATCGAGATCATTTATATCTGAATAATATTTATAATTATAACTCTTACACCTCTCACTGGGATAGTTTTTGTCTCTCTGTGCATCTCTCTCTGTGTATTGAGATGATTTATATCTGTATAATATTTATAATTATAACTCTTACCTCTCTCACTGGGATAGTTTTTGTCTCTGTGTGTATTGAGATGATTTATATCTGTATAATATTTATAATTATAACTCTTACACCTCTCACTGGGATAGTTTTTGTCTCTCTGTGTATCTCTCTCTCTGTGCGTTGAGATGATTTATATCAGTATAATATTTATAATTATAACTCTTACCCCTCTCACTGGCATAGTTTTTGTCTCTCTGTGTATCGAGATGATTTATATCTGTATAATATTTATAATTATAACTCTTACCCCTCTCACTGGGATAGTTTTTGTCTCTCTGTGTATCTCTCTGTGTATTGAGATGATTTATATCTGTATAATATTTATAATTATAACTCTTACCCCTCTCACTGGGATAGTTTTTGTCTCTCTGTGTATCGAGATGATTTATATCTGAATAATATTTATAATTATAACTCTTACCTCTCTCACTGGGATAGTTTTTGTCTCTCTGTGTATCTCTCTCTCTCTCTGTATTGAGATGATTTATATCTGAATAATATTTATAATTATAACTCTTACCTCTCTCACTGGGATAGTTTTTGTCTCTCTGTGTATCTCTCTCTCTCTCTGTATTGAGATGATTTATATCTGTATAATATTTATAATTATAACTCTTACCCCTCTCACTGGGATAGTTTTTGTCTCTCTGTGTGTATTGAGATGATTTATATCTGTATAATATTTATAATTATAACTCTTACCTCTCTCACTCTGATAGTCTCTGGGCGCCATTTTCCGGTTGCTGCCTCTGAAAGTGGCGCCAAAACTGGATCACGTGACCAATGTGGACTGCTCCACTCTGAGAGAGGGGGGGAAATGGGGGACTGGGATCTGCCATTGTGTCTGTGGGGGAGGGGGTTTTCGGGATCTCTCATTCTGTCTGTCGGGGAGGGGGGGGGCTCAGCCTCTCATGCTATTTTTATTCAGTTTATTTGGGATATGATTTGATTATATATTGTGAATATAGCATTAGTTTGTCTGTTGTCAAGTTATTGTTATGTGTCACAGTCACACACAGGCGGATTGGAGCTGATCCGCTCTGATCTCTGACTCTCTCCCCCCCCCCCCCCGACTTGGTGAAGGAGGGGGGGACTGGGATGTACCTCCAGAGGGGCGGGGCGGTGTTGGTTCTCTGTGTGTGAGGGTGGATATATCTCTCTGTCTGTCTGTGTGTGGATGGGTATCTGTCTCTCTCTCTCTCACAGGGGGCATGTTGATCTGTATCTCGGTGCTCCTCTCTCCGGGTCTGCCATCTGTGTGTCTGGGTGCGATGTGTGGGCGGGCTCTGTGCTGTGAGTGACAGACGGCCCGGCCAATTGGGGTGGGAGAGCGAAGGGCGGGACAGTCGGGTCGGCCAATGGGATGGGAGGGCCTCCTGTGTGACAGGCAGCCCGGCCAATGGGATGGCGGAATGAACTGACTGGCCAGGCGGCACGGCCAGTGGGGTGGGAGAGCGAAGGGCGGGACAGTCGGAGCGGCCAATGGGATGGGAGGGCGATGTGAGTGACAGGCGGCGCGGCCAATGGAGTGGGAGGGCGATGTGAGTGACAGGCGGCGCGGCCAATGGGGTGGGAGGGCGATGTGGGTGACAGCGGATGCGCCCATTCAGACTGAAGAGCGGGATGGGCAGGCCGGCCAATGGGATGGGAGGGCGAGGGGAAAGGGCGGGGCCTGAGGGAGCGGACGCGGGAGAGAGAGCCAGGGGAAAGCGGCCCGAACTCACCCGGGGGTGGGGGCAGAGTGTCTGGGTGTCTGTCTCTCCCTGTGTCTCTGTCTCTCCCTGTGTCTGGGTGTCTGTCTCTCCCTGTAACTCCCTGTGTCTGGGTGTCTGTCTCTCCCTGTGTCTGGGTCTCTGTAACTCCCTGTGTCTGGGTGTCTGTCTCTCCCTGTGTCTGGGTGTCTGTCTCTCCCTGTGTCTGGGTGTCTGTCTCTCAGGAGACGGTGATGATCTCACAGATTTTCATTCTCTCCCCCCGTGGGGACCACCTCCTTTACAAAGACTGTATCCTTCAGCTGGAGTCTGACAGCCCGGAGAGAACCCCCACCCCCAGCCCAGGACCTGGGGAGGTGACAGGGGGTGTATTTCGGGGGTGTGTGCGTGTATTTAGAGGGTGCGCATTTTTAGTGGGTGTGTATTTAGAGAGTGTGTATTTAGGAGGTGTGTGTATTTAGGGGCGCGCGTATTTAGGGTGTGTGTATTTAGGAGGTGTGTGTGCGTATTTCGGGGGGGGTTGTGCGTGTAGAGGGTGCGCATTTTTAGGGGGTGTGTATTTAGAGAGTGTATTTAGGGGGTGTGTGTATTTAGGGGCACGCGTATTTAGGGTGTGTGTGCATTTAGGGGGTGTGTATTTGTGGGGTGTATTTAGGGTGTGTCTGCATTTAGGGGATGTGTATTTAGTGGGTGTGTGCGTATTGACGGGGTGTACATATTTCGGGGGGGTGTATTTGGGGGGGCGTGCGTGTGTGTATTTAGGGTGTGTGTGCGTATTTAGAGGGTGTGTATTTAGGGGGTGCGGGTGCGTGTATTTAGGGGATGCGTGTGCGTGTATTTAGGGGGTGTGTGTGCACGTATTTAGGGGCGCGTGTGCGCGTATTTAGGGGGCGCGTATTCAGTGGGTGTGCGTATTTAGGGGGTGTGAATAAAGAACAATACAGCACAGGAACAGGCCCTTCGGCCCTCCAAGCCCGCGCCGCTCCCTGGTCCAAACTAGACCATTCTTTTGTATCCCTCCATTCCCAGTCCGTTCATATGGCTGTCTAGATAAGTCTTAAACGTTCCTAGTGTGTCCGCCTCCATCACCTTGCCCGGCAGCGCATTCCAGGCCCCACCACCCTCTGTGTAAAATATGTCCTTCTGATATCCGTGTTAAACCTCCCCCCGCTAACCTTGAACCTATGACCCCTTGTGAACGTCACCACCGACCTGGGAAAAGCTTCCCACCGTTCACCCTATCTATGCCTTTCATAATTTTACAGCTCTATTAGGTCACCCCTCATCCTCCGTCTTTCCAGGGAGAACAACCCCAGTTTACCCAATCTCTCCTCATAACCATGCCCTTCCATACCAGGCAACATCCTGGTAAAACCTCCTCTGCACTCTCTCTAAAGCCTCCACGTCCTTCTGGTAGTGTGGCGACCAGAACTGCGCGCAGTATTCCAAATGCGGCCGAACCAACGTTCTATACAACTGCAACATCAGACCCCAACGTTTATACTCTATGCCCCGTCCTACAAAGGCAAGCATGCCATATGCCTTATTCACTACCTTCTCCACCTGTGATGTCACCTTCAAGTATCTGTTGGACTTGCACACCCAGGTCCCTCTGCGTACCTACACCCTTTATGGTTCTGCCATTATCGTATAGCTCCTTCCTACATTAGTTCTACCAAAATGCATCACTTCGCATTTATCAGGATTGAACTCCATCTGCCATTTCTTTGCCCAAATTTCCAGCCTATCTATATCCTTCTGTGTATTTAGGCTGTGCGTATTTAGCGGGTGCATATTTGGGCGATGTGTATTTAGGGGGTGTGTATTTAGGGGGTGTGTGTGTGTGTGTACTCGGGGGGGGGGGGGGTGTGTTTATTTGCAGGGTGATTTTTGGGGGAGGCTCTGTGATGCGGAATGTTTCCTCCTCCCAAACCCGCCTCAGGCCAGGAAGAGTATTTTCCTAACTCTGGAATTTACAGTTCGTGGGGAAGATTCGAAGGATGTTGTTGATATTTTCTACCAGAAGGTCAGGGCTCTACCCCGGGACCAGGCCCCTGTTGTCATGGTGAGTAACTTACATTTATAATCATTCACATGACAGAAATAACTCCATGGCAGAGCCTTCTGCACAGGCCCCACCCGAGAGCCGTGCTCACTGCCCCCACCCCCAAACTCCCCTCGCCCACCCCCACCCGAGCCCCACCCCCTTGACCTCCACCCCCTCGCCCTCCCCGCCCCCCCCCCTCGCCCCCCCCTCGCGCCCCCCCTCCCTCGCCCCCCTCCCTCGCCCCCCCTCCCTCGCCCCCCCTCCCTCGCCCCCCCCTCCCCCCCCTCCCTCGCCCCCCCTCCCCCCTCCTCGCCCCCCCTCCCTCGCCCCCCCCTCCCTCGCCCCCCTCCCTCGCCCCCCTCCCTCGCCCCCCCCTCCCTCGCCCCCCTCCCTCGCCCCCTCCCTCGCCCCCCTCCCTCGCCCCCCTCCCTCGCCCCCCCTCCCTCGCCCCCCTCCCTCGCCCCCCTCCCTCGCCCCCCTCCCTCGCCCCCCCTCCCTCGCCCCCCCTCCCTCGCCCCCCCTCCCTCGCCCCCCTCCCTCGCCCCCCCTCCCTCGCCCCCCCCTCCCTCGCCCCCCCTCCCTCGCCCCCCCTCCCTCGCCCCCCCTCCCTCGCCCCCCCTCCCTCGCCCCCCCTCCCTCGCCCCCCCTCCCTGCCCCCCTCCCTCGCCCCCCCTCCCTGCCCCACCCTCCCTCGCCCCACCCCTCCCTCGCCCCACCCTCCCTCGCCCCCCCTCCCTCGCCCCCCCCTCCCTCGCCCCCCCCTCCCTCGCCCCCCCCTCCCTCGCCCCCCCTCCCTCGCCCCCCCCCTCCCTCGCCCCCCCCCTCCCTCGCCCCCCCCCTCCCTCGCCCCCCCCCTCCCTCGCCCCCCCCTCCTCGCCCCCCCCTCCCTCGCCCCCCCCTCCCTCGCCCCCCCCTCCCTCGCCCCCCCTCCCTCGCCCCCCCCTCCCTCGCCCCCCCCTCCCTCGCCCCCCCCCTCGCCCCCCCTCCCTCGCCCCCCCCTCCCTCGCCCCCCCTCCCTCGCCCCCCCCTCCCTCGCCCCCCCTCCCTCGCCCCCCTCCCTCGCCCCCCCCTCCCTCGCCCCCCCCTCCCCTCGCCCCCCCCTCCCTCGCCCCCCCCTCCCTCGCCCCCCCTCCCTCGCCCCCCCCTCCTCCCCCCCTCCCTCGCGCCCCCCCCTCCCTCGCGCCCCCCCTCCCTCGCGCCCCCCCCTCCCTCCCTCGGCCCCCCCTCCCTCCCTCGCGCCCCCCCCCTCCCTCGCGCCCCCCCCCCTCCCTCGCGCCCCCCCCTCCCTCCCTCGCGCCCCCCCCTCCCTCCCTCGCGCCCCCCCTCCCTCCCTCGCGCCCCCCCTCCCTCCCTCGCGCCCCCCCCTCCCTCCCTCGCGCCCCCCCCTCCCTCCCTCGCGCCCCCCCCCTCCCTCCCTCGCGCCCCCCCTCCCTCCCTCGCGCCCCCCCCCTCCCTCCCTCGCGCCCCCCCCCTCCCTCCCCTCGCGCCCCCCCCTCCCTCGCGCCCCCCCCTCCCTCGCGCCCCCCCTCCCTCCCCGGCCCCTCCCTCCCCCCCTCCCTCCCCCCTCCTCCCCCCCCCCTCCCCCCCCCTCCCTCCCCCTCCTCCCCCTCCCTCCCTCCCTCCCTCGCCCCCCTCCCTCGCCCCCCTCCCTCGCCCCCCCTCCCTCGCCCCCCCTCCCTCGCCCCCCTCCCTCGCCCCCCCTCACCCCCCCTCACCCCCCCTCTCCCCCCCTCCCCCCCCCTCCCCCCTCCCCCCCTCCTCGCCCCCCCCTCCCCCTCCCTCGCCCCCCCTCCCTCGCCCCCCCTCCCTCGCCCCCCCCTCCCTCGCCCCCCCTCCCTCGCCCCCCTCCCTCGCCCCCCCTCCCTCGCCCCCCCCCCCTCGCCCCCCCCTCCCTCGCCCCCCCCTCCCTCGCCCCCCCCTCCCTCGCCCCCCCTCCCTCGCCCCCCCCTCCCTCGCCCCCCCCTCCCTCGCCCCCCCTCCCTCGCCCCCCCTCCCTCGCCCCCCCCTCCCTCGCCCCCCCTCCCTCGCCCCCCCTCCCTCGCCCCCCCTCCCTCGCCCCCCCTCCCTCGCCCCCCCCTCCCTCGCCCCCCCCTCCCTCGCCCCCCCCTCCCTCGCCCCCCCTCCCTCGCCCCCCCCTCCCTCGCCCCCCCCTCCCTCGCCCCCCCCTCCCTCGCCCCCTCCTCTCCCTCGCCCCCTCCTCTCCCTCGCCCCCCCATCTTTCCTGCGTTGCTCTCTCTCTCTCGCTGAGTTGATTTTACTGATTCTTCCTGCAGCATCATCAGGGTTGCAGTTTATTTCTCCGGCAGAACACCCTCTACTTTGTGGTGACGTCTCGCTCCAACCCGTCTCCGTTCACCATCATCCAGTTCCTCATCAGGTACAGGGAGCTCTTCCTATCTCCCCCAGGAAGGCCCTCTGATTGGGGTGGGGGGGTCGGACAGACGGGGTGTCCCATATTTCTGCTGCTTTGCTTTGTCTGACCCAGCCTTGGGTGGCACAGTGGTTCGCTCTGCGGCCTCATCGCGCCAGGGACCGGATTCGAAACCCGCCTTGGGGCACAGCAAGAGGAATTTTTTGGGGTGTCCCTCTGGGGGAGGGGGTCATGGACTCAGTGAACTCAACCAATGCAGAGACAGGACATACAACACGTCGTTAAAGAGTGAAAAACAGTTTATTGCGAATGCGCGCACCAGGAGAAAAGATAGACAGCAAACGCCAGCTACATTTTCTGACATTACAGTAGCTGTGAGTTTGGAGTTACTGGGTGGGAAAATGGGTTACATAGAACATAGAACAGTACAGCACAGAACAGGCCCTTCGGCCCACGATGTTGTGCCGAGCTTTATCTGAAACCAAGATCAAGCTATCCCACTCCCTATCATCCTGGTGTGCTCCATGTGCATAACCAATATCCGCTTAAATGTTCCTAAAGTGTCTGACTCCACTATCACTGCAGGCAGTCCATTCCACACATCAACCACTCTCTGCGTAAAGAACCTACATCTGATATCCTTCCTGTATCTCCCACCACGAACCCTATAGTTATGCCCCCTTGTAATAGCTCCATCCACCCGAGGAAATAGTCTTTGAACGTTCACTCTATCTATCCCCTTCATCATTTTATAAACCTCTATTAAGGGCGGCACGGTAGCACAGTGGTTAGCACTGCTGCTTCACAGCTCCAGGGTCCCGGGTTCGATTCCCGGCTCGGGTCACTGTCTGTGTGGAGTTTGCACATTCTCCTCGTGTCTGCGTGGGTTTCCTCCGGGTGCTCCGGTTTCCTCCCACAGTCCAAAGATGTGCGGGTTAGGTTGATTGGCCAGGTTTAGAAAATTGCCCCTTAGAGTCCTGGGATGCGTAGGTTAGAGGGATTAGTGGGTAAAATATGTGGGGGTAGGGCCTGGGTGGGATTGTGGTCAGTGCAGACTCGATGGGCCGAATGGCCTCCTTCTGCACTGTAGGGTTTCTATGATTCTAAGTCTCCCCTCAGCCTCCTCCGCTCCGGAGAGAACAGCCCTAGCTCCCTCAACCTTTCCTCATAAGACCTATCCTCCAAACCAGGCAGCATCCTGGTAAATCTCCTCTGCACTCTTTCCAGCGCTTCCACATCCTTCTTATAGTGAGGTGACCAGAACTGCACACAATATTCCAAATGTGGTCTCACCAAGGTCCTGTACAGTTGCAGCATAACCCCACGGCTCTTAAACTCCAACCCCCTGTTAATGAAAGCTAACACACTATAGGCCTTCTTCACAGCTCTATCCACTTGAGTGGCAACCTTTAGAGATCTGTGGATATGAACCCCAAGATCTCTCTGTTCCTCCACAGTCTTCAGAACCCTACCTTTGACCCTGTAATCCACATTTAAATTAGTCCTACCAAAATGAATCACCTCACATTTATCAGGGTTAAACTCCATGTGTTGGATGGTGCACGATATCACGGGGAAAGGTTGAAAGAATGTTAAAGCGTGAGCAGACTAAATACTCCAGGGCAGCACAGTGGTTAGCACTGCTGCCTCACAGCGCCAGGGATCCTGAATTGGGTCACTGTCTGTGCGGAGTCTGCGCGTTCTCCCCGTGTCTGCGTGGGTTTCCCCCGGGTGCTCCGATTTCCCCCCACAGTCCAAAGACGTGCTGGTTAGGGTGCATTGTCCATACTAAGTTGTCCCTCAGTGTTACCCGAACAGGCGCCGGAGTGTGGGCGACTGGGTGATATTCACAGTACCTTCATTGCAGTGTTAATGTAAGCCGACGTGTGATGCTAATAAATAAACTTTGAAACTCATAGTTTTGGCTACAGTTGGCTGTTGGTGGCGGTGTCGGGGGTCTCACACGCTGCCCTCCGCACAGCCCTCCCCCCACAGCACGATCCCTCCTTCACTGCGCACCCCTCCAACTGACCCCAGCATGACCTGGACTGCCCTCTGACTCCAGCAGCATGGGGCTATGACCCAGACTGCCGCCTTCCTCCCAGCACAGAGGGGGCGCGTGAGCCAGGCCGCCCTCACTCCAGCCTTGGGGGACCCTGCCTTCAGCTGCCTCGGTTTTGTGCTCTGGGATTCCTTCTCAGTCCCCCTTTAATACATTCCTCGATGGAGCTTTGGTCAAGATTTCTGATATGTCTGTGGCTTAGCTTCAAACAACATTATCCTTGATATTTTCACCGCCTTGTATATTTGTCAGACTGGTCAGTCTCATCAAGGATCACTGCGGAACTCTGAATGAGAAGACGCTGCAATTGAATTTTTCCCTGATATACGAGCTGCTCGATGAAATGTTGGTGAGTGTTCAGAGACTCAATCATCCCGACAGCGCGGTAACCCCCAAACACACAGGACAGCGCGGTAACCCCCAAACACACAGGACAGCGCGGTAACCCCCAAACACACAGGACAGCGCGGTAACCCCCAAACACACAGGACAGCGCGGTAACCCCCAAACACACAGGACAGCGCAGCGACCCCCAAACACACAGGACAGCGCAGCGACCCCCAAACACACAGGACAGCGCGGTAACCCCCAAAAACACAGGACAGTGCAGCGACCCCCAAACACACAGGACAGTGCAGCGACCCCCAAACACACAGGACAGTGCAGCGATCCCCAAACACACAGGACAGCGACCCCCAAACACACAGGACAGCGTTCCCCAAACACAGAGGACAGCGCGGCGATCCCCAAATACACAGGACAGCGCAGCGACCCCCAAACACACAGGACAGCGCGGCGATCCCCAAACACACAGGACAGCGCGGCGATCCCCAAACACACAGGACAGCGCAGCGATCCCCAAACACACAGGACGGTGCAGCGATCCCCAAACACACAGGACAGCGTTCCCCAAACACACAGGACAGCGCGGCGATCCCCAAACACACAGGACAGTGCAGCGACCCCCAAACACACAGGACAGCGACCCCCAAACACACAGGACAGTGCAGCGACCCCCAAACACACAGGACAGCGCAGCGACCCCCAAACACACAGGACAGCGCAGCGACCCCCAAACACACAGGACAGCGCAGCGACCCACAAACACACAGGACAGCGCAGCGATCCCCAAACACACAGGACAGCGCAGCGACCCCCAAACACACAGGACAGTGCAGCGACCCCCAAACACACAGGACAGCGCAGCGACCCCCAAACACACAGGACAGCGCAGCGACCCCCAAACACACAGGACAGCGCAGCGACCCCCAAACACACAGGACAGCGCAGCGACCCCCAAACACACAGGACAGCGCAGCGACCCCCAAACACACAGGACATCGCGGCGATCCCCAGACACACAGGACAGCGCAGCGACCCCCAAACACAGGACAGCGCAGCGATCCCCAAACACACAGGACAGCGCAGCGACCCCCAAACACACAGGACAGCGCAGCGACCCCCAAACACACAGGACAGCGCAGCGACCCCCAAACACACAGGACGGTGCGGCGACCCCCAAACACACAGGACGGTGCGGCGACCCCCAAACACACAGGACGGTGCGGCGACCCCCAAACACACAGGACGGTGCGGCGACCCCCAAACACACAGGACAGCGCAGCGACCCCCAAACACACAGGACAGCGCGGCGACCCCCAAACACACAGGACGGTGCGGCGACCCCCAAACACACAGGACGGTGCGGCGACCCCCAAACACACAGGACGGTGCGGCGACCCCCAAACACACAGGACGGTGCGGCGACCCCCAAACACACAGGACAGCGCGGCGACCCCCAAACACACAGGACAGCGCAGCGACCCCCAAACACACAGGACAGCACAGCGACCCCCAAACACACAGGACGGTGCGGCGACCCCCAAACACACAGGACAGCACAGCGACCCCCAAACACACAGGACGGTGCGGCGACCCCCAAACACACAGGACGGTGCGGCGACCCCCAAACACACAGGACAGCGCAGCGACCCCCAAACACACAGGACAGCGCAGCGATCCCCAAACACACAGGACAGCACAGCGACCCCCAAACACACAGGACGGTGCGGCGACCCCCAAACACACAGGACAGCGCAGCGACCCCCAAACACACAGGACAGCGCAGCGATCCCCAAACACACAGGACAGCACAGCGACCCCCAAACACACAGGACGGTGCGGCGACCCCCAAACACACGGGACAGCGCGGGGTTCCCCAAACACACGGGACAGCGCGGGGTTCCCCAAACACACGGGACAGCGCGGGGTTCCCCAAACACACAGGACGGTGCGGCGACCCCCAAACACACAGGACGGTGCGGCGACCCCCAAACACACAGGACAGCGCGGCGATCCCCAAACACACAGGACAGTGCAGCGATCCCCAAACACACAGGACAGCGCAGCGACCCCCAAACACACAGGACAGCGCAGCGACCCCCAAACACACAGGACGGTGCAGCGTTCCCCAAACACACAGGACAGCGCAGCGACCCCCAAACACACAGGACGGTGCAGCGATCCCCAAACACACAGGACAGTGCAGCGACCCCCAAACACACAGGACAGCGCGGTGACCCCCAAACACACAGGACAGCACAGCGACCCCCAAACACACAGGACGGTGCGGCGACCCCCAAACACACGGGACAGCGCGGGGTTCCCCAAACACACGGGACAGCGCGGGGTTCCCCAAACACACGGGACAGCGCGGGGTTCCCCAAACACACAGGACGGTGCGGCGACCCCCAAACACACAGGACGGTGCGGCGACCCCCAAACACACAGGACAGCGCGGCGATCCCCAAACACACAGGACAGTGCAGCGATCCCCAAACACACAGGACAGCGCAGCGACCCCCAAACACACAGGACAGCGCAGCGACCCCCAAACACACAGGACGGTGCAGCGTTCCCCAAACACACAGGACAGCGCAGCGACCCCCAAACACACAGGACGGTGCAGCGATCCCCAAACACACAGGACAGTGCAGCGACCCCCAAACACACAGGACAGCGCGGTGACCCCCAAACACACAGGACAGCGCAGCGACCCCCAAACACACAGGACAGCGCGGTGACCCCCAAACACACAGGACAGCGATCCCCAAACACACAGGACAGCGCAGCGACCCCCAAACACACAGGACAGCGATCCCCAAACACACAGGACAGCGCGGCGATCCCCAAACACACAGGACAGCGCAGCGACCCCCAAACACACAGGACAGCGTTCCCCAAACACACAGGACAGCGCGGCGATCCCCAAACACACAGGACAGCGCAGCGATCCCCAAACACACAGGACAGCGCAGCGACCCCCAAACACACAGGACAGCGACCCCCAAACACACAGGACAGCGCAGCGACCCCCAAACACACAGGACAGCGCGGCGATCCCCAAACACACAGGACGGTGCGGCGACCCCCAAACACACAGGACAGCGCAGCGACCCCCAAACACACAGGACAGCGCAGCGATCCCCAAACACACAGGACAGCACAGCGACCCCCAAACACACAGGACGGTGCGGCGACCCCCAAACACACAGGACAGCGCAGCGACCCCCAAACACACAGGACAGCGCAGCGATCCCCAAACACACAGGACAGCACAGCGACCCCCAAACACACAGGACGGTGCGGCGACCCCCAAACACACGGGACAGCGCGGGGTTCCCCAAACACACGGGACAGCGCGGGGTTCCCCAAACACACGGGACAGCGCGGGGTTCCCCAAACACACAGGACGGTGCGGCGACCCCCAAACACACAGGACGGTGCGGCGACCCCCAAACACACAGGACAGCGCGGCGATCCCCAAACACACAGGACAGTGCAGCGATCCCCAAACACACAGGACAGCGCAGCGACCCCCAAACACACAGGACAGCGCAGCGACCCCCAAACACACAGGACGGTGCAGCGTTCCCCAAACACACAGGACAGCGCAGCGACCCCCAAACACACAGGACGGTGCAGCGATCCCCAAACACACAGGACAGTGCAGCGACCCCCAAACACACAGGACAGCGCGGTGACCCCCAAACACACAGGACAGCGCAGCGACCCCCAAACACACAGGACAGCGCGGTGACCCCCAAACACACAGGACAGCGATCCCCAAACACACAGGACAGCGCAGCGACCCCCAAACACACAGGACAGCGATCCCCAAACACACAGGACAGCGCGGCGATCCCCAAACACACAGGACAGCGCAGCGACCCCCAAACACACAGGACAGCGTTCCCCAAACACACAGGACAGCGCGGCGATCCCCAAACACACAGGACAGCGCAGCGACCCCCAAACACACAGGACAGCGCAGCGACCCCCAAACACACAGGACAGCGCGGCGATCCCCAAACACACAGGACAGCGACCCCCAAACACACAGGACAGCGCAGCGATCCCCAAACACACAGGACAGCGCAGCGACCCCCAAACACACAGGACAGCGCGGCGATCCCCAAACACACAGGACAGCGATCCCCAAACACACAGGACAGCGACCCCCAAACACACAGGACAGCGCAGCGACCCCCAAACACACAGGACAGCGACCCCCAAACACACAGGACAGCGCAGCGACCCCCAAACACACAGGACAGCGCAGCGATCCCCAAACACACAGGACAGCGCAGCGATCCCCAAACACACAGGACAGCGACCCCCAAACACACAGGACAGCGCGGCGATCCCCAAACACACAGGACAGCGCGGCGACCCCCAAACACACAGGACAGCGCAGCGATCCCCAAACACACAGGACAGCGACCCCCAAACACACAGGACAGCGCGGCGATCCCCAAACACACAGGACAGCGCGGTAACCCCCAAACACACAGGACAGCGCAGCGATCCCCAAACACACAGGACAGCGCAGCGATCCCCAAACACACAGGACAGCGCAGCGACCCCCAAACACACAGGACAGCGACCCCCAAACACACAGGACAGCGCAGCGACCCCCAAACACACAGGACAGCGCGGCGATCCCCAAACACACAGGACAGCGCGGTAACCCCCAAACACACAGGACAGCGCAGCGATCCCCAAACACACAGGACAGCGCAGCGATCCCCAAACACACAGGACAGCGCAGCGATCCCCAAACACACAGGACAGCGCAGCGACCCCCAAACACACAGGACGGTGCGGCGACCCCCAAACACACAGGACAGCGCGGGGTTCCCCAAACACACAGGACAGCGCAGCGATCCCCAAACACACAGGACAGCGCAGCGACCCCCAAACACACAGGACAGGACAGCGATCCCCAAACACACAGGACGGTGCGGCGACCCCCAAACACACAGGACAGCGCAGCGACCCCCAAACACACAGGACAGCGCAGCGACCCCCAAACACACAGGACAGCGCAGCGACCCCCAAACACACAGGACAGCGCAGCGATCCCCAAACACACAGGACAGCGCAGCGACCCCCAAACACACAGGACAGCGCAGCGACCCCCAAACACACAGGACAGCGCGGCGATCCCCAAACACACAGGACAGCGCAGCGACCCCCAAACACACAGGACAGCACAGCGACCCCCAAACACACAGGACAGCGCAGCGACCCCCAAACACACAGGACAGCGCAGCGACCCCCAAACACACAGGACAGCGCCGCGACCCCCAAACACACAGGACGGCGCAGCGACCCCCAAACACACAGGACGGTGCGGCGATCCCCAAACACACAGGACAGCGCAGCGACCCCCAAACACACAGGACAGCGATCCCCAAACACACAGGACAGCGATCCCCAAACACACAGGACAGCGCAGCGACCCCCAAACACACAGGACAGCGCAGCGACCCCCAAACACACAGGACAGCGCAGCGACCCCCAAACACACAGGACAGCGCGGTGACCCCCAAACACACAGGACAGTGCAGCGACCCCCAAACACACAGGACAGCGCAGCGACCCCCAAACACACGGGACAGCGCGGGGTTCCCCAAACACACAGGACAGCGATCCCCAAACACACAGGACAGCGCAGCGATCCCCAAACACACGGGACAGCGCGGTGACCCCCAAACACACAGGACAGTGCAGCGACCCCCAAACACACAGGACAGTGCAGCGACCCCCAAACACACAGGACGGTGCGGCGATCCCCAAACACACAGGACAGCGCAGCGACCCCCAAACACACAGGACGGTGCGGCGATCCCCAAACACACAGGACAGCGCAGCGACCCCCAAACACACAGGACAGCGATCCCCAAACACACAGGACAGCGCAGCGACCCCCAAACACACGGGACAGCGCGGTGACCCCCAAACACACAGGACAGTGCAGCGACACCCAAACACACAGGACAGCGCGGCGACCCCCAAACACACAGGACAGCGCAGCGACCCCCAAACACACAGGACAGTGCAGCGATCCCCAAACACACAGGACAGCGCAGCGATCCCCAAACACACGGGACAGCGCGGTGACCCCCAAACACACAGGACAGCGCAGCGATCCCCAAACACACAGGACAGCGCAGCGACCCCCAAACACACAGGACGGTGCGGCGACCCCCAAACACACGGGACAGCGCGGCGATCCCCAAACACACAGGACAGCGCAGCGACCCCCAAACACACAGGACAGCGCGGCGACCCCCAAACACACAGGACAGCGCGGCGACCCCCAAACACACAGGACGGTGCGGCGACCCCCAAACACACAGGACAGCGCAGCGACCCCCAAACACACAGGACAGCGCAGCGACCCCCAAACACACAGGACAGCGACCCCCAAACACACAGGACAGCGCGGCGACCCCCAAACACACAGGACAGCGCGGTGACCCCCAAACACACAGGACGGTGCGGCGACCCCCAAACACACGGGACAGCGCGGCGACCCCCAAACACACAGGACAGCGCAGCGACCCCCAAACACACAGGACGGTGCGGCGACCCCCAAACACACGGGACAGCGCGGGGTTCCCCAAACACACAGGACAGCGCAGCGACCCCCAAACACACAGGACGGTGCAGCGACCCCCAAACACACGGGACAGCGCGGGGTTCCCCAAACACACGGGACAGCGCGGTGACCCCCAAACACACAGGACAGCGCGGGGTTCCCCAAACACACAGGACAGCACAGCGACCCCCAAACACACAGGACAGCGCAGCGACCCCCAAACACACGGGACAGCGCAGCGACCCCCAAACACACGGGACAGCGCGGGGTTCCCCAAACACACAGGACAGCGATCCCCAAACACACAGGACAGCGCAGCGATCCCCAAACACACGGGACAGCGCGGTGACCCCCAAACACACAGGACAGTGCAGCGACCCCCAAACACACAGGACAGTGCAGCGACCCCCAAACACACAGGACGGTGCGGCGATCCCCAAACACACAGGACAGCGCAGCGACCCCCAAACACACAGGACGGTGCGGCGATCCCCAAACACACAGGACAGCGCAGCGACCCCCAAACACACAGGACAGCGATCCCCAAACACACAGGACAGCGCAGCGACCCCCAAACACACGGGACAGCGCGGTGACCCCCAAACACACAGGACAGTGCAGCGACACCCAAACACACGGGACAGCGCGGTGACCCCCAAACACACAGGACAGCGCAGCGACCCCCAAACACACAGGACAGTGCAGCGATCCCCAAACACACGGGACAGCGCGGTGACCCCCAAACACACAGGACAGCGCAGCGACCCCCAAACACACAGGACAGTGCAGCGATCCCCAAACACACGGGACAGCGCGGTGACCCCCAAACACACAGGACAGCGCAGCGACCCCCAAACACACAGGACAGTGCAGCGACACCCAAACACACGGGACAGCGCGGTGACCCCCAAACACACAGGACAGCGCAGCGACCCCCAAACACACAGGACAGTGCAGCGATCCCCAAACACACGGGACAGCGCGGTGACCCCCAAACACACAGGACAGCGCAGCGACCCCCAAACACACAGGACAGCGCAGCGACCCCCAAACACACAGGACAGTGCAGCGATCCCCAAACACACAGGACAGCGCAGCGATCCCCAAACACACGGGACAGCGCGGTGACCCCCAAACACACAGGACAGCGCAGCGACCCCCAAACACACAGGACAGCGCAGCGATCCCCAAACACACAGGACAGCGCAGCGATCCCCAAACACACAGGACAGCGCAGCGATCCCCAAACACACGGGACAGCGCGGTGACCCCCAAACACACAGGACAGCGCAGCGACCCCCAAACACACAGGACAGCGCAGCGACCCCCAAACACACAGGACAGTGCAGCGATCCCCAAACACACAGGACAGCGCAGCGATCCCCAAACACACGGGACAGCGCGGTGACCCCCAAACACACAGGACAGCGCAGCGACCCCCAAACACACAGGACAGCGCAGCGATCCCCAAACACACAGGACAGCGCAGCGATCCCCAAACACACAGGACAGCGCAGCGATCCCCAAACACACGGGACAGCGCGGCGATCCCCAAACACACAGGACAGCGCAGCGACCCCCAAACACACAGGACAGCGACCCCCAAACACACAGGACAGCGCAGCGACCCCCAAACACACAGGACAGTGCAGCGACCCCCAAACACACAGGACAGTGCAGCGATCCCCAAACACACAGGACAGCGACCCCCAAACACACAGGACAGCGACCCCCAAACACACAGGACAGTGCAGCGACCCCCAAACACACAGGACAGTGCAGCGATCCCCAAACACACAGGACAGCGATCCCCAAACACACAGGACAGCGCGGCGATCCCCAAACACACAGGACAGCGCAGCGATCCCCAAACACACAGGACAGCGCAGCGACCCCCAAACACACAGGACGGTGCGGCGACCCCCAAACACACGGGACAGCGCGGCGATCCCCAAACACACAGGACAGCGCAGCGACCCCCAAACACACAGGACAGCGCGGCGACCCCCAAACACACAGGACGGTGCGGCGACCCCCAAACACACAGGACAGCGCAGCGACCCCCAAACACACAGGACAGCGCAGCGACCCCCAAACACACAGGACAGCGACCCCCAAACACACAGGACAGCGCGGCGACCCCCAAACACACAGGACAGCGCGGTGACCCCCAAACACACAGGACGGTGCGGCGACCCCCAAACACACGGGACAGCGCGGCGACCCCCAAACACACAGGACGGTGCGGCGACCCCCAAACACACGGGACAGCGCGGGGTTCCCCAAACACACAGGACAGCGCAGCGACCCCCAAACACACAGGACGGTGCAGCGACCCCCAAACACACGGGACAGCGCGGGGTTCCCCAAACACACGGGACAGCGCGGGGTTCCCCAAACACACGGGACAGCGCGGGGTTCTCCAAACACACAGGACAGCGCAGCGTTCCCCAAACACACAGGACAGCGCAGCGATCCCCAAACACACAGGACAGCGCGGTGACCCCCAAACACACAGGACAGCGCGGCGATCCCCAAACGCGGGGGACGCTGCGGCAATCTCCAGATACAGGGCGCGGTGCGCAACGCGGGGTTCCCCGGGTGCGGCGAGGTGTTCCCCGGGCGCGGCGCGGCGTTCCCCGGGCGCGGGGTAGGGCGCAGCGTTCCCCGGGCGTGTGGTGTGGCGTTCCCCGGGCACCGGGTGCGGGGCGCGGTGTTCCCCAGGCGCAGGGAAGCATTCCCCGGGCGCGGGGTAGGGCACGGCGTTCCCCAGGTGCGGCGAGGTGTTCCCCGGGCGCAGGGTAGGGCGTGGCGTTCCCCGGGCGCGGCGAGGCGTTCCCCGGGCGCGGCGTTCCCCGGGCGCGGGGTAGGCCCCCCCCCCCCCCGTGCTCTTGATTCTTGCTTGCTGCTGCAGGTGGTGTTCCTGCAAACTGGATACTTGGTCTCTGTGCCAGACGGTTATCTCCCTCGAATCCCACACAACACGGCACTACTCTTGCACCCCAGTTGAGAGCGCAGAACACTAAGATTAATTTAGGATTGATCCTGAGCTATCGGAAGAGAATGGGTTAGTGGGATTAGTTTGGGGATTGATACAGGGTGATGGGGAGAGAGTGGGGCAGTGGGATTAGTCTGGGATTGATACAGGGTGATGGGGAGAGAGTGGGACAGTGGGATTAGTCTGGGATTGATACAGGGTGATGGGGAGAGAGTGGGGCAGTGGGATTAGTTTAGGATTGATACAGGGCTGTGGGGAGAAAGTGGGACAGTGGGATTAGTCTGGGATTGATACAGGGTGATGGGGAGAGAGCGGGGACAGTGGGGTGGGGAAGAGGTCGGTGGGTGTGTGATGGGGGTGTGTTTGGGGATGGAGGTGTGCTGACCCATGGGCAGTTGTGATTGGCCTTTCCCACACAGGATTACGGGTATATCCAGACCACATCGAGTGACATCCTGAAGAATTTCATCCAGAGTCAGCCCGAAATCCCCAAACAATTCAGCCTCTTCGAACTCGGCAACATCGGCCTGGTGAGTCCGGCTAGATTATTCCCCCCTCCTTCCCCCCCTTACCCCACCACCCGGGTCCAATCCCGACTTCCAGCTCACCCACCCGGGCCCACCCCCCGGTGAGCGGGGGGGGGGGGGGGGGCGGTTTGTAAAGGGGGTCCAGGCTGGGGGCTTTGGGGGTGAGGGAGAATCGTGGGTGAGAGGTGGGTTTGGGGCACAGTGCGGGCTTGTAATTTACAGTTTGATGGCGGTGAGGGGGGGTCAGGATCAGGGCGGTGTGAGGGGGTGGGGGTGGGGTTCAGGAGGTTGTGAGGGGGTGGGGGTGGGGTTCAGGAGGGTGTGAGGGTCGAGAGGGTCTGGGTGAGGTGGGGGTGGGGTCAGGAGGGTGTGAGGGGGTGGGGTTCAGGAGGGTGTGAGGGTCGAGAGGGTCTGGGTGAGGTGGGGGTGGGGTCAGGAGGGTGTGAGGGTCGAGGGGGTCTGGGTGAGGTGGGGGTAGGGTTCAGGAGGGTGTGAGGGGGTGGGGGTCTGGGTGAGGTGGGGATGGGGTTCAGGAGGTTGTGAGGGTCTCGGGGGTCTCGGTGAGGTGGGGATGGGGATCATGAGGGGGTGGGGGTGGGGTTCAGAAGGGTGTGAGGGTCGAGGGGGGTCTGGGTGAGGTGGGGGTGGGGTTCAGGAGGGTGTGTGGGGGTGGGGTTCAGGAGGGTGTGAGGAGGTGGGGGTGGGGTTCAGGAGGGTGTGTGGGGGTGGGGTTCAGGAGGGTGTGAGGGTCGAGGGGGGTCTGGTGAGGTGGGGATGGGGATCAGGAGGGGGTGGGGGTGGGGTTCAGGAGGGTGTGAGGGGGTGGGGGTGGGGTTCAGGAGGGTGTTTGCGTTTGTGTGTTTGTAATTTGTGTTCTGTTGCAGTTTGGAGCGGATACCCAGCAGAGCAAGGTGGCTCCCAGTAACGCAGCAAACAGACCCGTCCTGGCAATGCACGCCGAGGAGGTGAATATCATGGGGCAGAGACAGGCTGGGTGAACAATGCGGTCCCCGGACAGGGATTCACTCTGGGATACGGGGCCCCCGGACAGGGATTCACTCTGGGATACGGGGCCCCCGGACAGGGATTCCCTCTGGGATACAGTGTCCCCGGACAGGGATTCACTCGGGGATACAGTGTCCCCGGACAGGGATTCCCTCTGGGATACAGTGTCCCGGGACAGGGATTCACTCTGGGATACAGTGTCCCGGGACAGGGATTCCCTCTGGGATACAGTGCCCTCGGACAGGGATTCACTCTGGGATACGGGGTCCCCGGACAGGGATTCACTCTGGGATACGGTGTCCCCCGACAGGGATTCACTCTGGGATACGGGGCCCCCGGACAGGGATTCACTCTGGGATACAGTGTCCCCGGACAGGGATTCCCTCTGGGATACGGTGCCCCCGGACAGGGATTCCCTCTGGGATACGGTGCCCCCGGACAGGGATTCCCTCTGGGATACGGTGCCCCCGGACAGGGATTCACACTGGGATACGGTGCCCCCGGACAGGGATTCCCTCTGGGATACGGTGCCCCCGGACAGGGATTCCTTCTGGGATACGGTGCCCCCGGACAGGGACTCCCTCTGGGATACGGGGTCCCCGGACAGGGACTCCCTCTGGGATACGGGGTCCCCGGACAGGGACTCCCTCTGGGATACGGGGTCCCCGGACAGGGACTCCCTCTGGGATACGGGGTCCCCGGACAGGGACTCCCTCTGGGATACGGGGTCCCCGGACAGGGACTCCCTCTGGGATACGGGGTCCCCGGACAGGGACTCCCTCTGGGATACGGGGTCCCCGGACAGGGACTCCCTCTGGGATACGGGGTCCCCGGACAGGGACTCCCTCTGGGATACGGGGTCCCCGGACAGGGACTCCCTCTGGGATACGGTGAGGTGGGGGCGGGGTTCAGGAGGGTGTGTGGGGGTGGGGTTCAGGAGGGTGTGAGGATACGGTGACCCCCTCCGGGTCCCCGGGACAGTGACCCCCTCCGGGTCCCCGGGACAGTGACCCCCTCCGGGTCCCCGGGACAGTGACCCCCTCCGGGTCCCCGGGACAGTGACCCCCTCCGGGTCCCCGGGACAGTGACCCCCTCCGGGTCCCCGGGACAGTGACCCCCTCCGGGTCCCCGGGACAGTGACCCCCTCCGGGTCCCCGGGACAGTGACCCCCTCCGGGTCCCCGGGACAGTGACCCCCTCTGGGTCCCCGGGACAGTGACCCCCTCCGGGTCCCCGGGACAGTGACCCCCTCCGGGTCCCCGGGACAGTGACCCCCTCCGGGTCCCCGGGACAGTGACCCCCTCCGGGTCCCCGGGACAGTGACCCCCTCCGGGTCCCCGGGACAGTGACCCCCTCCGGGTCCCCGGGACAGTGACCCCCTCCGGGTCCCCGGGACAGTGACCCCCTCCGGGTCCCCGGGACAGTGACCCCCTCCGGGTCCCCGGGACAGTGACCCCCTCCGGGTCCCCGGGACAGTGACCCCCTCCGGGTCCCCGGGACAGTGACCCCCTCCGGGTCCCCGGGACAGTGACCCCCTCCGGGTCCCCGGGACAGTGACCCCCTCCGGGTCCCCGGGACAGTGACCCCCTCCGGGTCCCCGGGACAGTGACCCCCTCCGGGTCCCCGGGACAGTGACCCCCTCTGGGATATGGGTTCATAGAATCATAGAAACCCTACAGTGCAGAAAGAGGCCATTTGGCCCATCGAGTCTGCACTGACCACAATCCCACCCAGGCCCTACCCCCATATCCCCACATATTTTACCCGCTAATCCCTCTAACCTACGCATCTCAGGACTCTAAGGGGCAATTTTTAGCATGGCCAATCAACCTAACCCGCACATCTTTGGACTCCCGGGACAGTGACTGGGTTCCCGGGACAATGACTCTCTGGGATTCGGGTTCCTGGAACAGTGACTCTTTCTGGGATACGGGATTTGGAGGTGGGCGTAGGGAGGTCGGGATGGCAGGTCACTGCCGGGGGAGCGCAATTGGACGGTATTTAATACATCGACATTCTGTATTCTTTCCCCAGGGAGTGAAAACTGAAATCTTTGTGGATGTTATCGAGAGACTGACAGTGGTGATCGGAGGAAATGTAAGACCAGTCAGTTACAGATTTATGCAGCTGGTAACTGCATGCGTGCGTTTGCCTGCCTATGTGTGCGCACGTGCGAGAGTGTGCGCACGTGCGAGAGTGTGCGCGCGTGCGAGAGTGTGCGCGCGTGCGAGAGTGTGCGCGCGTGCGAGAGTGTGCGCGCGTGCGAGAGTGTGCGAGAGTGTGCGCGCGTGCGAGAGTGTGCGCGCGTGCGAGAGTGTGCGCGCGTGCGAGAGTGTGCGCACGTGCGAGAGTGTGCGCGCGTGCGAGAGTGTGCGCGCGTGCGAGAGTGTGCGCGCGTGCGAGAGTGTGCGCGCGTGCGAGAGTGTGCGCGCGTGCGAGAGTGTGCGCGCGTGCGAGAGTGTGCGCGCGTGCGAGAGTGTGCTTGTGTGTGCGTGCATCTGCCCGTGTGTGTGCATGAGCGTCTGCCTGTCTGAGTGCGCACACGTACCTTGTCTGCCTGTGTGTGTGTGTGTGTGTATCTTTGTGTGTGTGGTTGTGACTGGGGGTGGGGGCGGGTGTGTGGTTGTGTGAGTGGCGGGGGGTGTGTGTGTGAGTGGCGGGGGGTGTGTGTGTGGTTGTGTGAGTGGCGGGGTGTGTGTGTGTGGTTGTGTGAGTGGCGGGGTGTGTGTGTGTGTGGTTGTGTGAGTGGCGGGGTGTGTGTGTGTGGTTGTGTGAGTGGCGGGGTGTGTGTGAGTGGCGGGGTGTGTGTGAGTGGTTGTGTGAGTGGCGGGGTGTGTGTGTGTGGTTGTGTGAGTGGCGGGGTGTGTGTGTGTGGTTGTGTGAGTGGCGGGGTGTGTGTGTGTGGTTGTGTGAGTGGCGGGGTGTGTGTGAGTGGCGGGGTGTGTGTGAGTGGTTGTGTGAGTGGCGGGGTGTGTGTGTGTGGTTGTGTGAGTGGCGGGGTGTGTGTGAGTGGTTGTGTGAGTGGCGGGGTGTGTGTGTGTGGTTGTGTGAGTGGCGGGGTGTGTGTGAGTGGCGGGGTGTGTGTGTGTGGTGTGAGTGGGGGGGGGGGGGTGGGGGGGAGATGTGTGTAGGGAGTGTGAGTGCCGGTCTGTGCTGATATCTCCCGATGGGAATGTTTTACAGGGCGCTCTGTTGAGGGCGGATGTACAGGGGGAGGTGCGGATGAAATGCTTCCTGCCCAGCAGCACAGGTATTGTTAATGTTCTGGGTGGCGGGTGTCTCCCGCGCTGGTGCTGTTTGCTGCAGTATTGCAAATCCCAGGAGCTCACTGTTGTCGGACACGATTCTCAATCTCTTCCCATTGCTTCATGGGTGCGGGACTGGGGGGGGGGAGGTGGTGGTGGACTCGGGGGGTGCATCTCGGGGCCTGGGGGGGACGGGGCGTGTCGGGCCTTGGGGGGGGGGGGGTGCGTGTTGGGGGCGGGGGGGGTGCGTGTCGGGGCCTGGGGGGGGGGGTGCGTGTTGGGGGCGGGAGGGCATGTTGTGGCCTCGGGGGGGGGGGGGTTGGGGTTTGGGGGGGCGTGTCAGGGCCTCAGGTGGGGGGGGCTATCAGGGTCTCGGGGGAGGGGGGGTGTGTCGGGGCCTTGGGGGAGGGGGGGGCGTGTCAGGGCCTCGGGGGAGGGGGGGGTGTCGGGGCCTCGGGGGAGGGGGGGGTGTCGGGGCCTCGGGGGAGGGGGGCGTGTCGGGGCCTCGGGGGAGGGGGGGTGTCGGGGCCTCGGGGGAGTGGGGGCGTGTCGGGGCCTCGGGGGAGTGGGGGGCGTGTCGGGGCCTCGAGTGGGGGGGGGTGTCGGGGCCTCGGGGGAGGGGGGGTGTCGGGGCCTCGGGGGAGGGGGGGGTGTCGAGGCCTCGGGGGAGGGGGGGGGTGTCGAGGCCTCGGGTGGGGGGGGGGGGTGTGTCGGGGCCTCGAGTGGGGGGGGTGTCGGGGCCTCGAGTGGGGGGCGTGTCGGGGCCTTGGGGGAGGGGGGGCATGTCGGGGCCTGGGGGGGGGCGTGTTGGGGCCTCGGGGGGTGGGGGGGGTTGGGGTTTGGGGGGGGCGTGTCAGGGCCTCGGGTGGGGGGGGGGTGTCGGGGCCTCGAGTGGGGGGGGTGTCGGGGCCTCGAGTGGGGGGCGTGTCGGGGCCTTGGGGGAGGGGGGGCATGTCGGGGCCTGGGGGTGGGCGTGTTGGGGCCTCGGGGGGTGGGGGGGGTTGGGGTTTGGGGGGGCGTGTCAGGGCCTCGGGTGGGGGGGCGTGTCAGGGCCTCGGGGGAGGGAGGTGTGTCGGGGCCTCGGGTGGGGGTGTGTGTCGGGGCATTGGGGGGGTGCGGTTGGGGCCTGGGTGGGTGTGTCGGGGCCTCGGTCTATGGCAGAGGTTGCTCAGTCTTGGTGCTGAATCTGTTGATACGTCTCTCTCTCTCCTGTCAGTCTCTGATTACTGAGCTGACACAGGTCCTCCTCCCAGGACAATAACCTCTGCCTTTCCCAGGTCTGATGTGGAGATGCCGGCGTTGGACTGGGGTAAGCACAGTGAGAAGTCTCACAACACCAGGTCCCACTCACCTGATTTAGGAGCAGCGCTCCGAAAGCTTGTGGCTTGCGCTACCAAATAAACCTATTGGACATTAACCCGGTGTTGTGAGACCTCTTACTGTGCTTTCCCAGGTCTAACGTCTCCGACACTTCCACTTCCTACCGCCCTGAGTGAACCTGTCTTTCTTCCCTTAGAAATCCGTATTGGCCTGAATGAGGAGTTCAGTATCGGGAAGGCTGAGCTTCGAGGTGAGTGCGGTTGGTGCAGGAGTGTTGGGTGAGCTGGACGTTGCAGATAGACGGGGAGGAGAGAGAGAGGCTGTGGATATGTGATGTGGGGGTGATGAGAATCTAGGGGATGTTCTGGTCAGCGTGCGGGGTGGTATAGAATTAGCAGAGTGATACAAGGGATTAAAAGGGTTAAACCATAATGACAAGTTGTACAGACTTCCTTTGAACAGTGTTAGAATTCAGGTCAGAAATTCCAAAGTGTTTTATGAAATCCGCCTGGATTATAAGATTTGCATTTTGAATTTAGCACGGGTGAGCATGAGATGTTTCACTTCAGGTATGATTCAAATGACCCACTAGGGAGCTTTTATCAAAGTTTATTTAAGAATATAGTTAACATATAGCAATAACTTTTACCAATTACAAACAAGCAAAAAAAACCCATGATATTGTATACACCTTAACACCGTTCCAATCAAACAAATCCCAGAAACAAAACACATGCCACAGGTTTAGCACAGAAAATACAAATGCTCACCTGATGCTGGAACTTCATCCTTTGGTTCGATGTTCTTTTGAGACGCACACAGGCAAGCTTGAAGTCCGAGCAGCTTCCCAGAACACCAGGGAGAGCGAGAGAGAAGCTCTAGGTACTAACTAGCAAACCACCAACAACAGAATTTTCACTCCAGGAAGCCAGGAGACCTGCTGCCAGCTAACCAGCAGAATTTCCAATACTAGGGGGAGAGAGAGAAAAAAACACTGCTTTCAGTCTGATATCCAAATACTAAAACAACAACTCCTGTCACCTGACCTGTCATGATGTGGAGATGCCGGCGTTGGACTGGGGTAAACACAGTAAGAAGTCTAACAACACCAGGTTAAAGTCCAACAGGTTTATTTGGTAGCAAAAGCCACACAAGCTTTCGGAACAGGCTGTTCCTTCGTCAGGTGGGTGGGAGTTCTGATCACAAACAGAACACAAAGACACAAACTCAATTTACATGAATAATGATTGGCATGTGAGTCTTTACAGCCAATCAAGTCTTAAAGGTACAGACAATGTCAGTGGAGGGAGCATTAAGATTTACACATCCAGGCAGGTTGTGGGGGTTGCAGCTACTGTGACATGCACCCAATATCCCGGTTGAGGCCACCCTCATGTGTGCGGAACCTGACTATCAGTCTCTGCTCAGCGACTCTGCGCTGTCGAGTGTCGTGAAGGCCGTCTTGGAGAACGCTTACCCGGAGATCCCTCCACTCACATTGTCAGTACCTTTAAGACTTGATTAGCTGTAAAGACTCACATTCCAATCATTATTCATGTAAATTGAGTTTGTGTCTTTGTGCCCTGTTTGTGATCAGAACGTGGAGATACATTGTTTTGTTTCTTAAAGGCTTGATTAGTTGTAAGTATTCGCATTCCAACCATTATTCATGGTAAATTGAGTCTGTGTCTTTATAAGCTCTGTTTGTGAACAGAATTCCCACTCACCTGAAGAAGGGGCTTAGAGCTCCGAAAGCTTGTGTGGCTTTTGCTACCAAATAAACCTGTTGGACTTTAACCTGGTGTTGTTAAACTTCTTACTGTGCTGACCTGACCTGTCAACCAGTCTTCTCCCTCACAATGCAGGGTCATAAAACAAATCCCAGCAAGTACCTGAGGCCCAGAGTAAAAATAAACAAAACCCCATTTAAACCATTGAAGCAGCAATAAAAGGACTTTTAGCAGCCAGCTCAGCAACAATAGCAAAAAACCCAAAGCTGCTTAACTGCAGAGAACATGATTTTTAAAAAAAATTCTTACAGCCGCAGTAACGTCACAACAGTGAGATCTGCTGCGATCCTAGTAATAGTTAAAAGAATTTCAGAGGGGAGATGAACACCATTTCTTTGCTCTGGTGTGTGGGCAGAATATAAAACAATAGAATAGAATCACAGCATAATTACAGCACAGGAGGCCATTCTGCCAGCTCATTCACCTAACCCCAATCCCCGCTATCCCCTCACCTTTTTCCTGTAGCCCTCATGAGATGATGACCCAGTTCTGATGCCTATCCCTAATTGCCCTGGAACTGATTGGCTTGTTTGGCCATTTCCGAGTCAGCCACATTGCTGTGTGGGTCAGACTGGGTAAGGATTTGCCTGGATGCTGCAGCTCCAACAACATTCAGGAAGCTCGTCACCATCCAGCCCCACTTAATCGCTCCCCTTTCCACTCCCTCCACCACCAACACTCAGTAGCAGCAGTGTGGACCATCTACAAGACACACTGCGGCAACTCAACAAGGCTCCTTAGGCAGCACCTTCCACAACCCACCACGACGACTATCTCGGAGGACAAGGGGGAACAGATGCCGAGGAACAACACCAACTGGAGGTTCTCCTCCAAGTCACTGACTGGAAAATATATCGGCCGTTCCTTCGCTGTCGCTGGGTCAAAATCTTGGAGCTCCCTCCCGAACAGCACTGTGGGTGTCCCACATGGACTGCAGTGGGTTCAAGAAGGCAGCTCGCCACCATCTTCTCAAGGGGCAATCAAGGATGGGCAATAAATGCTGGCCACACCCCGTAAAAATACACTTCAAAAACAGGATGGTAGGTGGGATTTTGCCTCAGAAACCCAGGATGGGGTGGCAGCAATAATTCAACATTTCTCTCTTTTTGGTAAGGCCATGACCAATCAGAATTGATTAGTCAGGCACTCTGCACCCTCTTCTCATGCGGTGTAACTTGAAATTTGGCATTCTGGTGTCTGTCCTGCTGAATACCAGAGGAAAAGCCAGGTCTCTCTTTGGGGCCCAAAGTCACCTGGAAACAGCCACTCGAAGCTCAGAGCAAGTATCTCCCTTCAGAGCAGCAAGTGTAGTGGGGGACATGCCGCTGTCTACATCAACGGGGATGAAGTGGAAATGGTCGAGAGCTTCAGGTTTTTAGGTGTCCAAGTCGCCAAAACCCTGTCCAGGTCCCTCCATGCCGACACTATAGTTAAGAACATAAGAACTAGGAGCAGGAGTAGGCCATCTGGCTCCTCGAACCTGCCCCGCCATTCAATAAGATCCTGGCTGATCTTTTTGTGGACTCGGCTCCACTTACCCGCCCGCTCACCTTAACCCTTAATTCCTTTACTGTTCAAAAATTTGTCGATCCCACCAACTTTCTCAGAAGACGAAGGAAATTTGGCATGTCAGCTACGACTCTCACCATCTTTTACAGATGCACCATAGAAAGCATTCTTTCTGGTTGTATCACAGCTTGGTCTGGGCTCCTGCTCTGCCCAAGACTGAAAGAAGCTACAAAAGATCGTGAATGTAGCCCAATCCGTCACGCAAACCAGCCTCCCATCCATTGACTCTGTCTACACTTCGCGCTGCCTCGGCAAAGCAGCCAGCGTAATTAAGGACCCCACGCACCCCGGACATTCTCTCTTCCACCTTCTTCTGTTGGGAAAAAGGCACAAAAGTCTGAGGTCACGTACCAACCGACTCAAGAACAGCTTCTTCCCTGCTGCTGTCAGACTTTTGAATGGACTTGCCTTGCATAAAGTTGATCTTTCTCTACACCCGAGCTGTGACTGTAACACTACATTCTGCACTCTCTCCATTTTGTCGTCTCTATGTGCTCTATGAACGGTATGCTTTGTCTATATAGCGCTCAAGAAACAATACTTTTCACCGTTTCCCAATACATGAGACAGTAATAAATTCAATGAGGGAGTTAGTTGTGTTCTGGGACGAGGTATTTGATTTGATCTGATTTATTATTGCGGTCTTGGGCAGAGCAGGAGCCAGACCGAGCTGTGATACAATCAGAAAGAATGCTTTCTATGGTGTATCTGTAAAAGTTGGTGAGAGTCGTAGCTGACATGCCAAATTTCTTTAGTCTTTTGAGAAAATACAGGTCTTGGTGAGCTTTCCGAACTATAGTGTCGGCATGGGGGGACCATGGTTGATGTCAACAGGGAAATGTCCTCCATGACGCTTGGTTGTGTTCTGGGGCTCTGGAGTTGGTTGTATTCTGGGATGTGACTGGGATCATGGCTCCTCTATTCATTCCCTGTGGGGTTTTTTCAGGATATGCTGCTGCTGTCAAGGTTGATGAGTGCAGCTTCCATCAATCGGTCAAACTGGAGGAATTTGAAAGCAACCGAATCCTGAAAGTCATCCCCCCCCACGGAGAGGTATGTAATCCACACACCTCCCTCCCCCACTCATAATGACTCAAACTCCCCAACCCACCCCCTTTCCCCAATCCCCACCTTCAACCCCCTTCCCCACCTTCAACCCCCTTCCCCACCGTCAACCCCCTTCCCCACCTTCAACCCCCTTCCCCACCTTCAACCCCCTTCCCCACCTTCAACCCCCTTCCCCACCTTCAACCCCCTTCCCCGCCTTCAACCCCCTTCCCCACCTTCAACCCCCTTCCCCACCTTCAACCCCCTTCCCCACCTTCAACCCCCTTCCCCAACGTCAACCCCCTTCCCCACCTTCAACCCCCTTCCCCACCTTCAACCCCCTTCCTCACCTTCAACCCCGTTCCCCACCTTCAACCCCCTTCCCCGCCTTCAACCCCCTTCCCCACCTTCAACCCCCTTCCCCACCGTCAACCCCCTTCCCCACCGTCAACCCCCTTCCCCACCTTCAACCCCCTTCCCCACCTTCAACCCCCTTCCCCACCTTCAACCCCCTTCCCCACCGTCAACCCCCTTCCCCACCGTCAACCCCCTTCCCCACCGTCAACCCCCTTCCCCACCGTCAACCCCCTTCCCCACCTTCAACCCCCTTCCCCACCTTCAACCCCCTTCCCCACCTTCAACCCCCTTCCCACCTTCAACCCCCTTCCCCACCTTCAACCCCCTTGCCCACCTTCAACCCCCTTGCCCACCTTCAACCCCCTTGCCCACCTTCAACCCCCTTGCCCACCTTCAACCCCCTTCCCCGCCTTCAACCCGGTCCCCACCTTCAACCCCGGTCCCCACCTTCAACCCCCTTCCCCACCTTCAATCCCCTTCCCCACCTTCAACCCCGGTCCCCACCTTCAACCCCGGTCCCCACCTTCAACCCCCTTCCCCGCCTTCAACCCCCTTCCCCACCTTCAACCCCCTTCCCCGCCTTCAACCCCCTTCCCGCCTTCAACCCCCTTCCCCGCCTTCAACCCCTGTCCCCACCTTCAAGCCCCTTCCCCACCTTCAAGCCCCTTCCCCACCTTCAAGCCCGGTCCCCACCTTCAACCCCATTTCCCACCTTCAACCCCCTTCCCCGCCTTCAACCCCCTTCCCCGCCTTCAACCCCGGTCCCCACCTTCAACCCCCTTCCCCGCCTTCAACCCCCTTCCCCGCCTTCAACCCCCTTCCCCGCCTTCAACCCCCTTCCCCGCCTTCAACCCCCTTCCCCGCCTTCAACCCCCTTCCCCGTCTTCAACCCCGGTCCCCACCTTCAAGCCCCTTCCCCACCTTCAAGCCCCTTCCCCACCTTCAAGCCCGGTCCCCACCTTCAACCCCCTTCCCCACCTTCAACCCCCTTCCCCGCCTTCAACCCCCTTCCCCGCCTTCAACCCCGGTCCCCACCTTCAACCTCCTTCCCCACCTTCAACCCCCTTCCCCACCGTCAACCCCCTTCCCCGCCTTCAACCCCCTTCCCCGCCTTCAACCCCCTTCCCCGCCTTCAACCCCCTTCCCCACCGTCAACCCCCTTCCCCACCGTCAACCCCCTTCCCCACCGTCAACCCCCTTCCCCACCTTCAACCCCCTTCCCCACCTTCAACCCCCTTCCCCACCTTCAACCCCCTTCCCCACCTTCAACCCCCTTCCCCGCCTTCAACCCCCTTCCCCACCTTCAACCCCCTTCCCCACCTTCAACCCCCTTCCCCGCCTTCAACCCCCTTCCCCGCCTTCAACCCCCTTCCCCGCCTTCAACCCCGGTCCCCACCTTCAACCCCGGTCCCCACCTTCAACCCCGGTCCCCACCTTCAACCCCGGTCCCCACCTTCAACCCCGGTCCCCACCTTCAACCCCCTTCCCCGCCTTCAACCCCCTTCCCCGCCTTCAACCCCCTTCCCCGCCTTCAACCCCCTTCCCCACCGTCAACCCCCTTCCCCACCTTCAACCCCCTTCCCCGCCTTCAACCCCCTTCCCCACCTTCAACCCCCTTCCCCACCTTCAACCCCCTTCCCCACCGTCAACCCCCTTCCCCACCTTCAACCCCGTTCCCCACCTTCAACCCCCTTCCCCGCCTTCAACCCCCTTCCCCACCTTCAACCCCCTTCCCCACCGTCAACCCCCTTCCCCACCTTCAACCCCCTTCCCCACCTTCAACCCCCTTCCCCACCTTCAACCCCCTTCCCCACCGTCAACCCCCTTCCCCACCGTCAACCCCCTTCCCCACCTTCAACCCCCTTCCCCACCTTCAACCCCCTTCCCCACCTTCAACCCCCTTCCCCACCTTCAACCCCCTTCCCCACCTTCAACCCCCTTCCCCACCTTCAACCCCCTTCCCCACCTTCAACCCCCTTGCCCACCTTCAACCCCCTTGCCCACCTTCAACCCCCTTGCCCACCTTCAACCCCCTTGCCCACCTTCAACCCCTTGCCCACCTTCAACCCCCTTCCCCGCCTTCAACCCCCTTCCCCACCTTCAATCCCGGTCCCCACCTTCAACCCCGGTCCCCACCTTCAACCCCGGTCCCCACCTTCAACCCCCTTCCCCGCCTTCAACCCCCTTCCCCGCCTTCAACCCCCTTCCCCGCCTTCAACCCCCTTCCCCGCCTTCAACCCCCTTCCCCGCCTTCAACCCCCTTCCCCGCCTTCAACCCCCTTCCCCGCCTTCAACCCCGGTCCCCACCTTCAAGCCCCTTCCCCACCTTCAAGCCCCTTCCCCACCTTCAAGCCCGGTCCCCACCTTCAACCCCTTTCCCACCTTCAACCCCCTTCCCCGCCTTCAACCCCCTTCCCCGCCTTCAACCCCGGTCCCCACCTTCAACCCCCTTCCCCGTCTTCAACCCCGGTCCCCACCTTCAAGCCCCTTCCCCACCTTCAAGCCCCTTCCCCACCTTCAAGCCCGGTCCCCACCTTCAACCCCCTTCCCCACCTTCAACCCCCTTCCCCGCCTTCAACCCCCTTCCCCGCCTTCAACCCCGGTCCCCACCTTCAACCCCCTTCCCCACCTTCAACCCCCTTCCCCACCGTCAACCCCCTTCCCCGCCTTCAACCCCCTTCCCCGCCTTCAACCCCCTTCCCCACCGTCAACCCCCTTCCCCACCTTCAACCCCCTTCCCCACCTTCAACCCCCTTCCCCACCTTCAACTCCCTTCCCCACCTTCAACCCCCTTCCCCACCTTCAACCCCCTTCCCCGCCTTCAACCCCGGTCCCCACCTTCAACCCCCTTCCCCACCTTCAACCCCCTTCCCCACCTTCAACCCCCTTCCCCGCCTTCAACCCCCTTCCCCGCCTTCAACCCCGGTCCCCACCTTCAACCCCGGTCCCCACCTTCAACCCCGGTCCCCACCTTCAACCCCGGTCCCCACCTTCAACCCCGGTCCCCACCTTCAACCCCCTTCCCCGCCTTCAACCCCCTTCCCCGCCTTCAACCCCCTTCCCCGCCTTCAACCCCCTTCCCCACCGTCAACCCCCTTCCCCACCTTCAACCCCCTTCCCCACCTTCAACCCCCTTCCCCAATCCCATCCCTTGCTTCCTGATCTCCCACTCCCTACCGCCCCCTCCTCCGCCCCGCCAACACTGTTTCCCTCCCTGACTGATGTATTGTCTCTCTCTCTCTCTCTCTAACTGACTCATTCTCTCTATCTCTCTCTCTCTCTAACTGACTGATATATTCTCTCTCTCTCTAACTGACTGATGCATTCTCTCTCTCTCTCTCTAACTGACACATTCTCTCTCTCTCTAACTGACATCTTCTCTCTCTCTAACTGACTGATGCATTCTCTCTCTCTTTCTAACTGACACATTCTCTCTCTTTCTAACTGACGCATTCTCTCTCTCTCTAACTGACATCTTCTCTCTCTCAAACTGATACATTCTCTCTGTCAAACTGACTGATATCTTCTCTCTCTCTCTCTCTCTCTAACTGACACATTCTCTCTCTCTCTTTAACTGACTGATACATTCTCTCTCTCTAACTGACTGACATTCTCTCTCTCTCTAACTGACACATTCTCTCTCTCTCTCTAACTGACTGATATCTTCCCTCTCTCTGTAACTCACTGATACATTCTCTCTCTCTCTCTCTTACTGACTGACACATTCTCTCTCTCTCTCTCTCTAACTGACACATTCTTTCTCTCATGCCTGACACATTCTCTCTCTCTGTCTAACTGACACATTCTCTCTCTCTCTCACTGACTGACACATTCTCTCTCTCTCACTGACTGACACATTCTCTCTCTCTCACTGACTGATACATTCTCTCTCTCTCTTGCTCTAACTGACTGATACATTCTCTCTCTCTTGCTCTAACTGACTGACACATTCTCTCTCTCTCTCTCGAACTGACTCATTCTCTCTATCTCTCTCTCTCTAACTGACTGATACATTCTCTCTCTCTCTCTGACTGACATTCTCTCTCTCTCTGACACATTCTCTCTCTGACATATTCTCTCTCTCTCTCTCTAACTGACTGATACATTCTCTCTCTCCCTCTCTCTGACTGACACATTCTCTCTCTCTCTCTCTCTGA